>NC_138060.1:26320821-26784312 GCF_964194185.1 Rhinolophus hipposideros
ATGGTATTGGTGGCTGGTGCTCCTGGGTAGGTACCTGTCTCCTTCAGGTGTGTGGTGACTGCTTGGAGCCTGAGGCCACACTTCAGAGAGAACTTAGAAAAGAACACCTCCTTGTTTTAATGCGCTGAAGTCCTGAAATATTCATTTTTGTCTTCCTCTATTCTTTGCTTCATGCTAAAAAGAAATTAGATCCATTTGGGTAAAAAGGGGATGTCCAGTTTAAACAATACTTGTATTTTCTATGTAATATTAGCAGTTAGTTATCATGCCCTACACAGTGTGCTGTGGTTTGGAGGACTTTCCTATCCATGATCACATTCAGTTCTTAAAATAAATTGTTAGATAGGCAGGGTTGATGAATATTTTCCCCATTTTATACATGGGAGAAACCGTCCTCCCAGAGAGGACAAGTAACTTGCCTAACGCCTTACGCAAATTGTGGGGGGCAGAGCAGAACTAAAGCCCAATTGCCTAAACTAAAACCTAGTGCTTTTATGTTGAAACTGATGAAGATTATGTTTGCCCTGGTTCCCGTTCCTGCTCCCGGAGAGGCAGCACAAAAGATGCTGGCCAGGGAGTCTGAAGACCTGAGGTTTGCTCCTGTCACTGCCAACAATAAGTGTTTTTTTGTCCAGAAAAGTCACTTCACTGCTCCTTTGGGAAACAGGGATAATTATTCCTGTCCTTCCAGCCTCGTAGAGTTGCTATGAGAGTGAGATAAAATCAGTTTGTGAGAATGATTCGAAAACTATAAATAAAATATTTCGTGGTGGGGTATTCCTGCTGCTGCGACGGTTGCTGTGTGGAGAGGTTGGCAGCCACGACTGTGGGCTTGTTCCCCTACTGTTGCTTTTATTTATTTTTTTTGTCGTAATAAAAAACACACAATATAAAATCTACCCTCCTAATCCCTGCTGTTACTTTCCAGGCAGAATTTTCAGAGCTCAACCTGGTGGCCCACGCAGATGGGACGTATGCTGTGGATATGCAGGTGCTCCGGAATGGCACAAAAGTTGTCCGGTAAGGCCCTTTCTGTCCTCAGCGTTACTGTCACTGTCCCCAGAGTTACCATCTCTGACTTTGAGAGGTAGTTTCAAAATCAAGTGTTGGAGTGGATTAACTGCTATATACAGTCTATAGAACTTAATAATGTGTCCTGTGTGGAGGTGGTGTAGGAAGGCAGAGAAAACCAGCTCCTGCCTCAGGGAGTTCTTAGTCCTGTGGTACAGAAAGCTGCATGGACTCAGCAGACTTAGAGGTAACTGGATTCCTGTCAGAGGGATTCCAGGACTCTGGCCCCACTTCAACCACTGCAGCTCTGTGCTTTTATTTCTGCATGTATTTCTCCCTGGAAAACAGGATTCCATTGCTTAAAAAAAAAAAAAAAGGTTTGAAAACCTCTGACCTAGTTCAACCTCCTATTTTCCATCGATTTACTTGTGTTCACTCAGTCAGTTGGTAGCCGAACCCTGTATCCTGTGTAAATTCTGTTAACTCCCAATCCTGTGTTCTTTCTATTCTCCGCATTCCTGGGAACTCATGTCTGACAGGAAAGCCTCGACTCAGAAGGGATGTTGTGGGTGGGAGAAAATTTGCAATTACAAAGCACTTACATGCCAGGTAGCATTCTGGGTGACCTATAGGCATGATCAAACGTGATACAACTGCTCTGTGAGGGAGGTGACGAGAATTCCAGATGGCGGAAAATGGCTTCCACAGTCTTATATTATTCTTACCAGGAGCTCGGTGTGGCTTCAGGACTTGAGATATCAGAGCCTTGCTGCAGGAAGAGTTTCACTTCACTCTCTTCCCTACCTCAATCTGCAGTACCCTGACACTGAGGAACTGGGTCAGTGACAGGAAAGGCAAAACTCTGGTGTCTGGAACCTTACAAGAAATGTGAGCTTGTCTATCCTGGAGACTAAGGAGGACCACAGAAAAAGAGGTGTCTGTCCAGGTAGGGAGTGAGCTCAGGGAGATCCTACAGAGAGATGATGGGTTCCTCCAATTGCAAGTAGAGCTAGTCATAGGGACGCATGCACGAAAGCAGGTGGTGACAGGGAGCTGGGAGGATCTGGCAAGAATAAAGCAGGCCCTTCCAGGTACCAGTGTAGGAACTCAAGAGCTGGCCACAAGTCTAGAGCTCCATTCCTATAACCGGAATGTAAGGTTTGAGCTCAGGCATATAGCTGGAGCCAGTTTCCCAGACCTGGGGCAGCAGGAGGTCAGAGCAGCTCCAGCATATGCCATTCTGACTTGATATCAAGTCCCCTGAGTGACTGAAAAGGGCTCCTTCCACTCCAGCAATCCCTCTCCTGGGTATCTACCCCAAAAATCATAAAGACGCGTGCTCCAGTGTTCATTGCAGCTTTATTTACGGTGGCCAAGACATGGAAACAACCAAAATGTCCTTCAATAGATGAATGGATAAAGAAGTTGTGGTATATATACACAATGGAATACTATTCGGCGGTAAGAAAAGATGAAATAGTGCCATTTGTGACAACATGGATGGATCTTGAGATTATAATGCTAAGTGAAATAAGTCAGACAGAAAAAGCAGAGAACCCTATGATTTCACTGATATGTATATATAAAACTGAATACAACAAAAGAATGAGACAAACAAATAAAGAAACAAAAACTCATAGACATAGACAATAGTTTAGGGGTTACCAGAGGGTAAGGGGAGAGGGGGTCTCTAGAAGAGGGTAAACGGGGTCTAACATATGGTGATGGAAAGAGCACTGACTCTGGGTGGTGAACGCACGTGTGAGATATAGATAATCTATTACAGAATTGTACACTTGAAACCTATGTAACTTTGCTAACAATTGTCACCCCAATAAACTTTAATTTAAAAAAAAAAAGATCTTTGAGCCTGGGTGGGGCTGGAGCTATAGGTGGGGGTTGGGTGGGTACCTGGGCTGAGAACCACATAGGTCATTGCCCACGGTGTGAAATTGCCAAGCCCTAGCGCCTTGAGGGTGGATGCTGCCACAGAATTGAATCTCTGGGAAGATGGGGTTCTCCAGGAGTAAGGGCATGAAAACAGGAGCCCTGGTCCTGTGGAGCAGCTGTGGCGAGGAGCTCCGCTGGCTAGAGGTGAAACTCAGGGAGCCTTCCCATGCATGCAAGGGAACATTCTGTACTCTCATAGCTTCCTGTAGCTGTTGCTCAACCTCAGTTCTGCAAAAAAATATTTGTACTTCTCCCTAGTGTCCGCTTTGGAAGAATAACATTGGGAAGTCTGGCATCTGATCTCAGCCAGCCTGGACCCTTGCTCTCCTCGGGGCCTGACGAAGGCATTGCCTATTTTAAGGAGCAGCTCTCAGGGTCGAAAGAGGACCCTGAGACCAGAAATCTGCATGGCAGGGTGGTCAAGTCAGCCAAGTATGTCATCTTCAGAGTCTGCTGGCACCCCCTTGGAGCACCAGCTTTAGACCCACAAGGAGCTTCAGCCCTCATGGTGCCCCGTAGTGACAGGGAAAATTCTTGTTCCCATTAGATGTGGGGGTCTAAGTGTTTCTTTCCTCCTGAAGGCATCTGTGTCTTAGAAAAAGGTGGTGCTCTAACCTAGACGAATAAGGGAATTTCAGAAATCTGTTCCTCAAATCTTCTTTGAGATGTGCTGAATACCTCGTTTCTAGTTTGTAAAAGAATAATAATAAAATGAGGGGCTTGGGCCAGGTGGCCCCTAAGATCCCTTCTCTGTCTTGGGCTGTGGAAATGGGAGACAGAGTGATGCATGACCTGAGGTGCTGGTTAATGGCAAACTTGCCTCTCCGTTCTTCCCAGGTCCATCCGGCCAGACTTTGTGCTCATCCGGCAGCATGCGTTCGGCATGGCGGAGAATGAGGACTTCCGTCACCTGGTCATCGGCATGCAGTACGCAGGCCTTCCCAGTATCAACTCACTGGAATCCATTTACAACTTCTGCGACAAGCCCTGGGTGGTGAGTGAGCCCCCCTGGGCCCCCCATCAAAGGGGAGGACCCAGGTCCTGTCTCTCCCAGTTTCCCAGGAGGGACCACTGGTAAACAAGATGCAGTAGGTAGCAGCGGAGAGGATGGGAACGGAGCTTCAGCTGGGACAGGGGAAGGGCAGGCTCTCACAAGAGAACATCTGTCATCCTGGGCTAGGCCCCCTTTGCTGTGCAGTGCACCTTTGGCCTCACAACAAAATCACACAAAGATTCTGTGTGGAAGCCCTTACACATCTGTAGGCTTTGCCCTCAGCCATAGGGTGCAATAATAGAAATACTTGTTTCTTGCCTTTGAATGGTCTAATTATTGGAAAGGCCTGAGGCCAGTGGGGACCAAGGGGGTGACCTATCTCAGAGAAGTGTTAGTGACAGAGTCCTACAAGTGTTTGAACAACATTAAAATGAGATTTATCCACAAACATGTGAATCGGAGACTTATATGAGCTGGAAGAGCCTTTAGAGATCATCAAACCTCTGCCCTTCATGGTAGAGATGCGAAAATTAAAGAAGGAACGTAAGGAGTATAAAACTACTTACTATATGGTACCAACTTCTGAAATTTCCCTGTTTTCATCTTATTTAGTCCTCACAATAACCTTACAAGGAAGATATTATCATTATTATCCCTTTTTACGGAGAAATGAGGCCCAGAAAAGATTAAGTAATTTACTAAAGTTATCAAGCCAGGGTTTCTCTAGGTTGCACTGCCGCTCACATAAATGGAGTTACCATGTGAGGAAGAAGGCAGCCTGGTGTTCTTGGCCAGTCTGGGAACCTGGGAGGCAGTGGAAACTTTTGAGCAGAAAGAAAGAGTGGGGTCAGGAGGGAGTGTGGCCTGTGATGGCTGCTGGGGCACTTTGGCCTCCCCTCTGACTCCTGAGGGCCCCCAGTTCCTATGACTGCTGCTCCAGGCAGCCCCTCTCAGAAGAAAACACCTGTCCCTAAAAACATCCTCCTCTTCTTGTTTTTCAAAATCAAATGTCAGCCATCACATACTGGCTTGCCAAGAGTCACGCCACTGGTACCTGATTTTGAAGTTGAAGTTCCTGGACCCCAAGCCTCTCCACCACTCAGGGAGCTGGAAGGGCTTTTTCTTAACTAAACAGATCTATTGCCTCTGCTCTCGATCTCTTTTTTCACACCCAAACTCAGTTTTCCTGTTCCCTTGGAAGCCAGGGAGACCTGACAGTGTAAGAGAAAAACCAATGAATGAGGAGTCAGAAGATCTGGGAAGTGCTGTGGTCGAGGAGAGAGGGTTGGGTCCCAAACTCCACTTGTTCAGCCTTTCTCTCTGTGCCCTGAGGCATCTGGCCTCCTAGCCTGCAGAAACAGGCTAACAGAATCGTGTGATTTGAGTGTGTTACTAGTCGCAGAAAGACACATAGGAGGCCTTCACCAGCATTTTTTCTGGGGACCTTCCCTTCCTCCTCAGTCACGTGCCCTTCCCCACTGCACATATGTCCTCGTCCTTCCCCTGGCCCCCTCAGTAGCTGTTAGATTTTGGTTCCCACACAGGGTGATTCTGCTATTGTCAGGTTGTCCGGGGTGATTTCGCTCATCAGCCTTTTGACTAAACCTCTCTGTGCCACGGTTTCTTTGTCTGCCACCAATTTGCCAGGCTGGTTGTTACAGTCCCCTAGTAGTTGGGGTTTCTTATAGAAACTAGTTCCCTGCTTTATGTTTCAAAACTGTGCCAGAGGCCAGGGCGGGGAGGAGGATGGGAGCCCCTGCCTGGGGCTTGGCCCCTCCTGGGATCTGGGATCTGGTGAGGGTTCACATTCTCACCCATTCACAATCCCAGCCCATTGCCTTTGGCATCATGTGAGAACAGCAGGGCTCCCTGGCCAGATACCAAGTTCTCCCTTCATTTTTACTAAGTAGCTGTCACACTAATGGCATTTTAGATATTGTTTCTCTGTGTATTAATGGGAGTGGACAAATTTGGTGACTGTGAGAGGAGGGTTCCTCTGAGATGACTTTGGCTCATATTTCCTCAATTTCTTTATCGTGGGTGCTCTGGATGTGAGGAAAGGCCGCAGCTGGTTGGAAAAGGCTCCACCTGGCATCACTGTGTCTTTGAGCACATCTCCTGTGTCATAAATTGGTCAGGGCAGGCACCATGGGATTTTGGAAAGAGAAGTGGACCTATCAATGAAAGTAGCATTCCAGAGACAGCAAGAATGTCGTCATCTCATATTGCTGTAAATAAACCCTGTCACTCTTTCTGGGTTTTTTAGACACAGATGCACTAGGGTTGAATTAAGCATTTGTTTCTAGGAGGGATAAGGATAACTTACTAAATTCAGAGTGATCTTGAAATCCCATTTCTTCCAAGAAATATTTCCTGATTCATTGGATAAGTGGGTATAATGAACATGATCGTCCTCTTCATTGCCAATCCCACCCCCAGCTCCCAAATCCATTCTTTCGTCTATGCATAGAGGAAATAACCCTTATAAGATAATTACATTTGTTTAATTGGTGACTGTGTACTTGTGACTTAATGTAAGTTGCCAAGGAGACAGGAGTTAGGTGCCAAGCCCAGTACCTTGAGTAGACAGGGACAGCTGGAGGGTGGAGGAGGGTAGGGTGAGACCCCAGGGACCCAACTAGTGCCTGGGAACTGGCTACCATTTCAGTCTTGGCTGTCCCAGGACTCTGGGAGTGTGCCGTGGGCCTTCCTGGCATCAGTGTGGTGTCTGTGTAACTCTCCCACATGCTGGGAACATAGAGACCCACATGCCTTGGTGCCATGCCAGGGTGTGGGCCGCAGCAGGACAGAGGTTGTAGGCGGACTGGCTGGAGATGCTGGGGAGCCTTGGGAGCTCAGGCAGGTATCCAGAAGCAGATCAGGAGTCCCGCCAGGCTGAGCTGGGCAGGTAGGACTTAAAGGTCAGATGAGGTGGTGGAGAGAATCAGAGCAGGCAGGAAAAGGATGAGGAATTGGTTTCGATAGTCAAAGCGCGTTGAAGAAGCATAGACTGGCAAGGACAGCAGGGTATAATGGAGAATACACTGGGCAAAAAGAGGCCTGGGTGCTGTCTCAGTGCAGCCCCAGCAGGACCCAGGAGCCTAGACTTTCCTTGGCTTCTCTAGCTTTAGTATCCTCATTTGTACAATGAGATGTTTGGTTCAGAGCTCTCTGAAGTCTCTTTCAGTTATAAAATATTGGGGCCTTGGGAGTCCATGAATCATACTTTCAGTCCTGGTGGAGGCATTAGAGCACCTAGGGTCACCCTACCATGTCGCTAAGGGAAGTGATCCAGAAATTCCAACATTTTCCAGCATTTCAAAAATAAGAATAAAATCCTGTCTTTGTCCACAGAAGGAACACAACAGATGATCACTTAAACTGTAGTTTGATAATGGAGTTTGGGAGGAAATATAATAAAATATAGGGTGGCCGGGTCCCTCAGTGGTTAGAGCACCGTGCTCTCAACAACAAGGTTGCCGGTTCGATCCCCACATGGGCCACTGGGAGCTGCGCCCTCCACAACTAGATTGAAACAACTACTTGACTTGGAGCTGATGGTCCTGGAAAAACACACTTAAATAAAAGTTTAAAAAAATATATGTTCTTTGTAGTAAAAAAGTCTAAGGGCTAATCTAATTCAATCCTCTCATTTTAAATATGAAGAAAATCAGACCTGGAGAAGAGAAATCATTTGCCAAAGGACACCTAGCAAGTTAGAGGCAGAATAAGAATCAGAAGATTCTAGTTTTCCAACAACGCAGTTCTGAGCTTTTACTACTCCACCCCGGTCTCCCCGACGGGCTCATGTGCCAACATCCCTTATAGAGAACAGGACCTGAGCTTTTGAAAAATATTCTAGCTTTCCTTTCTCTGATAAATAGCAGGCAGTTTGATCTGGCAACTTTCCTTCTAGGAGTTCCAGGCATCAGTGGTTTAGACTGAAATATCCAGTAGAACTAGAGGGAAGATGCTGCATTACCCCTGCGGCCAGTGCACTGGGGCCGGGTGTGTGGAGGTGTGTGTGAATGGATTAGCAGGAAAGGCCTGTGTGTTTCCTCTGGGAAGAGCTTGGTCTCCAGAGTCTGAAAGGCAGCTACTTAGGGGAATAGGAAGAGCTAAGGATTAGGAATAAAGGGGCCTGGCTGTGAATCTGGCTCAACTACTATGTGACGTTGGGCAAGTGACCTCTTTGGGCCTCCTTTTTTTCACTTATAAAATGGGGGAGCTGAGGCAGGGGGTGGTAGATGTTTGCCAAAGGCTTTTCAATCCCAACATTATACATATGTGTACTTCACATCTTCCTCAGAAGCTGTTCTAGTTTCTCATAGAAGGGTCCAGCTGAATTCAGTTCTTAGATGAATAGCGAGTCCTAGAAAGATTGGGTCTGTCTGTCCTACATACAAGACCACCAAAATCTTCCTGAAGAATAGTTTAATTCATGATCCCCTTGCTCAAATTCTGATGACTCTGTACCACCTGTAGGAAAAGGCCTCCACCTGGCATTTGAACTTCCAAGACTTGGCCCCATGCTACCCATCCAGCTTCATCACTTGTCATCCCTATAGAGATGCCGGTATTCAGAATTAGAGACTCAAATTTCAATCCCAGCTTCACCTCTTTGCAACTCTGAGTCTCATGTAAAATGACGATAATAAAGTACCTAGTTCCTTAGTTTAATATGAGTATTGAGTGAAATGTCATTAAAATTGAGTAGGTACTGAATGAATGTTAGCTCACTCTCTCCTGTCCCCAACTAAAGAGTATGTTCCTTGAGAATAGGAATTGTACACCTTTCTTATGTCCTCAGAGGGCTTTGCACAAAGTCTTCAACAGAACAAGTGTTTAGTAAGTAGTCGTTTGATAAATTGTTGTTTTGTCTGCCTGTTCCATAAGTTTTCTAGATAAGCTGAAACATTTGCTTCTCTTTTGCAGTTTGCCCAGCTGGTGGCCATCTACAAGACATTGGGAGGAGAAAAGTTCCCACTCATTGAGCAGACATACTACCCCAACCACAAAGAGATGGTAGGTGACTGAGGGGGGACTTTAGTCTCTGCTATTTCCACACTGAGCTTAGTCACATGTGACTATGGGGCTCTGAAGAAGACCTCAGCCTCTCAACTACAGAGATTCTGTTGGGGTTAAACTGTGGACCTGCTTTGTGGAGCCAGAGTGGCTGGATTTTAGCTGACAGAGCTCCTTGCCTCCAAAATCTGGACACAGAATAGGGCAGAGCAGAAACAAGGCAGTTTAGCTGAGAAAGCCATAAACCTGCGGATCAACAATCAGAAGATCCCACTGCTTTGGGTCCTAGCCCTGACCCTGCCACATGTCATTGGACTAGTTACATTCCCCCACTGTGGGTCACTTTCCCAATTGGAAAGTCAAATGGGCAAAATTATTTCTGACCAGGATACCTAATTTGGTACTTACGAAATTTAAGTGAGATTCTTTAAGTAATAGTCTTCTGGAAAAGTGTGAAGTGCTCTTCAGATGTAAGGTGTTGTTCCGGTTATTACCAGGCCCTTCCATTCCCTTGGTTTTCTCAAGATTGCAGTAACACTGGGTTAACACTCTGCTTTCTCTGAGGTCTTCCAAGGACCTCAGAATGAGCAGAGAGATGGCATGGTTGGTTGGTACAGAGACTGTTGCTGATGTTTTCCTCCATGGAGACCTCAAACTCAACCCCCTTCTTCCTCTCTGACCCCACATCCTCTGCCCTAGGCCTTCATGGTCAGGTGGTGGTCCTGCTTACCTCACCAATGGAGACTTTCTACCAGAGCATGCCAAGAGTACTCTAGGACAGATATTATGTTTGTTCCCCTCCCACTCTGTTCTCCAAAAAGGATCTCCATGTGCACCACTTTTGTGAATCAGAAGCCTTCTTCTGGCATATTGTGCATGGCCCCACTTATCAGCAAACAACACACAGAAAATGAGTAACAACAACCTTGGACCTAGAAAAGAACTCGCTCCTTCATCTTTGTCAGAGCTCCCCCAGGAAGAGGCTCTGGAACTTTAAGCCTTTGTCCTTAATAAATCCTTGAGAACAACATCAGGGCTTTTGCTTTCAGAGCAAGCCAGGAAGCTTTCAGAAGTTGAGGAACCCCAAGGGGTCTGTGCTTGGAGTTCTCACAGAGTCCAGCACAGTGGTGAGGGGACTGAGCTGAAGGGAGGATGAGAAGTAAAGCTGGAGTTTTCCTGTTTTAATATCTAGCAGGGCTGACACAAAACAAAGAAAAAAAAAATTGAAAAAAATTGCAGAGTACGTTCTCCATCTACCATCCTTCCCCCCACAAGGACCCTTTGTTACTTCTCTCCTGTCCTCTATCTTGAAATTTGCCCGCAAGAGAAAACATTGTAAGATACCTATGTGGTGTCAAAAACTTACGAGGCATTTCAACTCTACAAGAGAAAGGCTTTTTGGCTTAAAACAAGTTCTGACGTAGGAATGAAGTCATTAGTAATCCAGTAGATAAGGACTTCCTGAAAGACACAGAAGAGAAGCCCGTGACATCAGTCGAGGGTGGTAAGCATAGTTAACCTGGCGAAACCATACCTAAGTCTGTTCTTGCCCAAAGAGGTGTGCTGACTCGGCTGGACTCTGCCAGAATGACGTAAAGAAGATTACAGCATGTGGAGCGAGGTTAGGTCACTGTGGGTCTCACACTGAGATTCCATGACCCTGCAAGTCACTCCCCCAGACAGATGGAAGCAGATGAGAGAATTAGGATGAGTTGAGATTGGAGTAGAGGCTACACAACCACAGTCTGTTGTTCTTTTCATGCCTCCAAGCCAGCATTTCTGATACTGTCAACCCCCCGCCTTGTGTTGTGCATTAGAAGCCCGCACCATCTCATGTGTGTAGCATTCACCGTTTCTCCCCTCTCAGATCAGCTAAGGTAAGAGAAAACACATTTTCCTGTGGAGAAAGGAAGTAGTTCTGGCTTTGGAAAACAAACTAAGCCAGAATCAAAACTTTAAGTAGCAGGTACTGACTAGACTAAGAGGGTTTGGAGGCAGGGGAGAAGGGCCAAGGGCAGGATAGAAAAGTCATGCTACTTTCCCTAGCCTTTGACAGGTTCTGGGCTGGGGTCTTGGACACAAGCTATAAATCACCCCATCCCTGCTCTAATACTAGCCAAACCATCCGCTTGCCATTTCCCATTGGCTGGCAACGACGAGGCAGGTGGTGATAACCAGAGCTCTGCAGGGAGGGAGAACGGTCTTGGGTTTCAGAACTCCTGAAGGAATGTGGTGGTTACTGGTCCCCATTAGGGCTGGATGATATCAACAAACTCCTTGAGGGGCAGGCGTCCCTGGTACCAGCTGCAGGTGCCATCAACATGCTTCATGCAGACGTAATGCTGGGCCTGGTACCCATAGAGCTTCCGTTCCAACAGCCAGTCTGTCCAGAGGCACTCGTTGGGGGCCGAGATGGTACACGGTACTGAATAGCAGGTGGCGATCTACAGTCACAGTCACACAACATCAATGTGAGTAGGGCGTCTTTTGTCCATTATTGCCTTTCAGACTCCTACATATCCTTATAGCCTAGCGCACGACCCCTGCCTTAGGAAGCCTCTCCTAGTCTCCACTATTCCCCGAGTTCTCCTTTGCTGGTGCTCCCCACACACAGTATTGCCTCTCTAATGGCGTCTCTGGAATCAGACAAACCTGAGGGTCCTTATTCTACCACTGATCCTGAACAAGTTTTACTTCCTAGAGCATTCATTTCTTCACCTTAAAATCAACATCCTAATTCTTCATACATTTGTTATAAAGACTACATTAAAACATTTTAAATAAATTGACCATTACAAGGCCTAAAAAAGAGTAGACTCTCTTTAAATGGTAGCTATATTATCTCAGTCTGCCTTATATGATGGCCGCCTTCCCCACCGAATTATATGTACTTTGAGATCAGGGACTATGGACCATCTTGCTTGCCCCTCTCAAACTTCATACAGTGCTTAACCCATGGCCGATCTTCAGTATACTATCGTAAGTGAATAAACACATGCATGAAGGAAGGAATACATGAGTGGTGAAGCTAGAAGCCCCAAGACCCTTCCCACCCACAGGAGACCTTGGAAATGGACATTCTCTTACTTGGCAGCCACAGTTCAGATGGTAGTGGTGATTCAAACTTTCTCTCTGCAAAAAGGATAGGTCCTCCCAGGGCTCAATGTAGTTGCACAAATGGATGAAGACTTTGCCGTCGTTAAGGACCTGACCTGGAAGAGGAGAGGGAGGAGAAACCAGCATGAGGGATCTGCTCGGGAAGCTCCAGGAGCCTGGGTCCTTGAAGAGCTCAGAATTACAGCCTCTTCAGTGGCGTTTTGGTCGCAGTGGTGACATGGGGCACAACGAAGGGACCAGGAAAACCTCTATAGTTTTTATATCAAAGGTTATGTTTGTACAAAGGAGAATTGTGGGATGAAGGCCTTTCCCTTTAGCATGGTGCAGAGAGAAGAACATGGGCTTTAATGTCAGACTCTTGGTGGAACCCCCTTCTTTTCTATTATTTACTAGCTGTGTGACCTGGAAGGTGAGAATAATACAGTTATTGCCAGAATTAAATGATCGAATATTGGTAATCCCAGCACAGTTGTGGGCCCACAGTAGATGCTCAATAAATAATAGGTCCCTTCTCCTTTCCAACCCTTCCCAGTACCTACACAGGTCAGTCTCCTGCCCCATTGATTCCTATCTTGGTAAGTCTTTCCCCTTCCCTGTAGGAAAGTTCCCATTCTTTACTTATCAAACTCTTTCCTATCTTCCAAAGACTCTTTTCAGTACCATCTATCCTCAAAGCCATCCCTGACCATGCAAGCCCATACCACTGAGGACTTTAGTTGCTCAATCACTTACTTGTTGAGCAACTACTCGACCTGGTATTAGGAATACAGAAATAAATATGACAGGACCTTTGCCCTCAAGGAGCTTAAACTAGCAGGTCAGACAGATAAGTAGGCAAAAATTACACTGTTGCGTGATTATAAACAAGATGCAGTATAAGAACAAAAGAAAGCAGAATTTTCTCTGTGGAAGGGGTGGGGGTAGGGAAAGTGTCTAAGAGAAGGTGATGCTTGTGTTGGGCCTTGAAGGGATGGGTAGGAGTTTACCTGCCAGACAAGTTGGGGGAAGGACTTCTGGATTTGGGGACTATCCTGCAACAAGGTGGAGGGGCGCAGCCCAGCCGAACACCTTCTGTAACTCTGGGGAAAATTAGGGGTTGGGAACTGTCAGTGATAGTGGCAGGAGACAAAGCTGGAGAGGTCAGCAGTATTATGGTCACAGAGGGCTTCAACATTAGAGAGAAGAGCTTGTGCCTGCTCCTGAAGAGCATGGGCACCACTGGTGACTTTTTAGTAGACCCGTGTTCTGTCTTTATCCTCACCCTTGGTTAGACTTGACCTTCTCAAGGGCAGAGAGCATGCCTCCTGCCTCCTTGATGCACACAGTGCCTTGTAGAGAGCTAGGCATGCAGAGGGTAGGTGCTTAGGAAGGAGGTGGCCTCATCTTCTTGTCCTGGGACGTGGAGGGCTCAGTGGCATGCTCTGCCTCTGCCTCTCCCATCCAGAGGCTCCCAGATCAGCACAATTCCACATCCTTAGAGCTGGGGAGCCCCTACCAATGTGGCCTCCAATGCCTATGACTTCTCAAGAGCCAAGTCTGGACTGTGAGCTTTTTGAGGATTATGACTTGTTACTGAGTCTCCACTCTCCCATCCAGGGCCTGGCAGCAAGTAGGTGGTCATTCGTTGCTGACTGGATGGGCAGATAGTGGAATTCTTCTTCCTGTTCTCCCCATCTGCTGGGTTTTTCTTTTTCTCACCTAAGTATTTTTCATCCTTTAGGGTTAATTTAGACCTCACTTACACAATGAAGCTTCCCTAATTGTTTACAACCACACAAATAACTCCTCCCCAGAACTACAAAATAATACAGTATTGCATTCCTTCACTTATGGAGTCACAGTCTTGTGTGGTTCTTTAACGGTTCTGTCCCCCCCAACTCAGTATGGAGGAGACCTGCCTGGGCCCAAGTTAATAGACACAGCACCATGTTAGGACTTGTGCTTTATTGTGCCCCCAAAATAGGAGGCGTGAGTTAGCCACACAGGCTCACTGTGAGTCAAGAGTGTGACCCGATGTGGCTGTCTAAAGCTAATGCCGTCATAGGCTACAATAACTATAAAGTGTGTGGAGGGGGCATGGGGATTGTACACACGCAATCCTCCTGTACTCTGTGAAACTAAGACCTGTCCAGTTCAAGGTCCTGTGCTAGGGAAGGCACAGGGACAGGCTAGGTCCCACTGCAGAAGGACAGGAAGGGGGCTGAGAACCATGGCCAGCAGGCCTGGAGCTAGAGTACACGTGTCTATTTTCTTCAAGCCTCTGACGGACTGTCATAGAACAGAGGGCAGAGCTGAATACACAAGGGGCAGTTTCAGAGGGGCACATTTTGGCTCAAGGTACCAACAATCTCATGCCAATTCAAACTATTTGAAAATGGAACCAGCTGCCGTAGGCTGAGAGAACAACCTGTCCTTACAATAGTGAAGCAGGGGCCAGGACCACTGTAATGAGGACTTTTGCACTGAAAGGGAGGTTACCAAGGCCCCTCAGAGGCTGCCTCTTAGCAACACAGCTATTTTATGCTCACGAAAATGTCACCTGGCTCAGCTTGCTGCCCGAAGATAGCCCTGGCTCCTGCTTGGCGGCCTTCCTTAGGACAGAGACTGCTGGGGCCACTTGCTGCTCTTTAACTTACCAGTCAAGAGATACTGCTTCTGGCTGTTTGCTTCTAGTTTCACACCACAGAGAGAGGAATCAAAAGGTGTATAGATATATTGAACATCCTTGATTTTCTCAAACCCTTTAAACATCTGAAAGGCAATCACAAAAAAGCAGTATTGGGTCAGTAAGTCAACTTTATATCTTAACAGGAAGAACTTCTCATCTCTCAGTCGAAAAAAATTAAGCGAAAGTCTAGTTCAGGGTTTGGTCCACACAGATGGCCCAACGGGATCATTTTTCTTTTAAAAAATCTGCGCCTTGGTTTATTTCCATGAGAGGGGAGGTACCTCTAGCATCCCCATGCGCAGGCAGCTGTGGGACTAGAGGGACACTGAGGGCCTGTCACTCAGTGAGTGACACTGCACTGTCACTCAGATTCTGCGCGCCCTGCTCCCAGCATGTCACCCACTCCCACTTCAGCATCTATAGCCAGGATCATTGAGCCGGGTTGCAGGACCTCCTAACCCCACCCCTGCCAGAACACAGACCCCGACTCCTCCCAGCAGCCCAGGGGATCAAAGCCCTGTCCTGTCCCCATGTACCTTTATCTGTTTGATTTCATACCGGATCATTTTTTGAGTGTCAGTAGGGTCTGCACTGGCAGGAACTACCTTCTCACTGGAGATTTTGGCCCGGATGGCTGCATAGGAAGCGAAAAGAAGGAACCTTCAGCAAGCTGTGGGAGCAATCCATCTAGGAGCTGGATGACCTGGGGCCCCTGGAGAATTCTGTAGGGGAATTCTGGGTTTAGGTCTTGGCTTGTGTGGAGGAGGATGTAAGAGAGTGGGGATTTGGAAAGTCCTCCTTTGCAGTCAGGCCTGTAAGGTCCTACAATCTTACACTTTACCTGCTAGTTTTGAGAGTCTAGTTCTCCATAGCCCAGGGCACCAGGGGATAGAGGTGCATGGCAGGATAAAGGAGGAAAGAGGAGCCCCTTGAGGGCAGTCAATGTGCAGTGTGCAGTGTGCAGTTATCTACTGACGCAGCCCGAAAGAGAACCTGCCCAGTGCTGATATTAGTGAATGTTTATTGAATTTAGACATGATGGGACCCTGCACCGAGGCAGTTATCTCTTGCCATTTGGACATTCATCAAAAACTGTTTGTCAAGTTCTTCCTCTGTTCCTGGCCTAACACTAGGTCCTAGGCCCATACACATGACTAAGACAGGGTCCCCCATCCTGCAGAACTGTTTGCTTAGTGGAGAACACACTTACAAAGAACAACAGCCCAGCATAGTAGATGTTAGAGATGCTGTGGTAGCACCAGAGTCAGGAAGCCTTCATGGAAGAGGAGAACCTGAGGAAGACCTGGAAGGGTGAATAGGAGTTTGCCAGGAGTTTAAGGGTGGGGGAAGGCATTCCAGGCAGAGGGATGAGAAAGAGCGAAAGATGTGTGTTGGGGTGGGCACACCGGGTCTGCCTCAGTTATAGTCTTGGACGCAGAGCACACAGCGATGTGGATAATGAAAGCCCAGCCCCCTGGCCTCTGGCTTCCCCCATCCCCATCCAGGAGTTCAGAATAATCACTGGATAGTTCCTGACTTGTTCAATGGCACTCCATGATTGCAGTAGGCAGGGGTGAGGGTGGTCTGTATGGTGGCCCCTTTACACAGTCTTTATTTACTTGCAAGTCAGCCGGGCTCTGTGCTTGTAAGGTTGCTATGGTGCCGACCTTGCCCGACCCATCAGCCCCAACAGGAGGCAACTGGTGCAGGGTTTGAGCTCCTCCTTTTCCCTCCAGACTACCTGTCTACAGCTCGGCCCCACACCAATCCCACACAACCACCCCCTGCTGTGGACCTCCTGCGCACCCGGACTCACCCAGCGCGGAGTGGCAGAAGTGCTGCTGGGGGTGCGCGGGGGCGCAGCTGCACGCCTCGCCCAGCCCCGGTGGCCGCAGAAGTGCCAGCAGCCGCAGCAACAGCGCCCAGCTTGGCACGGTCCGGGGGCTCCGGGGCATGACACGGCAGAGCCCCGACTAAGCCTGTGGGGTCTGTCGGATTAAATGGCCCCTCCGGGGCTCCTTCAGAACGTCTCACGCCCCTCGCCCTAGGCTTTATGAGGTGGACCTAGGGCCAATCCCGCCCCGTGGGCTCCGCCCCCCTTTGGCTGGAGGCCACCCGCGGCTGCGGGACCCTTGGCCCTCCTGACTGGCAGGCTCAATAAGATGCAGAGGGAAGCCAGGAGAGAGGCCCCCAGCTTCCATTTCCCTGCCTGAGCAATTAAACCTTCCAGAGCGGAGGAAGGTGCTGGGAGAGGGGATGGTGTCATGGCAAAAAGAAAGTGCTGCAAAGACAAATGTCTGAGGCAGAAAAAAGGAGGGACTGTGATTCAGGCAGAAGGGACAAGAGTGAGGAGAGGCACAAACAGAAAGAGGGAGACAGGCAGAGTCAGAAAGAAGCAGACGGAATTACAACAGGCAAAAGAGACAGTGACAGAGGACGGACCCCTTGGTGAGCTGCACACTGGGAATGAGACAAGCTACTCAGGGCTTCTTTCAGCTGCAGGAAGCGTTTTCAATGCCCTATTTAGGAGGCTCCAAAGCAACAGTAAACAGTAATGGAATAGAACAGAGAAACTTAGGGGGGGTTGGTGGGGTGTGTGTGTGTGTGTGTGTGTGTGTGTGTGTGTGTGTGTGTCTTGGCTCTGTCAGCTGGGGGGTGGGGAGAGATGTCAGAGAAAGCAGCCAGTGCTTTAGAAACCCATTCCAGTACCCAGAGCCTCAGACTGCAGGCGGCTGAGGACAGTGCTCTTGGTGGGAGCTCAAAGCAGAATATCCCATCACCTAGGGCAAAGCCCTCTTCAGACCCTAGGCTACACTGATTCCTCTCTTGTCACTGCTCACTGGAGAGACTAAGTCTTGTTATGTAAGGTGGGGCGGCTTAGAAAACAAAGACGCAAGGCCCCTCCAGAAAGCAGAGCACCCAAGCCTTGTCTGCTGTTTGCCAGAACACAGTGCTCCAACGCTCCAAATGCAGAGACCCACAGGACGATTGTAGTAGGATGGGGCCACGTAGTGCTGGGCTGGAGGGTAGAAAGCTGCGTTCTGATTCTGTCACTAGGTAGCTTTGCGACCTTTGCCACTCTGGGCCTCCCTTTCTTCTCCATAAAATAGGGCTGCACTACATGATTTCCAAAGCCCTTTGAAGCTCTTTGCCTCAGCCACTGTTGGCCTCAGCCAGGAATACTGAAATCCCCAGGTCAGGTACGCCCAGTATCTGATCACACCTAGGATTTCCATGGAAATCTGACTTTTCATCAGTCAACATTATTTCCTTTAAAAGACACCTTTTCATTTTGATGTGGTATTGATATTTGAAAAGCAGGACATTGAAAGAGAGCTGAGTCTGACTGAGTAAGATGAGATTAGGTGTCCAGGTTTGTTCTTCATACCACACTCAGACCAACAGAAAGTCTATGTATTATCGGATGGACCTTCAACAGCATCCAGTCCAGTCTCTTCATTTGGCAGACGTCAAGAGTGAGCCTCCGTGAGGTAAAGTGACTGGCAGGAAGCCAGTGGCAGAGAGGATGAGAATGCAACTCTCCTGCTCCTCCCAGTCTACCATATTACTTCTTTCACCACTTTTTTTTTTAGCAGCTTGAATTCCTGATTTTGGAGGGTAGTTGTTCTTTTAAGTTTTTATTGTTCCTCTGTTAAAATACAGCTGTGCATCAAGGTAAAGTTTACTCTCCTAAAGGTCTTTCAAATGATTAATATGTTGAATTTTTATGTCAGCTCGCTTCCAAACTCCAAGCTGGGCAGGAATAGGCCTTAGCATGCTAAGCCGTGTTTGGTGGTTGGTTTGTGGTGTTAATGAGCAATGAAGACTGTGAAAGGGGGAGAAAAGACAGGTTTAGTATAGGAAAGCTGGAATTTTGAAGGGGAAGAGGAGGGTACTAAGAGGTACATGATAAAAGGGACATTAAGATTCCAAAGATATATTCCTTTTGTAATTATGGTTTACTAAGCTACAATTTACATACAGTAAAATTCACCCTTTCAAAGATGCATTTTTTTTTCAAATTCTCTTTGGCTAAGGACCAATCCTGCCCAGGGTTTGTCTAATACAGAGAAGGCTGACACAATGGGTTTTAAAGGTATAGAGTACCAACTAGGAGAGCAGGATTCTTATGGCTCTGCCACTAATATGCTGTGCCCTTAGGCAAGTCACTGTCACTCTACAGGCCTCAGTTTTTTAATTTGTAAAGCAAATAGGTTGGACTCTGTCTTTAAAGGACCCCTCAAGGAGGTTCCCAAGAAAAATATTTGTAAGATTCCACAGAGAGACAGGCCCGCTCTGACTAATTCATTCCTTTCTCTTCTGCTTTCAGTTGACACTGCCCACGTTCCCTGTGGTGGTGAAGATTGGCCATGCTCACTCGGGCATGGGCAAGGTAAGGCTGGAGCCTGATGTGCTTCGGGATGGAGGCCAAGAGAGGCACTTTCCAGAGAGCCCACTTATGGACTATTCATCCAGCTCTGTTACTGAGGAATTTTTTCCAAGGACAAGATGATTTGGTCTCTCTGAAGCCATAAACGTTACCCAAACAGGCCTTTTACAGCAAGCAGAGTGTATTGCAGGCCACCTGCGTGGTCCTGTCGGCCCTTTGCAGCAGGTATGGGCCCTGAGCCCTGGGAAGGAAAGCTAGAAAGAAGGGCCCTCCTAAGGAGATGTGGTACCCAGATTTGCATTTCGATGGGAAACACCTTGATGGGTTTGGAGGTTCAGGGCTCTTATGACTCTCAGTGTATGTATGTGTATGTCTCCTTTTCTCTCTCTCTGCCTTGCTCCAACATTAGGTCAAAGTGGAAAACCACTATGACTTCCAGGATATTGCTAGCGTGGTAGCTCTCACCCAGACCTATGCCACAGCAGAGCCTTTCATTGACGCCAAGTATGACATCCGGGTCCAGAAGATAGGCAACAACTACAAGGCTTACATGTGAGTGGGGGTGGGGGCCCAGCAGGTATTCTTCACTTTCTCCTCAGCCCAGTGGAGAATCTGAGCCTCCAGATAGCAGCCAACTCTCAGTTTAACCCCATCTGGCCCACAAGGCAGAAAACAGAGAGAGGGTGCCATTCAAGATAGGACATCTTAGCCTGGGTTCTTTTCAAGTCAGAGGAGGGGGGTCCGTGAACTAAGATGAGAAATAAAATTAATCTTTATTTTCACTAGCCGTTAAGTGAAATTTGGCATTCTCCCCAGTTATGAACAAAAACTAGACTATAGTAGTTGCAGCAGCACATGTGACTTTGTCACTAAAGGTGATCACAGAGATTTTTTTTGTATTTTTGTATAGTTGTGACGGATATCTGTACTTACCAATTACCGTGTTTCCCCGAAAATAAGACCTAACTGGAAAATAAACCATAGCATGATTTTTCAGGATGACATCCTCTGAACATAAGCCCTAATGCATCTTTTGGAGCAAAAATTAATATAAGACCCGGTCTTATTTTGGGAGAAACATGGTACTGTTATCACTACTTAAGAATCATGGTAGTTATTAGACCTGACACTACATTTACCCCTAAAAACATGTTTGTTATTTATAAAGAAACATTTTTTACTAATCACCGATTTGTTTAATATTTTGATAACTCTACTTTGATAATTATTTTAAATAATTGAGTTCCTTTGTTATCCTGTATTCTTTATGCATTTGCACATCTTACACATTTTATACATTGAAAGGAACCTGCATGTTTCACAAGGCTGCCAGAACCCAGAAAAAGTTAAGAAACTCCTGATGTAAATATATAGCCCCTAAAACACTACAGAGCATTAAAAGCCTAGTGGTTATGAGAGTAGATGACTTCTCCACATAATTGTGTCCATTTGCTAGAATGAAAAGTTAAAGGTTTCCTCCCTTAGCATTTAGAAAAAGAAAAGATTTCAAGACTACCTGATTTTTGTTTTATATATATACAGAGCGTGCCACAAAAATGTATACACATTTTAAGAAAGGAAAAAAACTGTATTAAAATTATGCTAATGGTAACCACTTTGAGCACTTCTTGTAATTGCAGAAGTCAAACGTGACTTGTATTCATGTTTTGTTACCAGTATATATTGAGTATCATAATTTTAATACAGTTTTTTCCTTTTTTAAAATGTGTATTCATATTTTTGGCACCTCCTCTGTTTATATAAATGAAAATGGATTACAATTCCAGTTTTGGAAATATTGACCTCCCATTTAAAAAATAATTAAGGTGGTACTTTTTTTTTTTTTTTTTGCAAAGAGAGAACATTATAATACGTGAATTTGATCTTTGCCACCCAGGACTTAGCAGACTTCAAAGTTCAGCAGCTTCCCTTTCCCCTACCCATCCATTTCCATTTTTCTTCCATCATCCCCTTTTTAATGTTTCCACTCCTCACCATGGAGTTAAGAGCCACTTGCCTGCACTCCCTTCTCCTAACCCTCCACACAGCTCTACTTTAGCCCTGTCATGCATATGAATTTGTATCACACTCCTCTGAGCATTCTGGGCAGAAAGGATGGAATCTGGGCAGAAAGGATGGAAGTGGGGCAGAAAGGAAGGTAGCCCCACTACTTTGTGCAGCATTGAGCACACATAAACCCATTAACAGCTCTTGTGGAGAACCAAGGCATAGAATCTTTTTTACCTTTATTGACTAGATTCCTACTTTTTAAAAGTTTGAAATTTTTTATTTATAGTCCTTCTGCTTCAGAAAGGAATTTAGGGTTGCTTTTAAATTATGCACAGTGTAAGACAGGATAATTTAGAAGACCATTATAAAAACTATCTAAAAGAAGCAGAAAAATCAATATGTTCAGGCACCTAAGAAAGCAGAGTTCCTATCCTTTAATTTTAAAATCCCCTAAATCAATAAACACAAAATGTTTATGACAGGGAAGCAAGAATGTCTCGATCCTTTAAAAGGAGACACCACATTTTTAAGGCTTGGGGTTTCCAAAAGCAATTTAAATGAAGCATAAGAGACTCTCCAACCATTGGTGAAAGGTGGGTGACCAGAGGAGCTTTAGAAAACATATACTTATTTCTTTTATTTGCAAGGGACAGTCAGTTTTTAGAGGAATGTTTAAGTCTTCTCAGGTCCTCTTCTCCAAACTGTTGGCTATCCCCTTGCTCTCAGAAGAAGGAATTGGCAAGGCAATAGGAATGGTAAGGTTTGAGAGTCTTCCCTTCTCCCCTAGTTCTTACCCTAGAGACAGCCACGTTTGGTGGGAAGAAGATGCTGTTCCTGCTCCACTCTCTGCAGGCAATGATGTGGGTCCTTCTGTGGAGGTCAGATGTCCTACGAGTCCTGAGAGGCAGTTGAGCTGTCACTGAGTGGCTTCTCAATGTCCCCTCTGTTCCCACATGCCCCAGGAAGCCTGTACTGATCTGTGCCCTGCATCCTGGTGCTAGAGAAAGGTGTGACATGATTGCTCACTCAGAGTGTCTGAGAACCCTGTTCTGTACCATGGCCCTGTGCTAGGGACATGGAATTGAGTGGCTCTCTGCCTTTGCCCTTCAGGAGCCCAGCCTTGTCACAGGGACGTACCTATAAAACACCAGTGTTAGGAAGACAGCGTTATTTTCATTATGACTTGTCTTTACGTTGCTACTCAGATTTTGTAAGCCATTCCACTGTTAGTTGTTTTTTTCTGAGCTACGTAGCAGGGTGTACAGGAAAGCAAAGCATAACGAGGGAACCAAGAGTCCTGGATTTTTATCTTATATCTACTTTGACTAGATATACAAGCTTGGAGAAATCATCTAACCGTTCTGATTCTTAATCGCCTTGTCTGCAAAGTGGGGGCAAGAATCCCAGCCTGCTCATAATAGGGCGGTTGCGGTGAGGCTCTGGTGAGGAGCTTGAGGGGGAAGAACCTTGCAAAGCAGTCAGTACTGTACAGAGTGCGAGGACTTGTTATTACCATAGGAGTTGACTCCTTTGCTGCCTCGGGGCTCTGAAAAATTAGCTCTACTAGGTTTCTCAGTGTCTGAAATCAGATCTCTAGGGAGGGTCCTCCTGGGAACTGCTGAGTGGAAACTGGCACTTCCCATCTCCAACCAGTAGTCAGTGATAAGGACAACACATGAAGGTCTGTGTCAGTGGTGTGAGCAGGGCCTTAGGCCATCCGCATCCTCTTGACTGTGTCTGAGTGAAACCTAATAATTAAAAAGACATATTTTTAGTATTTTACAGTTTATTTGAAACTGTGTCAATTGGTCCCCATGACAACCCTGTATTTACACAGGGGTAAGAGAGACTCAGACAGGTAAATGACTCACCCAAGGTCACCCAGCCAGTCAAGAGCAAATCCAGAACCAGAAACCAGGTTATCTGCCTCCCACTTAGCCCAAGACTAGTTGATTCTAACACATGGTCATGGATGGATGGTGCAGCGGGCAGAGCAGAGAACACATTAGTGACTTGATTCCATCAGCTCCATTTGTTGAATGAAGTAACTTAAGCCCGAAGAGGTTAATTGACTTGTCCAGAGTCACACTGCTAACACTGTAAGCCCTCAGGAACCAATTGTTGAATGAATGAATGAGTGAGCTAGTAGGGAAGCCATTGGGAGACAGTCCAAGAACCCAGAGGGCGTTCCCAGGATCAACAGAATTCAGTTTGTATATACAGTTGTCCCTTCTTATCCGTGGACGCCTTAAACGGTGAACAGTACCAAACCCTGTTCACACTATGTGTGTTCCAATACATACATACTTATAATAAAGTTCAATTTACAAGTTAGGTACAGTAAAAGACTAAGAATAACTATAATAAAGTAGAACACTTATAACAATCTACTCTAGTAAAAGTTATCTGAATCTGGTCTCTCTCTCAAAATATCTTATTGTACTGTACTCACCCTTTTTCTTCTTATGGTGATGTGAGGTGATAAAATGCCTGCATGATAAGACAAAGTGAAGTGAATGATACATTATTATGAAGTAAAATAAGTGTGACTGGAACACAAGCACTGTGATACCATGACAGTCAGTCTGATAAACAGGACAGCCACTAAGTGACTGATGGGCGGGGAGCATATGCAGCGTGGATGTGCTGGACAAAGGGATGATTCACATCCTGAGCAGGACAGTGCTAGATTTTATTATGCTACCCAGAACAGCGTGCAAAAAACTTACGAATTGTTTATTTCTGGAATGTTCCATTCAATATTTTCAGACCATGGCTGACCACTGGTAACTGAAACTATGGAAAGTGAAACTGCGGATCAGGGGGGACCACTGTACCAAGTCAGTCCAGATACTAAGTAGACAGGCTGTTGAGAATACAAGACACAACATATACTCTCAAGTGGTTTACAGACTCGTAGACAGAAGACTTCACTCAAATAACTGAAAAAGTAGGTGTAAGATTATAAGTGAGGTACAGGCAAAGTCCTATCGGGGTCCTAAGGAGAGCAAGCGCTCCTATGGTTGAAAGATCAGGAAGGTTTCGTGGAGCCACAGCAGTGGTCTGGACTCTTGTAGAGAGGAGAAGAGCGTTTCAGGTGGGGGTTTGGCAGAAGCAGCCAGACTCTAGGCTCAGCAAACAGACCCTTGGGCTATTTGTGGGAGAAGCAGGTGAGGAAAGAAACGGTGAACAAAAATTCTGGAAAGTTTCCTGCCCTCCTCTTGTTGGTGTGGCTCACTGCCTGTCCTGTCCTGGCTGGCCCTTGCAGGAGGACATCCATCTCAGGGAACTGGAAGACGAACACTGGTTCTGCGATGCTGGAACAGATCGCCATGTCAGACAGGTGAGTGTGGGGGGGGGGCTTCCCCAGGTGAAGAGGTGTACCACATGAGCCTTGCCTAATGGGGGCCTCTACTCGGACAGGACAGATAGAACACAAAGGCCAAGCAGCCAGTTAACAATTTCAGGCAGGACTGAGTTATGTGCTAAATTATGGAAATAAAGACTGGACATACCATAGAAGCTCCGAGAGGGGAGTAGTTAATGTGGGCTGGAATAGCCAGTGAAGGCCACCTTCATTGTAAGTGAGACCTGCTCTGAGCCTGGAAAAAGGGTAGGATCTGGAGAGCAAAGCAGGAGGGCACTGAAGATAAGGCAGTGCTCTTGATGGGGAAGGAGGGAGGGAAGGCTGGGGAGGGTTTATGGGAGGAGCAGAGGCAGCAAGGAGAAAGCATGACCAAGCAGGCTTGGTGTGAGCTAATGCTCCGGCTTCAGGACACCTTCCCATCTCCTCCAGGTACAAGCTGTGGGTAGACACTTGCTCTGAGATGTTTGGTGGCCTGGACATCTGTGCTGTCAAAGCTGTACATGGCAAAGATGGGAAAGACTACATTTTTGAGGTAAGTCTGGCCTAAGGAGTATCTCAGTTAAGAGAAAACTCCCAAGGCTGGAGGCAAAACTCTTGTCTTGAGATCTATGTGGGCAGCCCAGGTTACATGTAGGTTACATGTAGACTCTCCTGGGCCATGGGAAGGTTCCCAGATGACACCAGTGAATGTGCATAGCAAAACACCTCTACCAGTGGGGAGCTATTGTTTCCAACCAGTCAGGCTGACCCACACTTGGGTAAGAGAAACCAAGTCTGGGTTCCTGGGGTCCTAGCCTAATGCCATTCCTCTGGGAAGACTATAGTGTTTTTACCATTCATGGCCTCAGAAAGAACCACTCAGTCTAATCTGATCACTTTTCACATGAGAAAACTGAGGCCTAATGCCATGAATACATGCCCAAAAACACAGAGTGAATCAACCTGGGCTAGAACTCAGGTCTCCTGGATGCAGGAGACTCTTTTTAGCATCTCTCTGAGCCTTGGAGACCCTTTACTCAGTCTCGTCCTCTCACACAACTTTGCTGGCTTCCTTTTACCATATTAAGGGGAAAGTCAGTATGAATCCTTCACACACTTTTCTGCCCAATCTTCCAAGGAAAGGCTCCTTGCCAGGAGTTGGTGGTATTTGTAGAGGATTAATGCCCAACATGGCTTCAGAATCTACTCCGTGCTCTGCTCGGTATGTAACCTCTGGATGGTCGTGCCTCCCCTTTCTGCGGGGGGCCTCAGTTTTCTCATCCATAAATGAGAGAATTGGACTGCAGAGTCTCTGATCCTAGGCAGGCATATAACTTCCTAAAGGAGGAAAACATTGATCTGGACCTTGGAGTATAGGGAGAATCAGGACTGGGGCGAAAAGGGAAATCATCGCATGCCTTTACTGAGCAAAGGCAGGAAACTAGTCATTAGTGGGCAGAATATGTGTGGAGACACAGATTGCATGGGTGAGAATCACAGAGATGACAATTGCCTATCTTGACCAGAGTTAGGGGAATGGCCTTCATGTGTTCCTGCTCCCTCTGCCTGCAAAACGCTGAGCCCTGAGTCTCTACTCTCTCCTGCTCATTACTTCTCCCCACTACCTTCAGCCACCAATCTTTCAGTATCACTTGCAGCCTGGGTGAAGATTGGGAGGAGGCCCCAAGCAAAGGTTTGAAGGAGGAGGGGACAGTGGTCCTGTTTCTGCAAAGGAACATGCTTCCAGCTGAAGAGGAGGACACCAGCTTCACGCCCAGCCTATTTCCGCTGACTTAAGTCCTCGTCATTCTGAAAGCCCACCAGGCCTTTCATGCCTCCGTGGCTTTTCCTAACCTGGGCCATGTCTTCCTCCAGGTCATGGACTGCAGTATGCCGCTGATTGGGGAACACCAGGTGGAAGAGAAACAACTCATCACTGAGCTAGTCATCAGCAAGATGAACCAGCTGCTGCCCAGGACCCCTGCACTGTCTCCTCAGAGACCCTTAACCACCCAGCAGCCACAGGTAGGCATCTGGGAAGACACACAGGGGAGCCGACAACCATTCCCAAGCGCACTGCTCTAGACCGTGGTGGCTCTAGGATGGAACAGGCCTGATCCCTACAGGTGTGCATGGGATATATGGAGTCTTTTCCCTCTTCCTTCCCTTCCCTTCCCTCCCCTCTGGAGGCCTGATTATCTTCCGCCCCGCCCCTCCCCTGATTGGGAGCCTTCTCAGTAGCAATCTGCAGTATCAGCTATAGAACTGTCCAGAGATGGAGTACTGCTTCTCTTTCCTCTGAAGTTGAAGTCTCCAGGAAACCAAAGCCAGTTTCCCTTGGGATTTGGGATGCTTCCACTTTTAAACTGGGAGGTCTCTTAGGAAGGGCTGGGTCAGACCTCTCAACAGTTGTTCACTGTCTATGAGGGGTCTGTCTCATTTGTAAAGAAAGAAGGGTGTTTCTGCTGGTCTGGAGAGACGGGCGAGTTAGGTCCCTCATTGTGGGAGAGTGGTGAAGTAAAATCCAAATTAGAGATCTGTTTTCCTTCCTAAGGGAGAGGAAGCAGGTGTCTTTAGTTGACTGTGGCACGTGACTCATGGCCAGTCACATTCATAGTGACAGTATACCAGCTGCAAGTCTAGTGGGAAATCCATATGGAAGTTTTTGGGGCACCTCAAGCCCTGTGGGTCTACAATGGGACAAAGAAAGGCAAGGACCCTGAGCCCCAGGGTCTTTAATCCCATCTAGGAAATATGTCATTTTTCAAAATATCCTCAAACTCTTCTGTCCATTGAACTTTTGTATAATGAAGTGGTAAGAACTCTCAATCCAAGAACTGAGTCCTACTCTGGCTCTTCCCCTAGTTGTGTGACTTTGAGGGCAAGTTACTATCCTTTTTAGGATTCACATTTTATCACTTGTAAATGGAAATCTTTTAGAAATCCTTCTTTCAAAGTCCTACTTCAAACAGTTAGGGAGGTAGAGTAGAATAGTAACTCAGAGTATGGGCTTTGAAGGAAGAACTACCCAAGTTTGAATCCTGGACCCTCCATTTATTGATTTTGTGACCTTGTACAAGGATTTGATCTGTGGCTCAGGAGAGATCTGAACAAGAGCACCTATCTCCTAGGGTTGTTATGAGAATCAGATGAAGTAAAACACCTAAAATGTGGCATAGTACATCATAAGCACTCAATAAAGGTTACCTGTTGTTATTACGTAAGCGAACACCCTCGGGCTCAGGTTCCCTCTAAAACCTTAGACTTTGAGATCATTACTCCTTTTTCTAAAGACAGTGCCTCACCTGGATTATACTGCAAACAGAAACCAAGTAATTGGATCTCACAGTCTTTCAGGAAGAAAGAAGAAAAGGAGAGGGAGGGGAAAAAAACAGTATAAAATAGTCTGTATATTTTAGTATAGAAGCAAATTACCCCACATTTGTCTTCTCATCATTTGAATATCACAGAATCATAGTATAGAAACATAGTAGTTGGATATTTATAATAATGGACTTGAACCATCTAGAAAGGATTACATTTTAGTCAATATTCCATATTCTGTTTAAGAAAGCTAGAAACATATAAGAAATATTTCTGTAGAAAATGTCTCAAATAAAAGAGTATGACATTGATAAGTCAATTCCTTCTCTGGATCTCAGTTTTCCCACCTACAATATGAGATGATATGTAAATATTGATGAGATGATATTTTAGGGGATATTTTGAGCTCTAAAAATTTCTTTGGGTAGAATACTTCCATTCTTACTGATTGCTGGATAAATGGGAGCTTCTGGGCTAATACCTAGATGTTGACTCTGACTCTCTTTTGGTATCCAATTTGAAAGTAGCCCTATGTGGCAGGATGTTATCATCTATTCTTAGCTCTTATGGGTGTTTCACACCTTCTAGAGCTCATGCTGTGTCAGTGTCAGACTTCTGACCAAGTGCAAGAATGGTTCCTGTAGTTCAGGAATGTTACTCACTAGAGAACTACACTAGGTAATTAAGAGAACAAAGCTTAATTGCTTGTTAGCGATATAGCCCATTATTTAAATATTGTACTTAACTAGAGGTGATAAAAAAAATTTCCTGATTAAAAAAATATCAGGCCTGGGGTAGGTTTTATGATTTTGTAAATCTGACGGAATCAAAATATTTGGGCCCTATTCTTGCCTTTTAGTCCACACTGCTCTCCCTGTGATGGGTTGAGTTGGTTATTGCTCATTCCTGCTTTAGAGGAAGAGTGACAATAGTTTCTTCTTCCCTTTAACCCTGAGAAATACAGAGAACATTTGGTAGCTGCTTAAAAAATTTATGACACAGTAAGGGAGCCTGACTGTCCAGACAAGATAAACAAATATGGGCTGCTCTGGGAGGCTGTGAGGGTCCCTTAAGTACTTCTGTAAATGTGTGCAACACTCTCGGCCTCCTACCAGGAAGTCATTCCGAACTAGCATGAAGGCTACCCTGAGATTCGGGAGATCCGAGTTTAGCCTTGTCTTTGCCACCAAATCACCAGGTGACTTTGGGTAGATTTCTTTCTATTTCTGTGCCTCAGCATCTTTGAATGTGAAATGAGGGTTGAACTAGAAAATTGCTAAGATCTCTTCTAGTAGTAAAATTTAGATTATATGAAAATGATCTCTGAAGCATAAAAGTCAGTAACAGAGAGAATTCACAAAAAAATTGTTTCCATCTCATAGCTCTTCTTTGGTACAAGCCCCTTATTTTGTAAACATTAAATACTGCAGCTGAAATATTTTAAAGGGAAATCTATCACAGCCAAGGCCAGAAACATGATAAGGAATGAGCTTCCCTAAATGTAGGGGCTCTTACAAAACTCCCTTGTAGCGAAGCCAGTCTGGCTCAAGGATAAGTTTTTCTCTGCTCAGCCCCACATTTGAATCTACAACAGAATATTATAGAAAACACAGAGGCTAGTTACTCTCTGCCATACCATTATGTGACCTTGGGTAAATCACTTCCCATCTCTAGACCTTTCTTTCCTTACCTATAGAATAGAGCTGAATTACATGATACCTACATCCCTTTGAATTCTAAGGTCACATGAAACCTGGAGTCACCCCAACTGCAAAGTCTGAAGGAACAGTCCTCCACAAGACTGTCCACTCTCCTGATACCGACAGAAAGTTCAGAGTTCCCCCAAACACCCTCAGGTTAGATAATTCTCTGGAAGGACTCATAGAACTTACTGAAAACTATTATACTCACAGGTATAGGATAAGGATACCTGTGAAAAGG
This sequence comes from Rhinolophus hipposideros, assembly GCF_964194185.1. Classification (NCBI taxonomy): domain Eukaryota; kingdom Metazoa; phylum Chordata; class Mammalia; order Chiroptera; family Rhinolophidae; genus Rhinolophus; species Rhinolophus hipposideros. Next base: position 26,350,598 of record NC_138060.1, read on the forward strand.
ATAAGGATATCTTTTTTCCTTACGAGAAAGGATACAAGTCAAAAATAAGCCAAAGGAAGACGCATAGGGCAGAGTCTGGGAAGGGTCCAAACACAAAGGTTCTGTTGTCCTTAGGATGTATTACCCTCCTCGTAGCCATATGTGCCAACCAGGCAGGGAAGCTCAGCTGACCTTCAGTGTTCAGGGATTTTATTGGGGTTTTATTTCATTTCATTTCATTTCATTGATTGAACCTGGTTGAACTCAGTCTCCCCTGTGTCTAGAGGTCAGACTAATACCATATGTCCTGAGGGGCCCACATGAGTCGCCTCATTATCATACACTATCAGGTGTGGTCTGAGGGGCCCCCCACCATGAATAACAAAGACACTCCTATCACTGAGGAAATTTCAAGTAAATAACCAATTTCTAGGTTATCTCCCATGAGTGGGGGACAATGGCCGAATCTCTCTTTAGTCAAATTCTTTACTTCATATATAATTAAATTAACTTAGAAAATGTTTCTCAAATACTTTGTAGGCTTGGGGCCATGCCTTATTCATCTGTGTTTCTAGTGACTAGCACAGGCCTAGCCCAAAGTATTTGCTTAAAATTGGTTAATAGACGTAGACGTGATGAATGAGATATAGTTCCTGTCCAAAAGTTGTTTATATTCTAAATTGAAATCATGACAATTCACAGAAGCCGGTCACCATTTGTCAGATGGTGTCTTCTTGTGTCTTCTATTAGCTTCCTCCTAAACCTTGTGCCTTGATCCCAGGCCACCCCAAAGACAGAAGACACGCAACGGTCTGTCACACTTGGCAAAACTCTGCAACTTAGGCTTGAAGTCATGACTGCACTGGTCATATTTCCACTTCCCATTTCTCCCTGATAATCTTTGCACTGGTCACATTTCAGTCATCCTGGCTGCAGGTCCATGAAGCTGTTAGACCAGATTGCCTTTGTATTCCCACTATCACATCTCCCAACAACGTACCTGCGTCTTTACCCACATGAATCTGCTTCTAAGGCCTGCCCTCTGTGGTGATCTGGATCTCACCTCTTTTTTGCTTTCAAGTAGCCCCCTTTCTTCTCCGTCTTCAGTTTCCCCTTTTCCAGAAGATTATCACATCAACACACAAATATCTCCCATTTAAACAAAAACCTCCTTCAACTCCATACTCTCTTCCAGCTACTGCTCCCCTTGGCAATAAATCTTCCTGGGTTACCTTAGCCATCATGTCCCCTTCATCACAGCAGATTTTCTTTTCAACCGACTCCTGTCAGCATTCCACTTCTACCATCCCACTGAAATTGCTCTGGTTAAAGTCATCTCCAGGTCACCACTTTTTTTCTTGCGTGACTTCTCAGTAGTCCTGACACAGTTGACCAGTCCCTCCTTCTTGGAACACTTTCATTTCTAGGCCTCTGTACCCCACCTTGCCTGGTTTTCATTCTCCCTTCTTGGCTTCTCCTTCTTACCTCCTTTGCTGGCTCCTCCACTTCTGCTAAGCCTCTCGATGTCAGTGTCCTATAAGCTTGATCTGTGCACGTCCCTTGGTATTCTTGGCCAGCCCATCTCTATCGGCTGCCCTGCCCACTCCTTGATCTCCAAGTCACATTTCTAACTCCTGCTTCACATCTTTATTTGCACGTCTAAAAGGCATCCTTAGTATAACACAGCCAAAGCCGAACTCTTATTTTTTCCCCCCTTAAATCTATCCCCACTCCTAAGTTTCCCCAAGCAATTCACATTACCACTTCATACCCTGCCTGCCTCTTTGCCCTCGTACCATCCCAGCTCTTGCTCACTGTGCCCCAGGCATACTGGTAAGGGCCTTTGTATTAGCTGTGTCATCTCTGCAGTGTTCTTCCCCTTGTGTTTGCATGGCTGGGTCCTTCATGACAGTATAACTGAAATCGCCTCAGTCATCTAATCCAAAGTTGCCACCTAGTCTCTGGCTACCACCCTCCCTTCTTTAATTTTCTTCATAGCACTTGCCACTAGCTAAGATCATCCTCATCTGTTTCTTTGTCTCTTCCACTAAAAGGAAAGCTCCTCGAGAGAGACTTGTTCACTGTATCTCCTGGGCCTAGCAGAGTAGCCAGCGCCTAGTAGCACTGAATATACGCAGTGGACATACTAAGGGGGTTGGGTACAGTGATCTGCCCAGGTGCAGTCAGTCGTTGGTAGTAAAGTTAAACAATAACAAAACTAAGTCAGTCTGGTTTTTTATTATCATCATGTGATAACAGTTTTACCCAAATGACTGTGATGAATAAGTGTCTTTAATATGTGTTGAATAAGTTCCCAGTTGAAATAAGTGTCTTTAATAGTCGTGGCAGCATATTGAAGTTGGTGTTAGGATCTTAAGAACAGTTTGGGGTATGCAAATGAAAGGGATGTAAACCAAAGGTCATTCCCTCGGTTCCAGCCAGGACTTTGCATAATGAACTGAGCCGTAGGTGCTGTCCCTAATTCCTGTGCCACTCCACAGTCAGGTCCCCCTGGCTGGCCTCTTTATTCTGTGGCTGTGGCCTCTCAGGCTGAAAGAGCATCTGGCCTGAGTCACGGTTTTATATTGTATTATATAAGACCCGGTCTTATAGTATAGTAAAATAACACCGGGTCTTATGTTAATTTTTGCTCCAAAAGATGCATTAGAGCTGATTGTCCGCCTAGGTCTTATTTTCGCAGAAACACAAACACAGTATGACTAGCCATTTGTCTTTCTCTCTCTCTCTCCTTGCCTGCAGCTCCTGAACTTCTATTTCTTTAATTCTAGAAGAGTACCTAAAGGAGGCCGGGGCTGGGAGGAGATGAGTAGAGGGCACACTTTACTTTGTTGTCAGCCAGCCTAAGCCTAAAATGGATTAATCATAGAAAACAGTCACAGGAGTGGGCCCAGGCTGGCTGCTGTGTCCACTTTAAAGGAATAGGGCAGGAGTGTGAGAGGCACTGGCTCTGTTTCTGAAAGCAGGGAGGTGAGTGGTAAAGCCTTATATCTGGCTGACGACAGCTTAGCCTCAGCCTGGCTGGGCTGCCCGCTCTAGAGTGCCCACTGACTCCAGTGTTTTAGGGAGACAGTTCTCAAGGTGACAGTGACACCTGGTGGCCAGAGATGGCCACAGCTCCAGGCTATGGACCTGCAGAACCTCCTCTTATACATCGTGCTCTCCCATCCGCCCTCATGTTCACTGACCCTTGGGGTTTGTCATCTGGGATCTGAGCTAGGCCTACATCCCGAGGCCCTGGAGAGGTGTGGGCTGCTCCTGAGACTCGCGGGAACCAGAGAGAGAACCTCAGGTGGACAGAGCTTTCAGGTCATGCTAGTAGAGAGGGCATTCCAGTACTCTCCTTCATTTGGCTAATCTTTTTCCTTTTCCCATTACACTGTTCCCACTCTTTTTATTTTCCTGTAAAATCTTCCACGGCCAAAGGGCTAAATTGCTATTGCAGGGACATCAGACACCAGTGGGCTTTCTGTTTGGCTTGTGGGTTAGCCCCATGAGGAGTGATTCTAAGACCCAGCTTTTGGAAGCAGTAATAGTGTCCAGGAGGAAAACAAGCCTCTTCTCCTACCCTGAGCTGATCAGACCACACCTGCTGTTTCCAGTCTGAGGGTCACAGTAAAACAAGGACAAACCCTAACTGGAATGTGCTCCGAGGAGAGAAAACCAGGAGGTGGAAGCATTTGGCTCGTGTATTTTATGAGTAAGAGTTAAAGGAGCTGCAGTGGAATAGCAATAATCTCAAGGAGCCCATGACTTCATGTGTTCAGCTCTCTAATAGCTGTCACGGGCTAGAACGGGTACCAAAAGGCAAACCTCCTGTCACCTCCTGAAGACAGGAGCAAACTCTGTGACACTGAGAGAGGAAATGGCTGCCCTGGGAAGTGGTGTGTGACTGCCATCACTGCTAATGTTCAAACAAGGGCAGGATGGCCACTCACTTGTCAGGGAGATTATAAAGGAGCAGGCTACGGGGAAGGCGGTTGGAGCGGGTAACTTTTGAAATCTCCTTCCAGATCTGAGATGCTGTGATCAGGCTGTGTGTTAGCCCCCGACCCGCAAAAGGCAGTGATAAGAGTTCAGAACTGAAGGACTTAGGCCTAATCAACTCTGGGGTCTGGTGGGACATTCTACCAGTGCTTTTCTCCTGGCTCTCTGGTCTAAAGAGATGCTCATAGCATTTCCAGCGAGGTATTTCTAGCCACAAAGGCTGGAAAAGATGAGGTCTCCTGAGTGCAAGGAAACCAAGATTACCGAGAAAGGGTTTCTTTGGAGTCTACGGGGCCGTGAAGTTAGGCAGGGGGCACAATTCAGATCCCAAACATGGGACTAAGAGAGCTTCACTTAGCTTAGAAGAAGTAAATTTAGGACAAATGAAAAGCCTTCCTGCTTCCCACAGCAGAACTGGCTTTAGGGAATTTGTTCCCCAGTGAGTCTAAACTGAAAATGTGAGGAGAGTTGAGGCAGGTTCAGATAAAGTCACTAGTGACTGGATCCCTTAAACAGACTATTAAGGGAAACTGACTATTTTGGGGCTGTCTTAACTTTTTAGGGACATCTTTAATCACTTGAAGCTGACATTCTGACCTCGGGTGACCTGGCCCTCAGTGGCCCCATAGGTCTTGTAGACTGCCCCCATGGGATGTCTTATGTCCTTAGGAAATCACTGATTATGGGAGGGCCCCACTCCAGGCGATGAGCTCTGCCCTCAGAACAGCAATTCCCCTCACAAAAGGAGGAGGAGGAACTCATCCTTGGGCACCTTTTATACAACCTTTCAGAGGAAGGGAGGTAGGCACTGGTGACTCTAGGGGTGATCTCAGAAAGAGCCCAAGGTGCCTGAAAACATGCTGTTCCCCTTGCTCTAACTGAACCTACAACCTTCGGACCACATTCCTTCCTGCTGCCTCATTCCCCCTGGGGTCCCGGACCAGGGAGCGGGGCCTGGGGGAGCTGATCAGAATAGTTCTGTGGCATGCCGGCAAGGAGCTTGGCCTGGCCTCTTTCCTGGGGCCAGATCCTGAGACCCTTTCCCAATTTCCTGTCTCAGATATGCTGAGCAAGCACAGGCCTTCCTCCTTGGTGGGGGCAGCTGGACTCAGGCCAACAACTCTCAAGAGTTGAGTCACTTAATGTCTTTCCTTCCTCAGCTTTCCATCCTGTTGGAACCTCAGATAGGAGCTCCTGTCTCCCAGCTTGTCTATGAAAGCCACAGGATGACAAATTAAAAGTGCCTTTGACAAAAACCCACAAACCTTCATCATGGGCTTGGTTTCTCTATCAGACCAATAATTTGCCTTCTAATCACTTCAAGAGCTAATATTTACTGTTTCTGAAATGACTTTTCTGTATCTTCAGAGGGCATGGTATAACTTAGCCCAGAATCCCACAGACACTGAACCACTATGCATCAAGTGACAGGAAGCCACCCAACAGTATCTTCTCTAGTGATACCTGAAATCCTATCATTAGAGCTTTATTCTTTCAGATTGATATTGTTACTTAAATAATAGTAATCATGCTCACTTATATAATTACTTTGCTTAGCACTTTATAAAGCACAGCCATTGCATTCAGCCTCACAACCCAATATGGGATGGTTTGGGCTGGTATTTCTATCTCTGTTTCACATACCAGTAAAGAGAATGCAAATGACTTGTCCAAGGTCACATAACTTATAAGCAGGAGAACTGGATCTTCTGGTCCCCAGCTGTACAGTACCATGCACTGTGCCATCTTGATGCTTCTACTCTAGTACAGGGAATGGTAAGAATGGATAGAGCTGGGCCTTTGTGAACCTGTATAAGAGAAACCCTTGCTTTCTTCCTTCTACCAACCAAGTGCTAAACCTACCAAACTGAAGGAGTCTTTGAGCTTCACCACCTGGCCTCCCTGGCTTCTCTCATCACTAAAGCCCAGTTAATTTTGCATAGCAGGATACCAGCCCAGTCAGCTTTGACAGAGTGCAGCTTTGACACTCTCCTTCCCGAACCCCTCAAAGCCTGTGCCTGCAGAACACCTCTGCTCAGGTCCAATAGCCTGAGGGTCTTGCTGAGCTCAAGACTCTGAAGCTATGAATAGGGCTTGTCTCATATCTCAGATACCTAATGAACTGAAAAATTCATGAAAGAATTAATGGAAGCCCAGAGCCAAAGGGGCTTATAGAAGTCATCTGCCTGCAACTATATGAGCCCCTCTATAGCATCTCTGACCAGAGATTGTCCAGGCCCTGCTTAAATACTTCTAATGCCATGGGACTCACTACTACCCAAGCCAGCCTTTGACCTTGTTCAGATTTACATTTGACTAACTTTGATCTTCTACTCGGTCCTTCCATAGTTACCTCATTTAATCTTTACAATTGGCCCATTTGGGAAACGGAGACTCAGAGATGAAGAAACTTGCCAAAAGTCACATCAGGAAAGATGTCCTTTCCACATTTCTCATTATCCTATGTGCTCCAGGTACCTGTTTTATTCCACCCGAATCCCCCTCAAAAGAGTTATCCAGAACTGGTTGCTATGCTCTCTTGTGAGGTTTGTCAGCCAAAAGAGCAGTGGACTTGTGACCTCCCCTTTTTGAGACACTGATGCACCTCCAGCTGCATCAGATTTTTGGCAGCAGCGTTACAAACTGACACCCTCTGAGCTTGTTGTCAGTCTCTAAGCCCAGGGTTGTTGGGGTTTTCCTTATGCTGCTATAAGGCCATTTAGTCCCCCTTCTTTATTGTGTGCAGCTGGGCACAAGCATTGGACTTCACATTTTTACCTGTTTAAGTCAACCCAACTTCCTGAGGGAAACTCTGCGGCTCTGTCTGGCCATGAGCTCCTGCTGTGGGCTGGCTATAGGCCAGACTTTGGCACTGACGCCAGAGTGGCCAGACTTCTGTGGAATTTGGCATCCCAGGCAGCTCTTGGTGACTGGAGACAGCTCCCATGGTAGCCAAACCCCACAGGGAATAATAGGCCCTCAGCCCCAGCAGACAGAAGGCTTGTGGGCGGAGCTCGAAAGTCTCAGCCTGGCAAGGGACAGTCCTAGGGGACTTTCCTCCCGCCTCCGGTAGTCCCTGGGAAGTCTTCCGTCCACAACCTCAGCGGAGCCTACGACAGAAGAAGCTCCATAGGCGCCAGACAAGGGTGGCCAAGGCACATTCCCAGGCTCCAGCCCAAAGGACTGCTGGGAGCTCTTCCCCTGAAGCTTTTAGAAGGGAACTTTTGGGCTCAGTTCTTCTTTGGGTGTCTTATTTGTATACTTCTGTGGCTGAGGAGAGGGGGGGCCGGCCTCCATGGTGTGATTACCCCTGTCAGCTCACCCTGTGAGTGTCTGGAGTTCTCCCATTGGAACTTTATACATGGGATGTTAGAGGTTTCTCCTGGAATCACAGATTCTCAGGGTTAGAAGGAACTGTAGTGTTCATCTTCTCTATCTCGTAATTAATGTAGAAATACTCTCTGCAATATCTTTGTCAGGTAATTCTCTAGTCTCTACATGAACACACCCACCTCCCAAAACAGCGTCTTGCACTCTTTTAACTATAACAAGTTCTTCCAATAAGTGAAAGTCTGTCCTGCTGGGCCTTCTGTCCGCTGGCCCTGGTTCTGCCCTGTGCACTGTGGTCTTCCATAACTGTCTCTGAAAATAACAGTTCTCTGGGAGAACATCTAAAGATGTTCTTGACCAATGTCCGAGGTGATTTGTTGGCAGCTATCAGTGGTACAGGGTGAAGTCCTGTGGGAGGGGACAAGCCAGCCAGTGGCTCCACAAACTGTGAATTTTGCTGTCTTTCATCTGAGTATCCCTCTTGGCAATGAGGCCATGATACTGATGACTTATCAGGGAGCCCAGAGGAGGCTGTACCTTTGTAACAGAGTCAAGTTCTCCGACAGCCATACTGCAGGTGTGGGGTATTCTATGCCATGGGAGCGAGACCTAGGAAACACGGAGCTTCCAAGGAAAAGGCCTCAGCAATAGCAACATCACCGGCATCTGTTGTATTTTATTTAGCACCTACTGGGGCCAGATGCTGATAGATAGATAGATAGATAGATAGATAGATAGATAGATAGATAGATAGATAGATAGATAGGTAGGTAGGTAGGTAGATAGATAGATAGATAGATAGATAGATAGATAGATAGATAAATGATAGATAGATGATAGATAGATAATTAGTCTCACTTTATATCACAGAAACCTTTTGAAGAAAGGCAGGTGCAGAGGAGCAAAATCACTTGCCCAAGGTCACAAAGCTAATAAGTGGCGGGTTTAGATTTGACCCAAGGTCTTCCTAACCCAAAAGCCCAATTCCTCAGTCACCCTGCTACCGGATCTTAAAGGCTTGCTATTGTAGACCTAGGTGCCTCTGTGTGTGTGTGTGTGTGTGTGTGTGTGTGTGTGCGCGCGTGTTGGGGGGTGGAGTTAATTCCAAGCCCTGTCTGAGCATGTCAGGAACCCAGGAAAGTCAACGCTGGTATCTTGTGCTCCCATTACCAAACATTATATCCTGGCCCCAGACTTCGCATTCAGTTGATAGCCAGGTTAACAGGAAGAAGAGATCACCATGGGAAAGAGCTGTTGGGCCTGACGTGTCCTGAACTTGTCTGGGTTAGATAGTCTTAAAAGAGTTATATTCTGCATTTTCATTGTATTTGCTGTTACATGTTCATTTATGTAGCAAGCATTTCTTAAGGACCTCTGATATGGTCAGTCCTGTGCTTGATGATGTTGGTAAAATGATGATAGTCTTGAGTATTCCAAAATATTCCTGACTCTGTTTTAACTTTTTAATAAATAATTCCTATATCAGGCCATATATCCCAAATTTTCTTTGAAACCAATGGGCACTATATTTGTTAGGAATTCAAGAGATGATGTAGGCAATCCACGCCCTCAGGCTTTGGCAGTCTTCCCAGAGCACTGTCCCAGTCTTCAGGATAACAACAGAGCACTACAAACGCCCTCTTCAATAGCGTGAGTCTCTGAAGTGCAAGGACAGGATTTCAGAGAGGAGATGACTATGGAAAAGGGTAGGCAGAAGGGGAGATTTCATGGATGGGGTAGAACTTGACTTAGACCTCCAGGACGTGTTGAATTGGATTGGTAGAAAATGAGAAAAGGCATTCCTGGAGGGTACTCCCTGTAAAAAATGGAGTGGCCTAGACTAGAGCATAAATGGTGCGGGGTCAGGCCTGGTAGGAGCAGGTGTGTTTAGGACTTGAGGGAGAGGAAGGTGAGAGGGTCAATTCCAACCACGCTGAAGAAAGTTCCTGATGTCAGCCTGACAAATGTGGGTGTTACGCTGTAGGCAATGAGAAGAAAGATGAGCATCAGACTGCAGGGGCTCACAATGCCAGTTGTATTAGTGACCACTATATGAACCTAGACAAATTATCTGACTTAGCTGTGCCTCAGTTTCCTTATAGAAAATTAGGAATGTGGATAATGGAATCTACCTCACAGGGCTGTTGTGAGGTTTAGGAGAAATACTGCATAAAAGTGCCCATCATGTTACCTAGAATATATAGTGGTAGCTATAAATTATTTAAAGCAGTACAGTGACATAATTAGGGAAGGAGTTTAGAAGGATAATTAAGTAGCCATAGAGAAGATAGATTGGAGAGAGAAGAGACGAACGAATTAGGAGACTATTCTAGTAGTCTAAGCAAGAAATGATATAGGCCTGATCAGGGTTGGTCAAGAGAAGATGGTGACTCTTAGATGCCACGAGGAAAAACATGATGGGTCTTGATGGCTGACTAGATGGAGTGGTCTCTAGCTGGCTTATTGGGTGTGGGTGTTTCAGTGCCAGGGCTCAGACCAAGCTTCGTGGATCCCATGAGAGTGCTTCGAAGAAAGGAAAAGAAGTGTTGGTGTTCTTGCTGTGATCTGTGAGAGGTTGGGGGTTGTAGATATAATGGGGGCCCTCTAATGTGGTGGCAATAAGGACATTTCAAAGGTCCTTTGCCTCCTTCTATCCAAAATCCTCTTAGTAGAACAGTTTTAGGTAATGCTATTATTGAAAGGCCATGATACTAGAAAGAGTAACACTTCTGCTTTCCTGGTAGTGGAGCTGAAAAAAGGGCCTTAATAGGCAGGAGGGGAGATAGGTGGCCCGAATCGGAGTCCCATGGGAAATGGGGTATAGGAGGAGAAACAGTTTTAATGTGGGAGTAGGGCTTGGGGTGGGGTGTGTCCCAAGGGGAGAGGGGAACTAACAGAGGAAGTGGGAGAGTGCTGAAGACACACTCAGCCGATTTCGCAGCTTGTCTCGGAAGCGCCCTCTTTGACATCACCATTGGCACACTTGGCAGCCCTTAGGCTTAATAGAGCATTTCCCCTGTGCTGAATCCAAGCTCCAAATGCTCACTGCCTTTAATACAAACGTTAGGCAAACTGAAGTCACATGAATCTTTAATCCTGTCAAGACATAATCAGAATCACAGCTGGGAGGAGAGGAAGCATGGGAGTGGAGCCATGTTGTTGGGTAAAATGTAATGATGCTGTTTGAGAAGGAAAACAGCTTGGCCTTGAGCACTTTTACAAACATTAACATCTTACCTTCTGAGTAAGAAGGGTTCTGGGAAACAAACAACTACCCCCTCCTTCAAGTCCCTCCCTGTGGGAGTTCCAGCCAGCCCAGAGTGACTCTGACCCCTGAGTGAGCCCCAGAGCTGAACCTACCCCAAAGGTAACTCCACCTAAGAAGTGAGCCAAGTCTAAGGTAGTAACCTGGCCTGGCCCCTCCCCCGCCCCTCACCACCACCACCACCACCACCACCACCACCACCACCATTTCTCGGGTCTCCAGTCCCGAGTCACCTAAAGCCCAACCTGCTCATTGGACTTGGGTGTTGATTCTCCCTTTTCTTCAGGAAACCAGGCCTGTGAGTATGAGGGGGAGCTGGACATCAGGCAGCTCCCATAGAATAAACCAGATGCTGTTGGAAGACTCAGACCTTCTAGAAAGAGTAAGTCTAAAAGGGGGCGAAATGAAAGAGGTTGAGGAGGTCTCAGACACTGTATCAGAGTGGTTCTAAGGTCCAGACTGCCCGCACCTGTTCCCCAGCGACACCCCAGACAGCAGAAACCTCTGAACCAGATCCCACTGGATCCCACGGATCCCACTGCAGCCACACCACAGAGCCTCAGCATTTCTCTTTGGAATCTGCTTGGAGTTTTGTTTTTATCTCTTTTGCATTTTTGTCTTCCAGAGTGGAACACTTAAGGATCCGGACTCGAGCAAGACCCCACCTCAGCGGCCAGCCCCCCAAGGTTGTTTACAGTATATTCTCGACTGTAATGGCATTGCAGTAGGGCCAAAACAAGTCCAAGCTTCTTAAAGTGATTGATTGGTAGTTAATTTTTCAAAGCAGAAATTTTAAGCCAAAAACAAATGAGGAAAGAAAGGAAAGTGGGGAGGGGAGCAACAGAGCCCCCCATTGGTGCCGTTTCTGTATTCTTTCAATGCTGACTGGACTGTGTTTTTCCTATGCAGTGTCAGCTCCTCTGTCTGGCTGTTTACCTGTTCCTGTTTGTGCTTGTAATGCTCACTTACGTTTCTCTGTATAACTTGTGATTCCAGGGCTGTTTGTCAACAGTGTACAAAAGACTTGTGCCTCTCCCAAGTCCAGTGTGACTCTATCTTCTGGGTGGTTTGATAGTATTTTTTTAAGTATTACATAATGGGGGGTGAAATAGGAGCAGGGGGGCGCACAGGAGAGAAACAAAGACCATAAAAATACAACCCGACTCCTCTCCTTCTCCCCCTTCCCAGGCTCAGATTAAACCACCCCCCACCCCCTGCTTACCCCCACGAATGTGCTTGGGGTCTTCAATGTACCGTGCTTTTTGCTTCCTTTCTGCATGACTAGGGTAAATAGCTAGACGTTTAAGAGATTTTCAAGGTCTAATTTCCACAGCCTCATTCGTTGGATCTGAAGTCGTCCACCTTTTTCTCTATTTGCTCAAATTTGGTACAGTTTGAGTTTAAGTGAATAGGCTGGCTGTGCCTGTAAAGCTCTTGTGTTTTTCGTGATGACATGAAATATAAAAAACAAGCGATTTGCAGGAATGCGTTCTGTATTTTACATCCCTGTGTACCCTTTGTTTTTATTATTAACTAATTAGCTATGAGATTAGACAAAAAAATGGGGCCGCTGATGTGCAATATCAAAGTGAACTTGTGAGTGTTTTCTGCGTGTTGATCTCAGTCCCCTTAAGTTGTTTCTTTGTTGTTGCCGTTTCTGAATTGGCCACGTGTGCGCTTCTGTAGAACTTCAGAATTCTGCTTCGCATTCCGCAAAGCTTGCCCTGTGTACAGAGGTCAATTTTGGACATAGAATGCAGGGAACTACTGAAAGTCTGGGAAGGCTTCGGCCCTTCTGCTCTTGGCCTCCCTGTCCGGAGGCGTCAGAACACGAGCCCAAATCAAAAATGTCCCCTTGCACTTGAGTGGGTGTACTGCCTGTGGAACTCCTGGGGGGGGGCACCTGCTTTAGTTTTCAGCTGTTAGGAGAGCCCGCTGGAGTCCAGGTAATGAAGAGCTTTGTCTTTCCTGGGAAGGACTGTCTCAGATTTCAGCGTGTGTGTGTGTTTGGGGCAGAACTGCACAGCCGTGGTTCTTGAAGAACCGCCACCAGTTTGTTCTTTTTCCTCCGACACACAGCTCTGGGGTAGCGAGGAGGTAGTTTGTTAAACCAGGCCTCTGATTCAGTGCCTCCTCTTCCCATCTCCTGGACAGGCTGGGTATGGTCCCCAGGCGGCCTCCTCTAGCACCATGATCCGTGGAAGTTCATGCCAGCAGTTTGCTCCGGCTCTACTTGTCCATTCCCTCTCACTTCTATACCAACACGTCACCATTCCAGGTCACCAGGTCTGAGGAATAACTAGTGTTGGTAGTATGTAGCACGATTGGTGTGTCAAGGGCCACTGTCCTGGGTTCTCCTTTGGTGGCTGGCAAATTCTGAGGCTACAGGCAAATGCACTGACAGTCAATGTTCTTGTCTGTAAGCCCTCCCGTTGATGACAATGGTAGTCGATGTGTTGTAAATATCTTCCTGTATGCATTTCCGGGTGGGTTGCGTAAGAATCAGGTCCTTAAATACCTCCCGATCTGATGAAATGTTAGACAGGAATAAAGCAGCATTTCCCAGACTGGAAGAATAATACATTTTATTTATTTTAATTTTTTTGTCCAAGTGATGAGCTGATGGTGGTGTTGCTTCTCTGCATGTTACCAACGTGAACATGTAGGTGCTTTTCGTGTGACATTTGTGAATCATAAATACAAAGTTGCCATTTGAATTCAGTCAGGCTCCATGGTGGTGTCAGCCAAGGTCTCTCAGGTGGGGGAGAAACTGCCAAACACAAGCTGACAGCATAATCTGACTGTCATGTGCTCTCAGGCAGCATGCTAAGGGACAACTCTGTGGCCTGGGGGACATCTATGTCACAGTAGAGGACTGCCGTTCAGGTGTTTTGTACCCATTTCTTTTCTGATGTTGTCCCCTTTTTTTGTACCGATCCAGCTGGGAAAACCTCAGCCAATGCTGGAAGTGTGATTGAAGTACCTCTCTTTTGTGATTCTTGTACAGCTTAATGTGCAATAAAGGAAAAGTTATATCTGTCTTCAGTGTTAAGTTGTAAAGTTTCTGGCTATTCAAGCATCTCTGTAGAAGTGGGGAAGCACTCGGATTTATGGGACAAGATGCTGAACTATCAACCTGCAGTACTTTATAAGAAAATGCTAATACAAATCGTACCAGACTTTGGAAAAGGCAAAAACTGGTTAATATGAAATAATATGCTAATCCGTCATCTTCACTAATTATCTGATTTGAACTTGGAACTTCTTAAACATGCAGAATTGCATTTATTTGTTCATTTATGTATTTATGTGTAACTAGCCCTGGTATTAATTGATAATTGATGATAAAGTGGAGCCCATGCCATGTAGCGGGGAAGAGGGCTGACAGTCCCAGATGCACAGTGGTGTAGACATAGAACTCTGCCTTTTCCAAGGGTGCAGGTATTCTGGTATTTCTAGAAAACTAAGTTACAATACAACTCTTAGCTGCTATTGAGTTTCTATAAGCCCTCTCCTTCCAGTAGGCCCATGCATGTGTGGACTCTGGGATTGAGACAGAGAAATTGGATCTTCCAGGCCACTTAGGCATCATTTCCATTCGTCCATATGTGCTGATGGGGACATCTTTTGACTTATGAGTGTAGGAACCCCCTCAGCAAAATCTGAGCAATCTGGTACCACACTTACTGTGTATCAACCCCCAGAGGAAGGATGGCCTTTTTGCTCTCTTTGCTAGATGGTTTTCTCTTCCATTCTGGGAGAAGGGTATCCTGGTCCTCTTTGGAGGGACTCTTGCCAGATGGTGCCTGTGCCATCCCCAGAGGAAAATGGGGCTTGGAATTCTAGAGAATTTTACCGTACTTGCCTGAAAGGGACTAAAGCCCCTGAGGATGGTACTAAGAGGCAAAAGAGTGCCTGGAAACAGAAGATTCATCCCAGTCATGGGTGTGAGCTAGTGCTAAAAGGAAGCCCTGGCAGGGTGGGCAGGGTGGGCAGTCAGATACAAGTGGGCTCAGAGCAGGACGAAGGCCAGCTCCATCAATGTGAGTCAGTGATCATCAGTGATCGTAAAGCACAGGATACTTTTTGAAGAACTTTCTCATCCGTTATCATCTTTGAAACACTACCATCTTGAAAGATAACTAAAACCAGGACTTACTTTTTACCAGTTTTATGGTTGGAAACACTACAGCCCAGGGAAGTTTGCTGACTTGCTCAAGGAGTCACTGATAGACTATGTCTTGGGTTTTCTGATTCCCAGACCAGTCTTTCCACTGCCCTGGACTGTCTGCTGTGGGGAACCTAAGAGCTCCCAGTAAACACGGGGCAGGTTGGCCTGTACCTGAGGAACCTCAGGGGAAGCGGGGTGGGGCCCTCTGACCTGGGGGGTCTTCTGTAAGAGAGCTCGGCTCTGATGGCAGCCACTGATGGCGTGGTGTATTCCCTGTGCTCCCCACGTCTGCTGTGTCCGAGGAGCAGCAAGTAGTGGCAATGTCGGAGGGAAACCCTCAGAGCCTCGGGTGGCTTCTTGTAATAGAGCTTATCCTTTTAGTAATGAACTAACCACACCCTTTGAGACATAGATTCTAACAAGGAAACCCTTTGATATGGTTAAATTATGAAGTTTTTCTTGTACTAAACCTAGGGGGCCCTGGGCAACCCCAAGGAATGCAACCCCCAGGCAAGGTGCTGCCTCCACGCCGGCTCCCCCCTGGACCACCGGTGCCACCTTCCTCCTCTTCCTCCTCCTTCTCTTCCTCCTTCTCCTCGGCTCCTCAGCGGCCGGGCGGCCCCACCACCCACGGAGACGCACCCTCCAGCAGCAGCTCCCTGGCAGAGGTCCAGCCGCCCACGGCTGCTCCACCACAGAAGCCCCAGCCTCACCCACAGCTCAAGTAAGAGATGCCTCAGCAGCTCCCTCCCCGCCCCTCTTCCTGCCCCTCCTCCAGGGCCTTGGGCTCCAGAGCTGCTAGAAAACACCTTCAGTCAGGCCTCCTCCTGTAGATACTTTTGTGGGGTTTTTGGGGGTTTTGGTTTTGGGGGTTTTTTTGCTTTTTGTTTTTTGGTTGGGGGCCTGTTTGGGGTTGGTTAGGAAGGATAGGAAAAAGGGAAGTGAAAGTCTAAGATCTAGCTAGAAGCTCAAACCCTCCCCTTTCTCCTGGGGAGTGGCCATAAAACAGTTACTACACCGTCTCCTTTTCTTATACTAGCTTAGGGGTAGTTTTTGTTTTTGTTTTTTATCCCGTCTCCTACTCTTTTTTCCATTCCTTTTCTGTGTGTGTCTCTCTCTAAAAATTAAAAAAAAAAAAAAAAAACCATCTCTTTCCTGCCTCTGACTCACAGTGTAGGGTGTGCAATCAGCAAAGCTGCCCAGAAGGAAAAGGGGGAAGTAGTTAAATCCATTTCAACTTTTTACCCACGTCTTTGTCAGAAAGAGGTCAGTTTCTGGAGTGGTCATCAGAGAAAGGCCCAGCTAGAGACCCGATCCCCTCATTTCCCACCATCACGCTAAACCCCATCACACTGTCCTGCTTCAGAGGGGGAGCTGAGGATCCCTGGGAAACAGTGCAGCTGAACGGAGGAGGGACCGCACTGGGTGTGAATGGTGGGCAGTTCTACCCTCTCCCGCAGACCCAGAGATGCTTCTCTTCAATTTCCTCAAACGGCCGCCTTCTGTCGTCACTGTCAGCACAGACGGCTGTAGCTTTGGGGAAACAGTAGAGATCCATCCATGCTTCTCAAAGTAAAATGATGAGAATCTTCAGGGAGGGAGAAAAGGGGGTTGTAGAATTTCAGAGATTGTCTAGTCATTGCATAGATGAGAAAACGTGGCTCAGAGAGATTGGATTAATTTTATCTTTCAAAGCTGCTCTGCTAGTTAGTGGCAGAGCCAGGACTAGGGCTCAGGTGGTCCAGACGACCCCTTTCTCTGGGTCTTCAGTCCTACGTGACAGGAGGAGCACCACTCACTCCTGCTTCTGCTTCCCAGCTCTGGCCAGTGGCACATTTCACATCTCACTTGCCTGGTAACCTCCCATTAATCCAGTATTTTTTCTGTGTGGTGATTTTTTAATCTCTCCCAGCTTCTCATTTGCCAACACTGGCCCAAGTCTGAGGGCAGATCTTTGGTTTGTCACTGCCTCTGGGCTGAAGTTGTTGAGTAGAGCCTATCAGCCTTGATGACAAGCGGGAGGCTGATACCGGGTGCCCTCAGCCTGTGCGTGCAGAGGAGTCCCCTGTCTCTGAGCCCAGCATGTTGGGGCTCATCCCCAGCCCTCATGAAAGGCAGGGCATCTGTTCATAGTCACTGCAGGAGGAGAAAAGCTGCTCACGCACACTTCTGTAGAAGGGAGTTTCTGGGGCTGCACCCTGAATTTAGACGAGGGCTGGGAGTTCTAAGACACCTGGAGAAGAGTTCTGGAGCCAGGAACCAGGAGG
This sequence comes from Rhinolophus hipposideros, assembly GCF_964194185.1. NCBI lineage: Eukaryota > Metazoa > Chordata > Mammalia > Chiroptera > Rhinolophidae > Rhinolophus > Rhinolophus hipposideros. The sequence goes on from NC_138060.1 coordinate 26,367,615, forward strand.
AAGGAGACACAGTAGGAGTCAAGAAGGAGAGAAGATGGGCCACTGGAGACACCAGGCCTCACGTCCTCTTCTAGAGTGCTGGGCTTGGCCTCCCCTCGACCTTCTTGCCTTCACCTTTTTTCTCTCTGAATCAGTAATCTCTCAAGGGAAAAATTGGTCCCTAAAGTATGTGTGATTTGGGCTTTGTCATTTAAAAACTGCCGAATAACCTTATGGAGGCCTGATATGTACAGTTGTCCCCAGTATCCACAGGGGGTGGGTTCCAGGACCCCCTGCAGGTGCCAACTCCGCAGATGCCCAAGTCCCTTACATAAAAGAGTGCAGTATTTGCACATAACCTCTATTTGCATAGAGGCTACAGGAGGGGCTGCCTACACGTCTTTATTCACATGGATTCGGTGTGGTGCTCGGCTGAAGAGAAATTCAAGTTTGCTTTTGAGAACTTTCTGGGATTTTTTTTTTCCCAATGTGTTAGATCCGTGGTTGGTTGAATCCATGGATGCGAAGGGCCCACTGTATCTCTTGCCCCTGGGCACCCCGAACCCCACAGACTTTATATTAGGCCTCCTCTGAGGAAGGCTGCAAAGGGTGATTATGTCCATTTTAAGACCAGGTAAACTGAGCATTAGAGTCTGTGCCAAGCCAAAAGGTTCTTTTGGAATCAAAGAAAAAAGCAGAATAGAAAGAGCTGAAAAGGCCTCAAGACCGTTTGCCCAAACATCTAAATACTGCAAATTAGAAAACAAGTACCGGAGAAGCACATGGCTTGCTTCTAAGGTCAAGAGTGAGTGAATGACAGAACCAAGACTTTGACCCAAGTCTTCTGATGCTGGCTCCATTATTTACCAGTCCATAGAAAAGAGAGTGCAAGAGTCCACGCCCTGGCCCCTAGTCACTACGTGTCATCAGAGGGGAAGGGTGTGAGATTCCTAGATTAGTACTTACCAAGGGCCTCTGCAATTTAGCCTTTGACATTACATGAAAGAAACATCCTTTGAGTCACCCTTTCTTCCTCTTTCCCTTCTTTCTCTTCTCTTTTCCCCCCTTCTCCCTCTTTCTTTCTTTGTTCCCTTCTCCCTTGCTGCCCCCATCATTTCCTCTTTTAGCAGCACCGAAGGTGAAGAAAATAGCACAGGGACCTCCCAGGGTCCTGGCAGAACGACCACTGCTGGCTTTCTCTCTGACCCTAGTCTCCCTGGGGTGGGAGTGGGCGTTCTGGTTGTGTATCCTCATGTCATCGTCCTTCCCTACTTTGCTGGGAACACCACCCTCTCACGTTCTCTCTGGTTTTTATCTTCAAGCAAGTCGCAGTCCCTGACAAATGCCTTCAGCTTCTCTGAGTCCTCCTTCTTCCGGTCTTCAGCCAATGAGGATGAAGCCAAAGCAGAGACCATCCGGAGCTTGAGGAAGTCCTTTGCCAGCCTCTTTTCAGATTAGCTCTCCAGACACATGGGGGCACCCAGCCCAACCGGGAAAGGCATCTGAGACATTTGCCAACAACAGTCAGCCATGCTTGGTGGTAGTGTCCCATGACCTTGACTTGTGTGGCCCCTTCCTCTGCTCCGTTGTGCTCAGTGATGTTGTGCAGCTCAGAGAGGACCATCTGAAGGTCTCAGGGCAGGTGCCTAACCAGCAAGGGGCACCTGGCATCAGAGAGGATAGAGCTGCTTCCTCTGAGATCATCGTCGCTGTGAGTTTAGTGGCCTTATTGTGAAAGTGCCATCATGTCTTATTCTTCCTCATAAAAACCAGGATTCACTTCACTGAGGACTCCTGGGAGCTTAACTTAGCTCAGATGCAGTGCTAAGCATGCCGCCCCCTCCCCTCGCCCCTTATAGTCAGTGCTGCCTGTTTGGGGAGTACGTATACTTATCCAGAAATACTCTTGGCTCTAAGTGTTAGGAACTTACCACACCTGGGTCCTTTGTCACACCTGTTTAGCTGTTTAAAACACACCTGCCCAGCACACGAGATTCCTCTCCTGCTGTCGTGGTGAAGCACCTTTAGTCCTCCGGTACTGGAGAGAACAGGATCTGCTGTAGCCCCTTTCCCCTCCTCTGGAGCGTGTTTCTTCTGTGCGTGCTGCAGTGATCTTGTGCTCCGAAGCTGCACTGTAGAGAATGCATGCCACTGTAACAGCAGCATACCAAGTTTTGTGTTCATCTCCAAATAAATGTTAAGACCTGTGGTGTAATAAAAGCAGCAGCATTAATCAGCATTTGATTCAGCCATGAGGTATCCCCTAAGCCAGCCTTTTGACTGAGACATGAAGAATGTGTGTGTGTTTGCGAGTGTCGGGAAGGGAAAAGTCCAGGAGGGTGAGGCTGTTTGTGTCGGTATGTGTGTGAAGGTGTTTATGTGTGAGTGTGATCGTGCATGTCCGACTGTTTCCAAGTGGATGCGAGTATGGCTGCATTAGGTGCTGCTTTAGACAAGGCTTCCTGACACCTCCCCATTGAACCAGTCTCCTCCAGGACAGCTGGACTTCCTTCAGGGACTCAGCATGCCTTCCCATTTTACTGCATTTGGAGATTTTCTAATAAGCATAGCACCTTTGCTCCCATGGCAGCCAAGTTAGACTTCTTGTTTGGTCCATTAAGCTCCTTGGCTAAAGCCCACGTGGTGGTGCCACGAGGCTGGACCGACCTGCTCCACTGAATGGAGTCCCACAAGCCCCAGGCACCCTGGAGGTCTGCGATGGAGGGTGGGTTCTGGGGGATTTCACTCTGGCTTCTTCATGACTCTCTGGGACTTGAAAGTATGTTCCCCTAAACCACAATGCTGTGAGGATGAATACCATATCTGCACTGATAAAAAGAAATCAGCATATTAACATTTTATCTAAATAATCTCCTGTACATGATACCCATTCTATTAGGTTGGTGGAAAAGTAATTGTGGTTTTTGCATTTATTTTAACCTTTTAAACCACAATTACTTTTGCACCAACCTAATAGTAACTCAACAAAGTAATGCTCATCCACATGTCACTATCTTGTTAACCGTCCTCACAAGCAGTGGATGCTGGGAGGTCAGAGAATGAAGTTCTCTGGTGCTGGGGTCTCCTTTCTAACTCAGCCCATGCCTTCAGGGTTCAAGGATTTAGATCTGTACCTTCTTACACTTAAAAAGCCAGACGTAGAACCTCCCGTTGAGTGACACCTGGGGGGAGGTGGCGAGCCCTCCTCTCCCCACAATACGCATAACTATGGAACAAACTACTCACAAACCAAATGAAAGTGTGGGGGGTAAGGAGCCCCTATGCTCAAGGGAATTGATCTTTATGGTTCCTTCTCTTTCCAACCAAGAGTCTCCCGCTAGTAATCATGTCTATCCCCCGATTCCAAATATGTTTTAATAGAATGTATTCATTTCATTAAAAAGCATTTATCGACCATTTAATAGGAATATAAACATTGTGATGGATTCAAGGAAATATTTACTAACATTTCCATAGTACCTACCAAGTACCAGGTAGAATTTTAAGCACTTAACATATATGAAATCATTTATTCCTTACAACAATCCTATATTATAGGTACTATTATTATTTTACAAATGAGGAAATGGAGGCACATCAAGATCCAATAACTTGCGTAAGGTCACCCAACTGGTTTGTGGTGGAGCTGAGATTTGATCCCAAGCAGAACTCATGGCCTTGACTACTTCGCTATATTTTACTTAATCTAACAGAGGCAACAAGATATCATTTTATTAAATTGTATATAACATGGTAACAAAATAGAAGATGTACAGAAACATTCTTCACACCTATACCTATGTCCTTCCTTCACCTTCTATCTAGCCATTGGCTCCAGGGAAAGGAGGGGTGGGAGAAGGTTGGAACACTTGTTACCAGTTACCAGTGTTTACCCCTTATCCTTGAACCATGAGTAACATACACACAGTATCTTATTCTGCTCAGATATAATTCTGATTCTTAAAAAGTTACTCATTCTTCCACATTTGATGTCAGATCAAAAACCACAAGTGTCTTATTTAGAAAATGAGTCAGCCTGGAACTGCTGGGGTGACGAAAAGGGGAGGAATTTACCATAGGTCATGCAGCACCCCAGTCCAAAGGACGCATGGATTCTAGCCAACCCTTAGTAATGGGGTAGGGCCAGAGTGAGGGAATTCTGCTTAGAAACAGCCCTCTTGGTACATAATAAAGATGTCCCAGAGACTGGAAATTTGCCATGTATAACCATAATAAATATTTGATGAATACCATGATAGAAAGTGATCTAAAGCTGGGATCTCGAAAGGTTGGTGACAGTCCCTTACAGATCTTGAAACCTTTGGTGTATAGGCCAGTTGTGACCACTGTGCACCCCTCTGTGCAGCTGATGGGATTTCCTACCCACAGCTTCCTCCCAAATTCATAGATGGAACATACCTCATGCCTGCCCTCGTGGAACTCCCCATTTCCTTGGATCAAGATGGATTAATTCTGCTCGTCATGTATTTGTTCACAATATATACAACTCTTTATTGTATATTCACTAAGATCAATACATTTTGTGGGAAGGATATAAAAATGAGTTAAGTAACGATTCTGCCCACATACATAAATATAAAGAAGAAAGTGGTAAGTGCCATACGACAAATGCAGTCAAAAAGTTGGTAGCTACTGGTGAGGATATAGGAAATGGAAGTCTTACACACTGTCAATGGGAACATATGATGGTACTACCACTTCGGGGAAAAATTTGGCAATATCTAACACACAAACCCTATGACTGAGCAATTCCATTTCTAGACATGTACTCTAGAGAATCTCTTACACATCTACTCAGAGGCAAGTAAAAAAATTAGTCTCAGCACCATTTGTGAAAAATGGAAACAAACAAATGTTTCTCATGGGGGAATTAAAATATAAATTGATTTATTCATAAATTGGAATGATATATAGGAGGTAAATAAACAAAAATATTTGAGGAATTCAAATAAGTTCAGATAAGATATGGAAGGAGAATGAAAAAGATGAGCCAAGTAAGTATAAAATGGCCCAAAGCAGTACATGCTGTTGGTGTCAAGCATACTTTCAGCTGGGGTGGTCAGAGAAGGTGGCACCCAAGAAGTGAGCTGTGAGCAGTCCACAGGAGAGGGGGAATGCCAGATGGGGGGAATGGGGTGAGCAATTCAGACACTGAAGTGTTCAGCTGGAAGTCTCATCTACTTTTATGCTCTCATTTTATAGATGAGAAAACCGAGGCCCAAGAAACTTAAGGAGCTTGTCACGGTCATGAAGGAAGTTAGTTATAGAAGCAAATGAGTCTCAGTCCTAGGTGTCTGAGGGGCCATTCGATGACACTGTCTTTGTGAGGTAAATGGTTGGGTTTTATTTCCAGCGGCCCTCCAGGGAGGGAGAGGCTTTCTAGAGCATTTCAGAGGCCAGGGAGGAAATGGGAAGAGAGTCTGGGCTCTGACATTAAATCTGAGTTTAAATCCCAGCTTTACTACTTATTAGCTAATTGACTTTAAGTCTTTTAGCTTTTCTATGTCTCAGTTTTCTCATCTATAAATTGATGAGAACAATACTACCTTTCTGAGGAGGTCTTTTAAAGAATTAAATGAGTTCATTCATCTCACATCTGTTGCTAACAGTAGTTGGCATGTGAGGGGATGATAAGAAATCCTCTCTGTCTCATAAAAAGAACACAGTGTAAGCCCCAAATTCGCCTTGGCCAGGACTCTTCTACGAGCAGCTAAAGGGGTGCTGAGCCTGCTTTCCTTCCTCTTCCATAACCGGCTGGGCCTCTGCGGCAATGTCAGCCCAACGGACGCCTTTTCCTAGGGCTCTGACTCTTTTAGGTTGAGTAGGTTAAATTGAGTTGAGGTAGACACCCGGGAAGGTATATGCTTTTACCTGGGAAGGTAAAAGTATGTTCACATCCTGCTACAAGTGAACATACGCACATCCGAAACCACTGCCTCTATAGGAATGACAACACCAACCCCATGTGACTCGATGGGCTAATTTTTGAACACTCATAGCATACGATTATTTCTACAGCCGTGTGCTTTCCTTCAAGCGATTTCTTTGGGAGGCTAAACATTTATTCCAACAAGCCTGCTGCTTATGCTCAGAAAATAATTGCCCTCAGACCTATAGCCCTCAAATTTGAATTCTGCAACTCTTGGAAGATCAGGAGTTCTTTACCTGGGAATCTCGAGATTCCCATGCAACAGTTTGCGCATTTTGGCAGGTTCTCAACACACATAAAAAAGATTTAGAGTCATTGCTTTAGGGAGTGAAATGCGATGTTTTAAAAAACACTTAAAATTCTTTTGGAGTCAGCTCTATGATTAAACTAGATAATATGTAAGTTTCAAAACACAATGTGACTATAAATTAATGAGATAATAATTTTGTGTGGCTTGTAAACTGGTTCTGAAGGAAATTAATCCCAGAAAAGGAGTCTCATATGTTTTTAATAGTTTCTCTTTGAAATAAATGTCAAGTACCATCAAGATTATTGATTTTGAGAGAGAGAAGATGCATTTCAACAGGCAAATTCTATTATCTGCTAAAAAAATAGCCTTATTACTATCTAATTGTCAAGTCAAGGACTATATTCAGAATGTTTTCCTCCTCAAATAATCAATCATTGCCCCTTACATTTCTGTACTATTTTACAGCTTATATAGCACCTTGCAGTTTAAAGGAGTTATACGGTTTATAAAGCACTAATTCATCTATCATTTTGTTAGATTCTCACAATAGCCCATGTAGCTATCCCTCATTATAGGGGACTTCCCAGTGTCTGAGCTTTCGGCTCACATTCAAATCATATTGAGTCATCAATGTTGAATCATAAATATTGAACTCTTCCTTCTACAAATCGCCTTGGATTTGAAAGCCTGTTGATTGTAAACATGTGGGGGGAAAGTGCAGTTATTCATTTCCTCTGATGTTCTCTCCTCTCATTTAACACCCTATCACTCTGATAACTTGCTTTGTATCTCTCACACACACACACACACACACACACACACACACACACTCACACACATTTGTGCCTGTCCCCTGGTCTATATTTTCAGGAATCTTTTTTTCTGTTTCATGGTCCATACTTCCAAGCGTGTCACCTTCCTCAGAGAAATAACCTGAGAGAGAAAGGGGAGACAGGAACACCAAAAAGTTGTTTCAGGGACTCCACCCCACGTGTAAATGAATGCTCCCCAGGGAACACTGCCCCTCTGGTCATTTTCCTGTTCCTCCATGATAAGCGTTGATAAGCATTTGATAAGCATTTGCACCCTTCCTCTAACTCCCCCAAAGCACTTCACAGCAGAAAGCCACAGCCGTCCCAGTGGATCAGATTAAATTCAGTGACCACCTCACAAACCCTGGTTGTTCTAGATCCAATTCTTGGGGAAACGGGATTACTCTATCCGATTACTGATGGGATGACACAGGTTTGGACTTCTTGGATTCACTCTGGAGCTCACGGGTAATGATAGAGAATTGCTGAAACTAGGCCCAAAGGGGCCCCATCGATGGCTCAGCCACTCAGCACTCAGAAGACCTCCAAACCAGCCCTGAAATCTGAGTGGCTTGGTGAATGGACTGGAATGACACGTGGGCGGCTCATTTGCCTTTGGTGTGTCACTGAGCTGACACACTATAACTGTTGGGATCTGAAAGGCACTTTTCATTTCAATATTGAACACCTAAACAGTAAATTTCTTAACATATGTCAATATAATATTGGTAGGAAGAGGTCAGTAGATTATTTCTTCTTAAAGGCTATTCCTTTATTTTTGTCCTGGTAGCTGTTGTTCTGGATTAGGGCCTTTATTCACGCCTCTTCTTATTGTGACAGCCTCCTATCTGGGCTTCCTGGCTTCAATCTCTTGCCTATTTCTGCAAGGTACACTTGTTTAAAAACCTCTGATCATCAAAATTTTTCAGGGGATCTCCAGACATAGAGAATGGTGCCCAAACTCCTTATCTTGGTATTTAAGTCCCCTTAGAGTCTAGCCTCGATTTACCAGGGAGGGAATGTGTCTAATGGTTAGGTACGTGGACTTTGGGGCCAGGCAAACCTGGTTTCAGTACCGGTTCTACCACTTGTTTGCTGTGTGACCTCGGGCAAATGACTAAACTTCTCTAAACCTCAGTTTCCATACTAGTTACAACTGTAATAGTAATAGCTGATGTAGTTGTTAGAATTGAATGAAAAGCACTTTCCCACATGCATGGAAAGTGCTTTGTGCAGGTACCACACACATATGAGGAAGATCCTAATATTTTATTTATCATATTGTGTTTCAACCTTATCTTCCCCGTTTAGTTGCAGCTAAGCTGATGTAAACTTCACCGTCTGCTTTTGCATTCTTGCTTCACACATACGCGTGTACTCATTTTACCATTTTCAGCTATCCTCAGCCCCTTAAAAATTCATTTTCTTAGCCCCTATAGATTATGTATATCCTTCAAGGCTCAGCTGGAAATATCCCCTACCCTCGAAATACTTTCTGCCCACCTTAGTAGTCCCCCGTGATGGTTCTCTCTCCTCTAAACACATACAATACACTTATTGCCTCTACTATTTACATAGATTTTTTTTTTTTGCAGGTTCACACAATTTCATTAAAATGCATGTGTCTCTTTTGTCCCTTGTTCTATTCATGATCTTGAATTCACATTAATGATTTTCATATTCAATTGTTTTCTTCAGTTTTCTTCTACCAAAGTGCATGTGTTAGGCTATTCTGAACCCTACATTTCCCCCCAACTTATTATGAAAAATGTAAAATTCGCCAAAAGTCAAAGTAACTATAGTGACCGTCCTTATACTCACTACCTATATTCTACAAATAACATTGTATTATTCTTGCTTTATCCCATAGCTATCCATCCCTCTATGCATTTAACAATCCGTCTGACGTTTTTAATATTTCACAGTAAGTTGCAGGCATCAGTACACTTCAGTAATCAGGAAACAAAGTTAGTTCCATCGGATGAGGACTTTGAGGATGACCTAGTTTATCCTCTGATTTTATAGATGAAAAAACTAAAGCCTTAACAATCTACCATCAATCAATCGATCAACACAATAGACTGATCACCTACTGTGTGCCTGGTGATCACCTACTATGTGCCTGGTGATCACCTACTATGTGCCTGCTAGGCCCTGGGAATAAAGCCTGTGCCTTCATGGAGCTTACAACTCCACGCGGAAGATAGATATTGAACAGATATTTAACTATTGTTAAATATTTAACTATTGTTATAAATAGTTAAATAGTAAAGTACATGGGGATCCAATTAAGTGGTGGATTAGTAAAAGGATTCTGAGAGGAGGCATTACTTACTGTTCTGATCTCCAGGCCCTTATTGTTGCTGATCTCCATGAATAGGTGACTATACTGTAAGATCACTATCATAAAAATAAGAGATTCCTGCAGAAGAAACCAAATACTGCGAGTTGAAGATGAAGCCTCTGTGGAAGAAAAGATTTTCAGGAACACGGAGATGTTACCGTGTTTCCCCGAAAATAAGACCTAGCCGGACGCAGCTCTACTGCGTCTTTTGGAGCAAAAATTAATATAACACCCAGTATTATATTGTTATATTATACCTGGTCTTATATCATAGTAAAATAAGACCAGGTCTTATATTAATTTTTGCTCCAAAATACGCATTAGAGGTGATTGTCCAGCTAGGTCTTATTTTCGGGGAAACACTGTAGCTTCGGCCCTGTCGTTAAAGCTATAAAGCAGAAACATTGGCCTCTGAGAGCTAGGGCAGAGATGCTCTGGTCAGACTACAGGAAACGTATGAACTCAGGTAAAAGTTCCCTAGACTTGCTGGAAGCTCAGTGTAGGGTGGGATCAAAGAATTACAGATATAAAGAGTTCATTAAGAGAGGCCTCCTGAGCTGGACTTTGTACCTATTTTTAGAGTTGAATTTCCTAGTAGGCTGAGTACGTGTGAGTGAAACCTGACTTTTCCTTAGGAAATTTCTGTAAGTTTCTCTCATACTGAGTAATTTAAGGATTTCACAGTTTCTCTTCTCAGGGTCCTGCCTGTTTGAAATATCATTTTAATTAAAACATTTGCTCTAAGTGACAGGATCAGTCTAATGAAAGATTACAAAGACTAAGGGAAGACAATATTTAAAATGTGTTTCATATTGCCCTTTTGTCACTAACGCCCCTCCCAGGGTCTCTTCTACAATGAAATCCAAGACTTCAAAAGGTAGGATCTTCCAGGATCACAAAATGCATTGATTTTGTTCTTTCATGGAAAAGGGAGCTTCTGAAAAACGAATAAGCATTTAGATGGCATTGTGAGAGGACGGTTTCCTCATGCTAGCTTCCACATCCAAATGAACTGAGGAAAAGCACTTTGTGACGGATAATCATGGATAAACATGAGTGGGAAGCTTAACTTCCTACTGCTGGTTGTCCAGAGCTTGTTGGTGTAACCACAGGCGGGGCTAAGCCCGAGTTTCCACCCCCACCCCTAAGTTAGGTGTTCTTGCCTTCCAGCAAACCCTCAAAGGGCCCAGTGTTGTGAGATAGATGGGTAGAGAGGAAGGCACAACTCTGTATGAAAGAAAGTGATTCATTTTAAAATATACTTTGTTTAAATACAATATGCAAGTGAGTATTAGAGCCTACATTCTACTGTGAGTAAGAGTGTGGCTGCTGGAAGCCAACTTGGGAAAAAACAAAAATACCAAAGTTGGATTTTGGTAGATGGGTACCAGCCCATGGGTGAAATACCAGCAAGGTGCCAGCTGGGAGCATGTACATGAGTGAGCACAAAGGTGAACAGTGTTTCTGAGAGAACACCTGGCAAGCCCTCCGAACTTAGAATTCAGGCCATCAAACAGAGAACCATGAAACAAACACATCAACATAAAACCTACCAATCCAACACTTTGCTTCTTCTGAATTATGCTGACAGTGGTAGTATTCTTCCAAGTACAGGGGGCTTGTTATTTAGTGGGTAGCAACAAGTTGCTGGCATAGGTGGTTTCATGTTGTCAGTGTATAAATAAGTCATTTGGGCTCTTTGCTGCATAATTCCCCTCGCTGGAGGTAAACAGTGTGTGCAATTTCTGCCCCCAGCAGAACACAGTGTGAAGTGCCTTTAGTGAGATGCAGTGGCACTGGATGGTGGCCCTGAAAGCAGGGGCCTCTGGTTAGCAATGGCCAGAATTGTATTCAATCTTCTCCACTTTATTCTAAACTCACCTCCTCTTAGAAGTTTTCTACTTTGCTGCAGTCAGTCTAGGTGTGAGGCTCAGAATGAGGACATTTGCTTTCTCTTTGAGAGCCATACAATCTTTCTGAGGAGAGAAACATCCATGTAAAAAAAGAATTTTAAAATCTAATTTACAAAAAAAAAAATCTAACTTACATGCACATTTAGAATAATTGAATCTTAAAATTGGAAGTAATTTCAGGGGGCATCTAGTTCAAACTCACCCGTCACAAACCTGGCGTGGAGCTGTCCCTGGAGCTTGCAAAGTACAAACAGGTAAACAGTAAAACTTCATGCTTTCAAATTCTATTATTTCAAATTTTACCATATTTCACAAGGGGCACAGAGAACCAATAAAAAAGGTCCATACTATTTATGATATTTAAAATACATAATCAAGGAGCTCAAGGATCAGAGATGAAATGCAAAATGATATGGTAGACTTTCTAGAAAATCGTTATATTGAAAAGACATGTCAGAATCTCAGGAATATAGCACAATGAAATTTGCTTAAAGAAAATTAGTCTAAGGGGGATCAAATATATGGTGATGGAAGAAGAACTGAATCTGGGTGGTGAACACACAATGGGATTTATAGATGATGTAATACAGAATTGTACACCTGAAATCTATGTAATTTTACTAACAATTGTCACCCCAATAAATTTTTTAAAAAATAAATAAATAAAATAAATAAAAAAGAAGAAAAAGAAAATTAGTAGTATTAAATATCTATGCTAATAAATATTAAAATGAACAAATTAAATATGCAAATTAAAAATAAGAAAACATAAATGAAAAAAGGCAGAAGAAAAATTCATAAGGATAAAAGCAGAAATTAGTGAGATTTAAAAGCTGACACTAATATATCAAAAAGCTATTCATTGAAAAAATTAACAAAAATAAACAATCCAACAGCCAATCTAATTTTTTCACAGGGAGAAAACACCCAAAGACATGAAATAAGAAATGGCAAAGGCAAAGTAACCGTCAAGGGAAAGGTAATTTTAAAAACCACAACTCTATGCAAATACATTTTAAAACCTACATGAAATAAATAACTTGGTAAGAAAACAGTTCTCAAACTTTTTTAGCTCCTAAAACTTACTGAAGATCTAAAAGAACTTGAATTTATGTGGTTTATATATTAATATTTACCATATTAGATATTGTTTGAGAATGTAAAAAACATCTGTTTACTTTTTAAATAATAATAAACCCATTACGTTACTATAAATAACACTTTTATGAAAAATAATTATATTTCCTTTAAAACTTTGCTGACAAGAGTTGCTTGTTTACATGTTGCAGATATCTTTCTTTAATAATTGTCTTCACAGAAGACAACTGGATTCTCACCTGCTTCTGCATTCAATTTGTTGTGATGTCACACGCACCGTAGCCTTTGCATACCTCCACTGTGTATTTGTGAGAGAATGAGAGTGAAAGAAGTTGAGACTTGATGTTCTAAGAAAATATAATTGACCAAAACAAGTATAATTCATCAACAAAAAACTACAGCCCAATCTCACTTATGAATATTGATGCAAAAGTCTTAAATGGAATATTTGGAGACAGAGCCCAACAACGTATTAAGCAAACATCATGGTCAAGTGGGACTCATTCCAGAATGCAAGAATGTTTCAGTATTAGGAATTATAAGTCATCGTAAGTCAAATAAGGAAGTCATCATTTTAATAGAGCTAAGCATTTGACAAAATTAAAAACTCATTCCTGATAGAAATAATAAAATAGAAACCAATGGATACTTTTCTTAAAATGATAAAATACAAAAATTGTCATATTATTTTCTTAACATGAATGTATGTACATAAATTTTATATATGATATAGATATGGAGACAGAGACAGAAATAGAAATAGCGATATCTGAGTCCCCAAACCAGCATTTTACTTACTGGGAAACATTAAAGGCATTTGCGCTAAAGTTGGGTTTAAGACAAGAGTGACCACAATCACCATTATTAATTAACCTGATAATGGAGGTATTAGTCAGTGCTGTTAGAAAAGAGAAAGCAACCAGCATAAGAATTGAAAAAGATAACAAACATTATCTCTTTTGGGGACAATCCAAGAGAATTGATGGAAAAACTACAACTTTTGTTAAGAAGCAGGCAATTAGGTATTTTCCCCCATTTATTTAACATACCACATTCCTGTTTACTCTGTTTTAGTCCATTAGTCTATTTTTAGACCAGTACCACACAATTTTAATTACTATAACTTTACAATAAGTTTTGATTATGTTAGAAAAATCCTAGCCTTTTCTTCCTTTTTGAAGTCGTCAGATTGTTTTCTCTTGCACTTTTTCTCTTCTGTATGAAATGTAGGACCAAATCGTCAAGTTACATTAAAAAGCCTTTTGATGTTATGATTGGGAAGACATTGAATTTGCATATTTATTTTTGGGGAGAATCGACATCACTACAATAAAAGACTTCCCATTGTGTAGCATACCCTGTCCCTCGAAGCAACGCTGTCCCTGGAAATTGGAATTCCTTATTCTCCTCCCCTGCTTTATTTTTCTCCATAGCACTCGTCTACCATATTTTATACTTTATTATTTACCTTGTTTATTGTCTGTCTCCCTTACTAGAATGGAAGCTCAGTGAGGACAGGGACCTTTGTCTATTTTCTTTATGGCTGTATATGGCTCCAAAACCTAGGACAGTGCATGACTCTTAAAAGGTGCTTAATAAATATTTGCTGATTAATTAATTAATACATTTGGATCTCTTTTTATCCTTAAATAACATTTTATCGTTTTCTTCATATAAGATTTGCCAATTTCTTGAACATTTGTTCCAGTTACGTTTGTTGTTGTTGCTATTGTGAAGAGATTTTTTTTATCGATTTAATGTTCTAATTGATTGGAAATTAGAAAATTCTAAAAGTTTCTTACTTGATAGTCTTGAACTTTCTAAATACATAACCATATAATTTGCAAATATTATCCTTTCCTTTCTAATGTTTATACCTGAAATCTTTCCCTGTTTTGTATTTTCATTGGTTGGGACCTCCAGTAAAATGTTGAAAATTATGAGTATGAAGCATCTTGTTTTGTTTCTGACTTTTAGGAAATGCTCATCATGCTAAATTATTAAATATGATTAAATATGATAGTCTTTATCAGGTTAAGGAAGTTTCCTTTTATTCCTAGGAAACAGGAAGCTCAAAAAAATTAAACTGTAGTCTACTCAGATCATTAATATTTTTCTCTGTGGTTTGTAGTTTTTGCATCTTGTTTGAGAAATCCTTTCTTACCTCAAGGTCATAAACGTACTTTCCTGTACCTCCTTCCATGTATCTACCATATAGGTATTTAATGGAGCTGAAACTGATATTTGTGGTATTTGTGAGGTAGGAATATGATTTCATTTTTTCCCCATATGGGTAAACAATGATCTCAAAATTTCTTCTTGAAGAGTCCACTTTTTCCTTATCTACTTGCAGTGGTATTTTTGTCATATGTTAATGCTGGGGTCTGTTTCTGGCTTCTCAGCTTTGTTCCATTAATTTATTCATTTATCCTGCTCAAATACTGCACTATCTTCTTATAATTGTATAATAAATCTTAATATTTGATAGGAAAACTCCATCACCATATTCTCCTTCAAAATTATCTCTGTAATTTTTGGCCTTCTGTCCTCCCATAAGAAATTTAGGATCATTTGGTCAGGTTGACAAAATGACTCTATTGAAATAGACTTTGATTGTAATTGTATTAAATACATAGATTAATTTGGGGGGATTGCCATTTTTCTAATACTGAGTTTTACAGTCCATAAATGTGACATATCTCTCCATTTATTTAGGACCTCTTTTATGTTCTTTTATAATGTTTTAAAATGATCTTCACACAATTATCTTGCATAAGCTTTCTTAGATTTATTCCTAGATAGCTTATCATTCTTGTTATTATGATAGAGATTCTTTATTGTATTTCTAATTGATTTATTACTGGTACCTAGGAATACTATTGTTGTTGTTGTTTATAATGTTGATTATCTTCAGGAACCTTGCTGAATTCTCTTACTAGCTGTCTGGTTTAGAAATTTTTGGATTTTCTATGTAGACATTTATGATTGCCTGCCAAGAAAGACGATTGTCTATCTTCCTTTAGAATTCTTTAGACTCTCATTTACTTTCCTTATCTCTTGGACTGAAGTTCTTAATTTTAATAAGTCTAATTATCAATCTTTTCCTTCATGGTTATTGTTCCCTGTTTCTATTGGAAAAATTGTTACTTATTTTCCTTCTGTTATCTTCTAAAAGCTTAATTGTTTTTTCTTTTATATTTAGATCTACAAGTCATCTGGAATTGATTAGTGGGAGATAGGAGTCAATATTTATTTTTTCATAAACATATCACATTGATTCTACACTATTAAATGAAAAGACCACCTATTACCTACTCAATTACAGTGATGTCATAAAGCTGTAGAGGTCTGTTTCTGAAACTTCCTTTTATTTTATTCATCTATCCTTTTGTAATAGCGCATTGTCTGAATTACTGTAGCTTTATAGTCAAACTCATCATCCAGTAGCCTTGCCCTCCAACATTCGTCTTCATCAAAATTATCTTTACTATTCTTCAGCTTGTTAATTTCCACAAAAAGCCTTCTGAAATTTTTATTAGGATTATATCAGTTTGGAAAGAATTGACATGTTTATAATATTGAGCCTACCGATCCATATATAGTATACCTGTCTCCTTATTTAGGTCTTCTTTAATTCCTGTAAGTAATGTTTTATCGTTTTCTATGTAGAATCTTTTTTGCTAGGTTTTCTTTTCTGAATATTTGATTTTTTCTATTATAAATACATATCTATAATATATTATAAATATATGTAAAATAATTTTAAATTTTGTATTGTCTAATTTTTTATTTCTAGTGTATAAAATACAGCTGATATTTTTGTATATCGATCTGATATCTTGCAGTGTTGCTAAATTCACTTATTATTTGTAATGGTATGTCTACAAATTCTTTTGGATTCTACATATGTCATCTGGGTGATAATAGTTTTGTTTCTTCTTTTTCAATCCTATGTCTTTTTTCTTTCTGGCCTTACTGTACTGGCAAAGACTTCCAGTATAATTTTGACTGAAATGGGAAGTGGTAATAGCAGATATTCTTGTCCTGTTTCTGTTTTCAGGAAGAAAGCTGCAATACTTCTCCATTAAATATATTTGCTGCCTCTTTACCTGTTATTTGGTTGGTTGGTTAATTTTTAACATACCCTTTATCAGATTAAGGAAGTTCCCTTATATTGCTTGTTTATTAAGAGTTTTTCAAATCCAAGAGTGGATGTTGAATTTTATCTCCATCTATTAAGCTGATCATATGGAGTTACTTCTTTATTCTATTAATATGTGAATCACATTGTTTGACTTTCACATTTTAAATCAACTGTGCATTCTTAGAATAAACCAAACTTAGTCTTAATGTATTATTCTTTCTATATATCCAGGGATTTGATTTGCTAATATTTTGCTTAGTTTTTTTTCTATATTTATAAGAAAGATTGATCTGTAATTGTATTTGTTATGTCCTCGCCAGGTTTTGGTATCACAATTATATTGACCTCACACAATGAGTTGGAAAATTTTCTATTTTTCTTTTCTCTGTGAAAGGTTTTCCTTAGAGTGATATTATTTCTTCCTTTAAGAAATAATTACTTTGAAAATTCACTGATAAAGCTATCTGAGACTGGCATTTTCTTCATGAGAACGTTGTAAATTACAATTCAATTTCTTTAGTAGATATAAGACAATTCACATTTTCTGGTCTCTTGTGCCAGTACTGGTAGGATATGTTTTTCTAAGAAATGTGTCCATTTCATTTAAAATTATTCATTTAAATTTATTGCATAAAGTTTTTCATATCTTTTTAATGTCTTCAGTACCATGTAATTATGACTCTTTTTTCATTTCAAATATTGGTAATTTTGTTTTGTTGGGTATTATTATAGTTATAGCATTTTTTTTGATTATTGTTAATTTATTAGTTCGATAAGGCTACCATAACAAAATACTACAGAGTGGATAGGTTAAATAATAGAAATGTATTTTCTCACAGTTCTGGAGAGTAGAAGTCCAAAATCAAGGTGTTGACAAGTTTGGTTTCTCCTGACACATCTCTCCTTCACTTGCAGATGACTACCTTCTTGCTGTACCCATGCAATTCACTCCATTGAAACATCCAATTCAATGTTATTTAGTATATTCACAGGTTTGTGCAACCATCACTACAACCTAAGTTTGGAGCATTCTCATCAGACCCCAAAGAAACTGTGTACCATCAGCAGCTACTTCCCCCCAGGCACAGGCAACCACTAATCTACTTTCTGTCTCTATGGAATTGCCTGAGCTGGACATTTCATATAAATGTAATCATATAA
The DNA here is from genome assembly GCF_964194185.1 of Rhinolophus hipposideros. Taxonomy (NCBI): domain Eukaryota; kingdom Metazoa; phylum Chordata; class Mammalia; order Chiroptera; family Rhinolophidae; genus Rhinolophus; species Rhinolophus hipposideros. The sequence continues at coordinate 26,385,266 of NC_138060.1, forward strand.
GATGTGGTCTTTTATGTCTGACTTCTTTCACTTACCATAACATTTTCAAGGTTCACCCATCTTATAGCATGTGTCAGTACTTCATTCCTTTTAATGGCTGAATAACATTCCATTGTATGGAGGTACCACATTTTATTTATCTATTCATCACTGATGGACATTTGGGTTATCTCTACCTCTGGGCTATTATAAATAATGCTAGTATGTATATTTGTGTACCAATTTTAAATTTTCTTGGGTAAGTGCTTAGGAGTGGAATTGCTGAGTCATGTGATGAGTGTTTAACCTTTTGAGGAACTGCCAGCCTGTTTCCCAAGAAGCTGCACCATTTTACATCCCCACCAGCAGTGTATGAGGGTCTCACTTCACATCTTTGCCAACGCTTATAATAATCTGTCATTTTTATTATAGCCATCTTAGTGAATGAGAAGTAGTATTTCCTTGTGTTTTTAATTTGCATTTCCCTAATGGCTGATGATGTTCAGCATCTTTTCTTGTGCTCATTGGCCATTTGTACGAGTATATCTTCTTTGGAGAAATGCTTATTCAGATTCTTTGACCATTTTTAAATTATTTATTTTTTTATTGAATTGTGAGAGTTCTTTATATATTCTGAATACTAAACCATTAGCAGATATATGATATGCAAAACTTTTCTCCCATTCTGTGGGTTGTCTTTTCCCTTTCTTGAAAATGTCCTTTGAAACACAGTTTTTAATTTACCTATTTTTTTCTGTGGCTGCTTGTGCTTTAGGTGTCATGCAGATTTATGCCTTATTTTTTCTAAGTGTTTTTATAGTTTTCATTCTTACAATTAGATTTTCAATCTATTTTGAATTAATCTCTTTTGCATGTGTATATCCAATTGTCCCAACACTCTTTGTCAAAAAGACTATTTTTCCTTCCATTGAATTATTTTGGTACCCTTTTTAAAAAATCAATTGACCATAAATGTAAGGCCCTTTTGGGTTTTGCTTTTTGTGTTTTATAATCATGTCTACATATTTGAAGCACAGAAGTTACATGAAAGTGTGAACTAACTGCAGTATCTCAATGGAAAGTTACAGTATTATTTCACACTCTTCTGTTAGCTAAGGAATTATTGTCTTTATTGAGTTTGATGCTTCTGAAATCACACTATTGATTTCTTTCAAATATTTGGAGATTTTTGTGTGTGTGCTTATCTTGTGTTTGAGATTCCTTATTTGGAGACTTTTTCTGTTTGCCATTGTCTAATGCAGATGCTAAATCAGGGAGGGCAGACATTCTTCCACATATTATATGTCAAAGGTCTGTTTTTTACCTATGGAACCTGTATGTTTCTCCTTATGGTGGGCTTTTCCTGGTGCACTGGCCTACTGTTATTATTCCAGTGTCCACATTCAGTGCTTTGATCCAGATGTAGTTGTTGCTGACCATTTCTGAGAACAAGTGGGAATGATGAGAGTCTAGGTGGCTTAGTGGCTCCAAATGTACCTCCCCTATTAATAACCCTGATGAATGCTTCAAGGTCCCCTCCAGCAACTTGAAAATCCGGAGTCGGTAGTTGAAACTTCTCTGAACTGATCGTGATTTTTGAGCAATTTTCTCTTGTATATACTTTAATTATGGCTTCCTTTGAACTTTTTTCTCCGTAGATTGGTTGAATCTCCTATTTTTCACATATTATTCAAAGGTCTGGTCCGTGAGTGGTTTTTTTCTTGTTTTCTTACTATTTATTTTTTATACACATAATTTTTATTATTACATAAAATTTTGCATGGGAGAAATTTGTGGATTTGTTTCACATTTATTCCAATATCTTAATTCAATCTATATATTTCAATGTAATAAAAGAAATTTTTATCAAGAAATGGTTTTCTACATAAATTAAAAATATAAAGATCTTGGAACATTTAAGATACTAAAGAGAATGCTATCATATACTTTAGGACATCCAACTATGAATAATTGGTATTATTAACTGCAAATCGCTGATCATAGGACCTACACAGTGCTTTGAAATAATTGAAATACATGAAATGTTTTCTGAATAAATGACAAACACGGAGTGATTTTTCGTAGAGTAACCACCCCAAAACTTAACGGTACATTAGAATCATCTGGAATTTAGGAACAGAAATTTTAAATTCATGTGATCTGGTTTTCACAACCACTGCCCCAGTGATAACTTCTGAGCAACCAGGTTTGGAAACTACTGTTTTAGGGAGGTCCTACCAGGATATAACACACTTTTATCACCCCCAAAAGTTCCCTTGTGCCTTTTGCATTCAATTCCTGTACTTTTCCACCACCTACCCACCCCTGGGCAACTACTGATCTGACTTCTGTCACTAAAGATTAGTTTTACCTGTTCTAGAATTTCATTTAAATGTAATCACACGGCAGGTACTCTTTTTGTATCTGACTTCTTTTGCTCAGCATAATGTTTTTGAGAATCATCCATGTACACATACCAGTAGCTCATTCCTTTCTATTGCTGATGGTAGTCCATTATATACCACAAGTGGTTTATCCATTCATCGGCTGATGCACATTTGAGTTGTTCACAGTTTTGGACTTTTTAAGTGAAAGTGCTATAAACGTCTGTCCATTGACAAGTCTTTGTGAAGACATATGTTTTTATTTTTCTTGATGGGTATTTAGCAGTTATTAGGTTGGTGCAAAAGTAATTGCGGTTTAAAAGTTTAAAAATAAATGCAAAACCGCAATTACTTTTGCACCAACCTAATACCTGTGTCACATGAGAAGATTAAATTAACTTCGTAGAAGACTGTCAAATAGTTTTCCAAAGGGGTTGGACTGTATGACACTCCCACCAGCAATGTATAGCAGTCCTGGATGTTCCTCTCCTTGTCAAAACTTGATGGTAGGTCTTTTTAATTTTAGCCATTCTAGAGGGTGCATAGTAGTATTTCATTGTGGTTGTAAGTTGCATTTCCCTAATGACTAATGATGTTAAGCATCTTTTCATGTACTTATTAACCATTTGTATATCCTCTTTTGTGAATTTAAAAATAATTTAATTACAGTTGACATAATTACAGTTGACAATTACAGTTGACATAATTTTAAAAATAATCCTCTTTTGCCCATTTAAAAATAATTTATTTCTTTGTCTTCTTCTTAATACATAAGAGTTATATATTCTGGATAAAAGTCTCTTGTCAGGTACATGTACTGTGAATATTTTCTTCCAGTCTTTGGCTTGTCTTTTCATTTTTTTAGTAGTATTCTTCTAAGAGCAGAAGATTATAATTTTGATGAATCAAATTTCTCCTCATTTTTCTCTTATGCTTACTTCTTTTTGCATCTTATATAAGAAATCTTTGCTTATCCTAAGGTTGTGAAGATTTTTATCCTAAGTTTCTCTTCTAGACTTTACAATATTTGAATTTTACATATAGGTCTGTGATCCATTTTAAGCTAGCTTTTTGAGATGAAGGTTGAGGCTCATTTTTTTTCCATGTAGATATCCAATTGTTCTAGAACCATTTGTTGAAAAGACTATCCCCGTGGAATTACTTTGGAATTTTTTTGTTGAAAATCGATTCATTCTCTCTCTCTCTCTGTCTCTCTCAGTGCATGCGTGTGTATAAAGCCTTTTGTTTCATCGATATAGAGTTCAATCCATATGCTAATACCACACTGTCTGAATTATTATAGCTTTATATTAACTCTTAAAGTCAGGTAATATAATTTTCAAATTTGTTTTGGCTAATCCAGGTTATTTATGTTTCCATGCAACTTTTAGAATCAGCTTGTCAATTTCTTTTCTGTAGAAAGCCTGTTGGGACTTTGGTTTGGATTATGTTGAATCTGTAGATCAATTTAAGAAGAATTGAGTCTTAATTAATGAACATATTTTCTCTCTTCATTTATTTTAAGTGTATGAGGGTGTTATTTTTTCCACATCTTTACCAACACTTGGTATTAACTGTCTTTTTTTAATATAGCCACCATAGTGGGTGTGAAGTGGTATCTCATTGTGGTTTTTATTTGCATTTCCATGATGGTTAATGATCTTAAACACTTTTTCATGTCCTTGTTGATAATTTGTATATCTTCTTTGAAGAAATGTCTATTCAGATATTTTGCCTATTTTTTAATTCAATTATATGTCTATTTATTGCTGAGTTGCAAGAGTCCTTTATGTATTTTAGATGCTATTCTTTTACTTTCAACAGTTCTATGTCTTTATATGTAAAATTCACTTTTTCCGAATAGCATACAGCAGGGACTTTTTTTAAAGGAAAACAAAGAATATTTATTAGTCGACTGTGCAGTTGATTTGCTTGTGCAATCTTTTATTAACTTAAATAAGACATTGTGATTTCTTGAGCACTTTCTTTAAAAACAATGACTACACGTGGACTTAGCTAGGAAATATAAGGCGTGGAATTTATATTTGTGGAATTCAAGAACATTACAGTTGACTAACCACATATATAATAACTCTATTTGTAAGAGTTTTATTAAAATATAGCTAGCATACAATATTACATTAGTTTCAGTTGTACACCATAGTTATTCAACATTCATATATCTAAAGAGGTGATCACCGTGATAAGTCCAGCAACCATCTGACACCGTAACGCGCTATCACAATATTAGTGACTATATTCCCTATGCTGTACATTACATCCCTATGAGTTATTTGTTTTGTACCTGGAAATTTGGACTTCTTATTCTCCTTCACCTTTCCATCCCCTTTTAAAAATTTTCAATTACAGTTGACATTCAATATTATTTTATACTAATTTCAGGTGTACAGCATAGTGGTTAGACATTTGTATAATTCAAGAAATGATACCCCTGACTAGCGTAAAACTCACCTGGCTCTACACATAGTTGTTACCATATTACTGACTATATTCCCTCTGCTTTACTTTATATCCCCATGACTATTTTGTAACTACCATTCTGTACTTCTTAATCCCTTCATCTTTTTCACCCCGCCCTCAACCCCCTCCCATCTATCACCCCAACAAATCTAGTACCCATCTGACACCATACATAGTTATTACAATTTTGTTGATTATATTCCTTATGCTATACTCTACATCCCCATGACTACTGTGTAACAACCAATTTGTTCTTCTTAATCCCTTCCCCCTTTTCACTTACCCCCAACCTCCCTCCCACCTGGGATACAATATGTTTTCTGTATCTATGAGTTTATTTCTATTTTGTTTCCCTCCCACCTGGGATACAATATGTTTTCTGTATCTATGAGTTTATTTCTATTTTGTTTGTTTATTTTGCCCTTTAGATTCCACATATAAGCATAATCACATTGTATCTGTCTTTCACTGTCTTACACTCCACTCAGCACAGTATCCTCCAGGTTGATCCCTGCCACCCCAATGACAAGCATCCATTCTCATCCACAGTTGAGCAATATTCCAGTGTATATATGTACCACCTTCTCTTTATCCATTCTTCCATTGACAGACACCCAGGCTGCCTCCACATCTCGGTCATTGTAAACAACGCTGCAATGAACATATGGATGCGCATATCCCCTCGAAGTAGCATTTTGGGTTTCTTCAGATAATTACCCTGGAGTGGGATTACTGGGTCCTTCTTTGTGTCTTATTATAGCCTTTGTTTTAAAGCCAATTTTGTCTGGTATAAGTATTGCTATCCCAGCTTTTTTTTTCATTTCATTTCCATTTTCATGATGTATATTTCCACCCCTTTGTACTCCGTCTGTGTGAGTCTTTCAATCTGAAGTGAGTCTCTTGTAGGCAGCATATGTAACAAGCATATGTCTTATTTTCTTATGCATTCAGCCTTCCTACATCTTTTGAGTGGAGCATTTAATACATTTATTAGAAAAGTAATTGTTGACAGATGTGTAGCTATTGCCATTCTAGCATTCATAATTTTAATTTCTTTTTTTTCATCTCAAAGAAGAAGTCCCTCTAATATTCCTTGTAATACTGGTTTGGTGATGATGCACTCTTTTAGCTTTTTCTTGTCTGGGAAGCTCTTTATCTGTCCTTTGATTCTAAATGATAGCTTTGCTGGGTAGAGTAATCTCTGGTTTTAGGTCCTTGCTTTTCATCATGTTGAATATTTTGTGCCAATCCCTTCTGCCCTGCAAAGTTTTTGTTCAGAAATCAGAAGAGAATCTTATGGTAGCTCCTTCATAAGTTACTAGTTGCCTTTCTCTTGCTGCTTTTAGATTCCCTGTCTTTAACGTTGTCCATTTTAATGATAATGTGTCTAAGTGTGGGCTTGTCTGGGCATCTAGTTTGGAACTCTCTGCACTTCCTGGACTTGTATGTCTATTTTCTTCACCAGGTTAGGAAAGTTTTCAGTCATTATTTCTTCAAATGGGTTCTCAATCTCTTGCTCTCTTTCTTCTCCTGCTGGTACCCCTATGATGTGAATGTTGGTATGCTTGATGTTGTCCCAGAGGTCACTTAAAATATCCTCATTTGGGGAGATTCTTTTTTTCTTTTTGTTATTCTGATTAGGTGTTTTCTGCTACCTTCTGGTCCAAATCACTTATTCGATCCTCTGCTTCATCTAGTCTGCTGGTGATTCCTTCTAGTACATTCTTCATTTCAGTTATTGTATTCTTCACTTCAGACTGATTCTTTTTTATGGTTTCTATGTCCTTTTTTAAGGCTTGCTATCCCTTTGTTGAAGTTCCAACTAAGCTCTTTGAACATCGTTATAACATTGTTTTGAACTCTGTATCTGGTAGGTTGCTTGCTTCCATTTTGTTTAGTTCTTTTTCTCCTGTTCTTTCATTTGGGATGTGTTTCTCTGTTTCCTCATTTTGGCTGCCTCTATGTTTGTTTCTATGTATTAGATAGTTCTGCTATGTCTCCCAGTCTTGACTGGGTGGCTTTCCCTAGTATGTGCCCTGTGGGGCCCTGGCACAGTCTCCCTGGTCACCTGCTCCAGGTGTTCCAGGAGTGTCTCTTGTATTGGTTGGGTGAGCCCTCCTGTTATAGTTGAGCCTTGATTGCTCAACTATTAGCACATCAATGGGTAGGATTGATTTTCAGGCTGATTAGCTGTGGGGTTTTGCCACATCCATAGCTGTGCAGGATACTTACCCAACTGAGTGGAATTAGCCCCAGCAGGCTCTGGTAACTATTAAGGCTGCTTTTTGAGTATGCCACTTGTGGGGCTAATTGGGTGGTGCTCTGCTGTGGTCTGAAGCCAACCTCCAGGTATGTTGGTTCTTGGGCTTCTTGGGAAGGGCTTAGGTGCAGGCCCAGGTCACCCACTGCCTGTGACCAGCTGGGGGCTACCTGGTAGGAGCTACAAAGCAATCCACAGTTGTTTGCAGCCTGTGCTAACCCTGGAGGTGTGTGTGAGAGGCCACGCTGTGAACTGAGGATTGCTGCCACCAGTACCAAGCCTGAGGTAGCTCCACAAAAAGCCAAGACACACCGAGACTTGCCTACACCTGCTGGCTCCCTTAAGGTACAACCCCTGATAAAGCCTCATGCTGTACAAGAGTTGGGTGAGGCAGGGTCTCAGGGAGTCACTAGAGTGGAAAGAGTTATGGTCACCAGGTTAATGTAAATTCTGGTTTGGTGCCAGTACTGAGCCTGGAGATACTCAACAAAAGTCTCAGAGCACACCGAAGCCAGCTGCCACGTGCCGGCATCCTGCGGACTCCTCTGATAATTTTATCAAGAAAGAGTGCAATGGGAGTGGGGCTGGCTCCTCTCAGAGAAAGTGCCTCCAGCCTTGGGAAAGTTGGGCGTGGCTGGGTCCCAGTGAATCAGCAGGGTGCAGCAGCAAGCTCACAAGACCAATCAGATTCAGATTTGGCCAAAGGGGGCAGACTCAACACAGGAAAGATGGCGCCTGCCTGCTGGCTGCCCAGGAAGAGGATCCCACAAAGGCAAAATGCTGACTGTCCTCCAGCCCTCACCTTGAAGCTACATACCTCTTTCCCCGTATGCCTCCAACGTCCCCTGAGTTACTGTCCCTCCATCGGAGCTCAAGGTGAGTGCCTGGGAGTGACAGTCTGTGCACAGTCCATTTAAGAGGACACCTGGGTTTCCCTGACACCTTCCTTCCCACCCAGATGGTCGGAATCCCTACTGTTTTTCACAGTCAGATGTTGTGGGGGCTCCTCTTCCTAGCACCAGTACCCTGTTATGGGGAGGCCAGTGTGGAGCTGAGGTCTCTCACTCCTCTGGAGGGAATCTCTGGCTGAGATATCCTCCCTGGTTCTCAACCACCACATGTAGGTTTGGGACCTGTTCCGCGTCTCTGCCCCTCCTACCAGTCTTGACGTGGCTTGTTTATATCCTTAATTATAAAACTTCTGTTCAACCAGACTTCAGATGGTTCTGCAGGTTGATTGTTCTATAATTTAGTTGTAATTTTAATGTGGTCACAGAAGGAAGTAGGCACAGTGTTTATCTACTCTGCCATTTTGGATTCCTCTCTATATAATAATTCTGGGACATTTTTTGTTTTAATTCAGGCTGCAGATCTCTGCACTCATTTACCTTTATCTACTGCTGATATATTCTCCCAGTTTTTGTCTGATAATGTCTTTATTTCACCTTTATTTTTAGTGATATTTTCTGGTTTTTTTTTTCCTTTCATAATTTAAAAACCATCTGGTTTGAGTGGTTTCTGAAGAGAAATCAGAAGTTGTTCTTATCTTTGTTTCCTCTGTACTGTAATGTGTCTTTTTCTCTTTGGATGCTTTTAAGGTATTCTTTTTGAAACTTGTTTTCAGCAATTTGATTATTATGTGCCTTGATGTAGTTTCCTTTGTACTTATTCTGCTTAGGATTCATTGAGCTTCTTGGATTTGTGGGTTAATAGATTTCTTTTTTTTTTTTTAATTTGGGAAAAAATTGGCTTCTATTTATTCATTTTTTTCCTGTCTCTCCTCCTTGGACTTTCGTTACATCCATATTAGTCTACTTATTATCACACAAGTCACAAAGGTTCTGTCGATTTTTTCCCAGTCGTTTTTTTTTTTTTTTTTTTTGGTATTTATCCTATATAGCCTCTATAGCTACGGCTTCAAGTTCCCTGGTCTTCTTTTGCATTTCCTAAAGTACTGTTAATCTCATCTAGTGACTTTTTCACTCCAGATATTGTATTTTTCAGCTCTGGAATGTCCATTTGGTTCTTTTATATATCTTTAACTTCATTCCCCATTGTGTTCATGTTTTTATTCAAACCCTTAAACACATTTACAGTAGTTTTTAAAGTTCTTGTCTGATAATGCCACCATCTCTGTCATTTAGGACTAATTTTTATCATGACTGTGGATCACATTTCATGCTTCTTCATGAGTCTAACAATTTTTAATTAGATACTGGATGTTGTGATGTTTCATGTTGATTGAATTTTATCTTCCTTCAAAGAGTGTTGTGGGCTTTTGGCAAGAAGTTAAAATACTTGGAGATCAGTTTTGTCCTTTCAAGGTTTGGTTTTTAAATTTTGTTACATAGGTGTAGAATCTCCTTAATCTATGGTTAGTTTAGGCCTAATTCTAAATCATGGTATTTGTGGGGTCTCTACTGGATGCCTCAGGTGTTTAAGGATATCTATACTTGAATGTCTCCATTGTGTGAGCTCTACGAATTGTGTAGCTTATAGTTCCCTGATAGTTATGTTTTTCCCAGTAATCATTATAGTGTTATTAACACTGGAAGCGGAACTATAATCTGCTTTTTAGTCTCATGGAACAATGGTAGTTTATAACTGTGTACCCACTCCAGGTGAAGTAGAAATTAGTGAATGAATGAATGAAATATAGTAAAATAAATTGCCAATGGTGTAATCATATTTCCTATAGCTTGGAGAAACATTAAACAAGAATACATATTACCAGTTTATTTTAAGGTCCATTCTTCCTTCCGGGCCATGCATATTCTAGAAATTATCCCTTCACAGTGGGCCTTTAATTGATCATTAATACCAGTAGAATGCTACCTCAAGTGACATTGGCTGTCTTCTGTGATTCCCTTCAACATAAAGTTAGGAACACTGAATATATTCCAAATGTGCCTATTTCACTAAGCTCCAGGTTGATCCAGTCATGTTGGAATTAAGTCACCTAACCATTTTTTCAAGGTCAGGTAAACTAATTTTTATGACTTTATAGAGATAATAAAGTCTTTCTTTGTAAAATATAAAAATGTAAGTTTCTGCTTTTGAGATTAAGGCCAATTTTCTCACTCAATTTGTGTTGAGTGTTTGGATTTTGTTAAACATAGGGACATGATTAATAGTTTGAATGGATCTTACATATTTTCATGTATTTTCTGATAGATGACCTATGCTTCAAGGCTTGTAACATACTAGATATTTTATCTGGGTAAGATATTAACAATTAGACTAAATGTGAAGTTGAGTCTCTTCCTCAAGTATAAAAACTTATGATTTGAATAGATTTTGTTACACCTGGAGAGCTCTACACACGATGTTAAGCAACTTAACGCAAAAAGATAAGTAAAGGAGACCAGTGTTTTCCTGAATTAATGTTTATTCAAGTGCCCACAGCACTCTTGGTGCTGCGACGAAGTTACAATATAAACAAAACTTACTTGAAGAGCTGGAGTGGACTTAATAGTAGAGAGGTTCCCAGGGTATAATTTGTTATGCTTTTCACACTATGAAAAACACCAAGCTATGTGTATGTCAGCAATGCCATATTAGTCAGGGGACTTGACTGAGAACAAAGAATAAGGGAAGGAGAGAGGCAGAGAATGAATACGATTTTTATGCATTTAAGATTAGAAGATTCCCAGGTCTCAAAGAGATACCAGCACTTCCATGTTCATTGCAGCCCTCTTTACAACAGCCAAGATTTGGAGACAACTTAAATACCCTTTGACAGATGAGTGGATAAAGAAAATGTGGCATATGTATATGATGGAATTTTGTTTATTACTGACTCTGGGTGGTGAACACACAATGCCATATATAGATGATGTATTATAGAATTGTACACCTGAAACCTATATAATTTTACTAACCAATGTCTCCCCAATAAAAGTTTTTAAAAATGAAGGAAATTCTGCAGTATGTGACAACATAGATGAAACTTGAGGACATTATGCTAAATGAAATAAGCCAGTCACAGACAAATATTGCATGATTGCACATATATGAAGTATCTAAAATGGTCAAATTCATAGAATCAAAGAGTGTAATGGTGGTTGCCAGGGGCTAAGGGGAGAAGAAAAAAGTGAGTTACTAATTAATCGATGGGCATAAAGTTTCAGTTAAACAGATGAGTAAGTTCTAGAGATCTGCTATCAACATTGTATCTGTAGTCAATAACACTGTAGTATACACCTTGAAATTTGACAGGAGGGTAGAGCTCATATTAAGTGTTCTTACTACAATAAAAAAAAAGATGAGAGAATTCCTAGTTGTTTTCATGGTACACAGTTCTCATAGGAATGTTAAAAAGACTTCAAGGTAAAAAAAAAAAAAAGAATTGAAGTCTAATTCTTTAATGACTTTCAGGTTTTTAGCACATACCTCGTTCTTTCACTTTATGAATGGAAAAGGTGGCACGTATCCCACTGGCTTAATCTAAGGTGTCAACAATCTCTCTGAAGCCATTGAAATAAGAGGAGTGCCCACAATTACTAAAGATCTTCCGGTGATAAAAGAGAAATTGCGAAAATGTTTGGCTACATGCATCAGAATGATTCAGCATTTCGCAAAAAAAAAAAAAATTTATTTCTGTTGACTTTCCAGTTAGGTAAATTTTCAGGAATACTTTCTCCTCATACTTAGCTGAGTCAGTTGAAAGGCAACAACTGCTCACTCCCACAGCTGTCATAGCTTCTGAAACCTGGTCAGAGATCTGCTTATGTCTTCTATATATCTGCTTTTCCATCTGAGAACACTAGGGAAGAGACTGAATGAATGATTTAGCCAGAGCAGAATTCTACCTCCTGGTAGAAAGATTTTCTAAGCTAGGTTAGCATGGGGAAATGGCTGGTGGAGCAAAGAGCATGATCTAAACATCTTGCAATTGAGTCTAATTCCCCTGAAAGAATCTGTACCTAGCCTTTTGCTTATCAAGTGGACAACCTAGGGGACCTGATTAAGGACGGAGAGAAATAGGATACAGAGCCACTGCCACAGGTCTGTGGTGTGAACACCTACCTACTAAAGCCTCGGTTAAAGCTATGCCTATTAGCCTTTAATTTTTGTGTCCATGCATAGAAGAAAAAACTGGCGATGCAGATGCTTCAGAGAATAGGGTGGAGTTTCAATAACTATGAATAAGCAGTCAAGCTTTTCAACAATTAACTATTCTGGAAGGAAATCATTCTAAAATGTGTTTTACCTTTATAAACTGAATGTATAGAATACCATTTTTTTGAAGACCCAATCATTATAAATATCAATCCCAGTGATGGGCTGTAACGTGATGATGCTCTCAGGCATAGTGAGATGTCAGGACACGTTTTTTCTATGACACTAAGTGGTTCCAGACTCCTGTGCCCTATTAAGTGGTTGTTGTTGTTTTTCTCCCTCATGTCATTCTTTTTGGCTCCTTTCTCACAGGTACTTTGTTAGTAGACACAACTTCTTGTGTTGAGATTTTAAAATATGCTTCTTATTCCTCGTGGGATATCAGCATAGACAATATATGACCAGGTGTCTTACGCAGAGACTCTCCTATGAATCAAGTTCGTTAGCTTTAGTGTATAGACTTGGTGATGTCTGTTTTGTCTGCTAGAAAGCATTTTTTACTGAGTTTCTTTTATGGAAGATATGTTCCAAATAGGTGAGGTTGCTTGGGAGCTGAGCTCTTGTTTGTTGAGATGTTTTCTTTCTTTCTTTCTTTTTCTATCTTTCTTCCTTTCTTTTTTGTTTTTTTTTTGTTTTGTTTTTTACTATTTTAAATAGTTTTTTACACAGGAAAGTGCTAATTCCCATGCTATCAAGCAGAGCATCAAGCCCCAAATGCACCTCCCCCCTTTTCAGGACCCAGGTACTTTTCCCCCCAGCAGCTGACAGTATTGGCTGCTTCAAGCCACAGTCGAGTTTCTCTCTGGGCATTGCTCTCAGCCAAAGAGAGCTGCTTCCCCCAAGGTTATGCTCCCTACCCAGGTGCAGCTTACATCCAGTGACCAGTTTTTGTGAGTGTACAAAGGCCCAGGCTTCTTGTCTTGACTTGAGACAATTTCAAAGGGCCATCCCAGCTCCAGAATTTTCTGTTGGATTGACTGAAGCCTTGTTGTAACTGCATCATAGCCCAACTTCTCCTTCTGCCCAATACTGCTTCCCTCACTCCTTCTGGGTGTTGCTTCTGAAAGAATTCCCATTGAACCTCCTACAAGCAAATCTCCACCTCAGAGTCTGTTACCCAGAACCCACCTAAGAGAGGCAGTAATGAGTTCCTCCACCAACTGCAGCCTGGTTAGTGTCCTTCACAGTTCCATGAATGTTTAACGGTTGGGATAATATCTCTATCTCGCCCCTCTTCTGCTCCAATGCCTTGATTTCCATATTTTCTATAGAATTCCTTCTTTGAGTGGAAATTTTGAAGCTTACCGTGTTTCCTCGAAAATAAGATGGGTCTTATATTAATTTTTGCTCCAAAAGACGCATTAGGGCTTCTGTTTAGGGGATGTGATCCTGAAAAATCATGTCAGGGTTCTTTTCCGGTTAGGTCTTATTTTTGGGGAAATAACTAGTTGAACTAGCTGACCTAGCTGAACTCATAAAAATTAGGCATCCAAAGATAGATTACAGGTTAAAATGTAATCAGATAACCACCTTTATTGAAGAGGTTTGATGTCTTTGCTGACAGAAGTTCAAGGATTTTTTATGGTATGTTATTTTATTTCTTCAGTGTTATAAATGTTCATTTTGATCATCCTGTATGTTTTATAGAAACATAAAATATTTATGAACCCATATTTTCCCATTGGAGCCTTCTTCAAATTTCCTAGCTCTCATATTCTTGCTGCTAAAACTTAGACCAGTATTATACACCTCATCCTTTTCTTTGATTTAAGGTCTTCATCCCACTATTTTGACAGAGTTCTCTGATAATTTCCCTACCCCATGAATTCTTTTTGTAATTGAAGTATAGTTGACAGCCCTACCCATTAATTCTAACTAGAAGTTGCTAGTCTTTATTTAAATAGCCTGGTTAACCAGTTGAATGCAGGGGATTAGAAAAACCATCGAAAAAATCCCAAGCATGCTAATGCAGTATAACTTTTAATTTAATTAAATGCCATATAAACAAAAAATGTATCACTAATCAAAACCAGCATACCCTAAACCAATGTTACCTATTTCGCAGATTAATAGGCATGAAAGAAACCTTAGAGATCATCTAATCTGAGAACCTCGTTCTATAGATGAAGCCCAGAGAGAAGTGAATTCCACAGTGTGGCAACAAAAACTGGAATCTGAAGCTGGATCTCTTGACTGTTGATTCAGAAATCTTACTATCCTACCACATAACCACTGAATTCCTTTTACTTTCTCTTTCTCAAATCACTCCATGAACCCAGAGCATTTTCTTGACTCAATACTTTAGAGACCACAATTATTTTAACTTCATTGCTCTTTTAACCTCAAGTGGGTTTCTGGCATTCCCGCTTCCTAATTCGGTTATGCAATCCATCAGTACAATTTAACCAACTCAAGTTAGTTTGGGTGAGAAAATATTTAAGCACTTTCATTGATATAACCTGATAAGACCTTTTTATAAGCTCTACTTGAACCCAATGTACTAAAATAATTATCAGATAGTGTGCATGTTCCCTTTATAAAGTACTTCACATAATATGCTTCTTTGTGTGAATTTTAGTTTCATTTGTGGTAGGATGAAAATCTTATTCTGATCAAAAAGTACATACAAATTGGTTCACTTCCATATACGTAGGATTCATCTCAAATAAATTAGTTAACTAAACGAGTAACAAACGAACATCACTTATACAAATATTCATCATGGAAAGGCATCAGGGTGAGCTTTCAACTTGAATAAGAGTCTTAGAATTGCTCTAGAAAGATAAGAGTGGTGCCAAGTGGACGGAGCAGGGACTCTGATTCTATTTCACAAATATTTTCCTTTCATATCTCTGGTCTTTGTCAATCTCTTTAGACAGACAGGCAATTGACAGTTTCTTACTGTAAATTATTTTGCTTAGAAATCCGGCATAGCAGGTATTGCCTGACTTAGCTGGAAATGATAAACTAGCAATGTTGTTATTCAAGTTAGAAGGAACTGAAGGAACACAAAGCTACCTGCTGTGTTGTCATGGTGTCTCCTTAAAAAAGTGATAAAGAACTTTAGTTGGGTGGGGGTAGTTTGCAATGTTTCCTTTGGCCTTCATGACACACAGAACTAGAATTTTCCAAAGCTTTCCATTTGAGATAAACTACCCAGAGAAGAAGCTAAACCCTTACTTATAACTCCATTCTCTAGCACTATCTCCAAAGATATCACAGATCTACAAAGGTTTTAGTTATAGAAGTATTTCCCTGCTTCCTGGCTACTTAGGAAGGTTTCTCATGTGCCGGGTGAGGGTGACTCTGACCTTGCTTCTTCTATTTGCCTGAAGTGAATAGATCACACCAGAACGAACTACATCCCTACCATGGGGTTGGTAGGTGCTGGCACCCATGGCACTGTGGGCATTTCAGCATCATGCTGCTTTTCTAGAGTCAGGCATCACTTTTAGATATTCCTGACCCTCCTTGTACACCACCACCCCAACAACAACACCCTCCTGGCATTGTTTACTGGGGGTACTGAGATACAGGCTGAGACCTGCTTTCTCACAAAAAGGACTTGTTTCCTTCCTATCTGGCATATACCAGGTAGAAATCACGTTTCATAATGTTTTTCTCCTTTTGTTCTCAGATGTTCTAAGTTGGCTCCCTGCGGTGCATGTCAACATTAGAACACCTGGGGCAGAGCTGGGCTCCCAGATCAACAGGGAAGACTTGCCAACAAGCTTGCTTAGGATTTCTCTGCAGTGGAAATTTTGGGAATGAGGCCTGTTTGGAAATACCAGAGATAACTTGGGGTGGGGGGAAAAAGTGTCAACACTTCCTATTAGAACAAGACAGAAAACCACATGTATTATTTCAAAGAAGACAAGCTTTTGACTGATGTGAGAGGAAAGGGTTTAGAAAAGGTCACAGGTTACTACTCCTTTTTTGTTGAATGTTCTTTGACTTGGTTTCCTCCATCATGATTGGAAAAGACTGTTGCTAGGCTTCTATCACGATGCTCACCGCATAAGCTGGGGTTCAGTATTAACTCTTTGATACCAAATGTGTGTAGAACAAGAAGTCCTTCCCTCCCTCTATCTTTTCAATCACAAAGTATGTTGATTCATCAAAGTCTAAACTTTTGCCGGCACCATCTTGGCCTCTCATGACCTACTTTGGCCTCTCATGGTCACCCCCATAAAAGCTACGGGTGAGTCAGCTGAAATTGAAAAGGGTAAAGAGGTGTGTTTCTGGCTCCTCCACTCAAGATTCTGAACAATGAACGACTGCAAACAAAGTTTTTCAACCTGAAACTCTCAAGGGCAGGGTGTGGGGCGGTGTGTGGCACGGTGCGTGTTTAGCAGGTTGGACATGTGTACTTTCCTTCCATTTAATAATTAGAAAGGAATTAACTTTCCCCACTGAACTGCAGTCCAGCTTCTGATGCTTTTCATTGAAAATGCCACTAAGACAACACCAGGCTTCAAAACCCTTGTGTTTTCTGGCCAAGGGTAAAGAGTTCCCTCTTTCCCGGTAGTGATATTTTTTCCTAGCTGCACATGTCCTCGAATGTTGATTAATTAAATTTAGCATTTCTGGTTGATTTTTTTTTTTTATAGAAAGATTTTTTTTCCACACACATTACAGTCAAACATCTGCACACATGTTGGTTGACGCTCCATTGGCAGCCAAAGACAGACCAGAAAAGCCCTTTCCTCCCTGCTGTGCAGTGTGACTGCATAGCTCTACCTTTCGTGCAATTCTTCAAGTTCTGCATAACCACAAGAAGTTATCTGCAAGCACACAGAGAAGACAACATCACTCGTCTCATACCTCTGTGGAATGTTGCTAGGTAAGAAATAAGAATTGTTCATCTAAAGCTAGTAGTCTGCCCCTCATGAAGAACCAGCAAATATTTTGTAGGAATACTGCATTGTTTGCCTTAAAGTGAGGCTTAAAAATCTAGAAAAACATTATGAAATGTGATTTCTATCTGCTTGGCAGTGAGGATGTGGTATTAGATTAACACACACACACACACACACACACACACACTTCTGTAGAGACAAGTTTTAACCTATACCTTGGAACCCTCGATAAAATCCCAGGAGACAAAGGAAGAGTGACCGTGTAGAGTGGGGTTTCAGCATGTGTACTTGATCAGAATGCCCAGGTTCCCATCCTAGCTCCTTTACTTAGCAAGTATGAAACTTTGGGCAAGTCACTTAATCTCTTTGTGCTGGGAACAATGGAAGTCCCTACCTCAGAAGGTTCTTATGCACATTAAATTAATATTTCTAAAGTGCTTAAAAGTGTGCTTTGCACATAGTGAGCTCTATATAGGTTTTTGTTAAATTAATAAAAATAAGGATGTATGTTACGAATGCTGCCACAACAAAATATACCGCAGACCGGGTGGCTTAAACAACAGAACTGTATTGTCTCACAGTTCTGGAGGCTGGAGTCCAAGATCAAGGTGACCTGAGGGTTGGTTTCTTATAAGACTGTGAGGGAAGATTCTGTTCCAGGCCTCTCTCTTTGGCTTGTAAATGGCTGTCTTCTTTCTCCCTGTGTGTTCACACTGTCTTTCTGTATATTTCTTTTCTTACAAGGACACCAGTAATATTGGTGTAGGGCCCATCCTAGTGACCTCGTTTTAACTTAATCACTTTCTAAAGAGATGCCGTCTTCAAATACAGTCACATTCTGAAGTAGTGGGGGTAAGGACTTCAGTATATGAATTTGGGGGGCACACAATTCAGCCGATAACAACACTTTTAACAGGAGTTCCTCTGTCTCCAGAGGGACTGCATGGAATTGAAGTAGCCACATGTAATAGCAGCTACCAAACCACATGGAAGGGGGCTCTTTAATCTGCATGTTTTCCTTTAAGCCTGTTATAGTCATCAATTGGTTCAGAGTCCATTTTCTAGATCTATTGGATTCTCCTTAGTTCCAGTGTCCCTTCAAAATCTATCAATATTTACTAGACTTTGATGGCATTCTCATAATCCTTTATCTTTCCGGAATATGAGTTTTAATCCTTTAAGACTGCTTACGTGCACTCAATACATTTTTTGAATAATTAAAAATTTTTGTTTCTAATTTTTCTTCATGATACGTCTTCATGGGTGAAATACCAGGCCATACAGGCAAGGTTTAGCTTATGATGAGTGACAGGGTATGTGTTAGGGTCTACCAGATTTAAAAAAAAAAAAAAAATCTAATGTTCTGAATGCAGAAGGAAAACCAGAGATATATTACAGGATTGATCAGTTGTAGAAACGTAAGTGAAGATAAAAATCCAAGTATAACTTAGGATAAATTGAAAGGAAATTTTAAAAATCAATAATCGCCCCAAACTGGGACACAGTTAATTAGGTATTGAGCTTCTTAAGAGCAGTACCATTGTCTTATATTGATTTTTTAAAAACATATTGCTGGACGTACATAAGTGCTCAGTGAATATTTGTGTATTAAAAACATTTGATTGAGGCTAAGGTTTAAAAGAGACAATCTTAGGGTTTATCTATAGGACTCTTAAGAAACTCATAACATGCCAATAAAACTCATTGAAAATCTGAACAGACTCATAAAAGGAGTTCAAAAGGAGACGTATCTTCTTGTTAATGTATCACTTGCACAAAGGGAAAAAAAATCCAAAATACTCTCACACAAGTGAGGAACAATCTACTTGATTTGAGACAATCTTTAACCCTCCCTCCTGCTTTAAATATAAGAAGAGAAAACTGGAAATCATGGTCTATACCTTAGAAGAAGATTCATCTAGACCAAATCCCTTATTTTACAAATGTAGAGTCTCAGCGATGTTAACTAACTTGTTTAAGATCATACAGTGAATTGGATACCAAGATGTGAAACTAATTTCTATATGCTATGCTTCCTTCCTTTCTCCTGATGATTTCATTAGTAAATAAATAATTTAAAATATGCTTCTGTTTTCTGATATGTACAATTAAGGAAAATGGAAAGGAATCACTAGAAATGAAAAGCATGCACAACAGCCAAGAGGTGGAAGAACCCCAAGTGTCCACCGATAGATGAGTGGATAAGCAAAGTGCAGTCTACATTGCAACGCAATACTCTTCCGCCTTAGAGAGGAAGGAGATTCTGACACATGCTACAGCATGGATATTAAGGAAAATAAGCCAGTCACAAAAGGATATTAAGGAAAATAAGCCAGTCACAAAAGGACAAATGCAGTAAGATTCCACTTATAAGAGGTCCCTGTAGTAGTCAAATTCACAGAGATGGAAAACAAAATGGTGGTCGCTGAGGGCTGAGAGAGGGGGAAATGGAGGGTTGTTATATAAAGGGTGCAGTTCCAATTTTGCAAGATGAAAACATTCTGGAGATTGGTTGCACATATCCTTAACGTTACTGAACTGGACGCATAGAAATGGTTAAGAGGGTAAATTTTATGTTAATGTGTTGTTGTTGTGTTTTACCACAATTAAAAGAAACAAATAAATAAAAAGGAAAGAAGAGACTCACACAAAATGACAAGAGACAAAAAAGACAGAGAGCACAATGCCATGAGGAGAGTTTTTTCCCAGCCGTGGAACTCCTCACCACCCACGTACCCCACCCCAAATCCAGTCTTCTGTTCAGATTCTTAGTTCCACTGACTGTACTTATCCATATGCTTTCTAAAATCATGCTGCTGTTTATACCAGAAGTCCTTGCTCTGCTTTTAAATTCCTGATCCCAATTTACACACACACACACACACACACACACACACACACACACACGGTGGACCAAAACCCTCCTCCAGTTCTGCGGTCCTCTCCTCCCCACAGTTGACCTGTAACCAAAATCCTTGTTATCCCTTTTACTTTCTAGGAGGCCAAGGGCCAGAACTAAAGCAAACCGTGAAGATAAAATGTGTTTAGAAGTCTCTAAGTCTCCTTCTCCCCCTTGCTTTGGCTGCCCTGCACCCTCATGCAGCTCCTGGGCACACAAGGCACTCACTGTGCTCAGCCCAGAGATGCCTGGTCAGCACCCTTGCTTTAAACAACTTCCTCTATGTGGTTCATGTATCATCTCCTTCCCAGTCCTCGCGGGTGTCACCATCACTCCTCCGCACTACCCAGATCTGCTCTCAGGCAACTGTCATGCTGAGGACAGAATCAGACTACAGAAATCACACTGTGGCAGTATGGGAAAATAGCAGTTCATGTCTCAGGGAACATTCACATTGTAGTAGGTGACAATTCAAATGGCCATCTCTTTAGTGGTGTCAGTTAAGCTATGAGAGACAGGCCTTTGGGTGCATGATTTGAGGGGTGTTAGGCCTTTGGGCTACACATCCAAAGGACACTGAGCTCTGCCTCTTCCTTCTTCCCTGCTTTCCCACTCCTGAGGCAGCGGCACCTGTCCCTTGATAGTGTCACCTTAGAAAGAAACACTTGCAGTGTTTTGGTGCTCAGCTCCACAGTCAGAGAGTTAAAATGGCAAAAATCTCTACTTTTGAGGAATTTATATGTAATCCATATATACTGACTTGCCTAGCTCAAAATTGCTCTTTATTTAGATGGTCAATTCCAAAAAACTTTTCATTGAGTGACTTCGAAAGACTGGCCAGATGAAAAAGAATTCTTAAATTCCTGGTAAAGATTCAGCTTCGTCCTCACAGAAGCTTTTCCCAAACCTGCTGCTCTTGCATAGGATGGAAATTCTTGTTTGAGTTGTACGTTTTGTTGGAGAAGCTAATGAGCAGTGATATACGGTCTAAAATTGCTAGAGAAGGTGGAAAAGGAATCAAGAGTATTGAGTAAATAAGGAATGACCAGCTCCTTATTTTTCAGGGCACCAAGTTGGCTCATGTGACTTTTAAAACTATTTGTTTCTTATATGAGGTACACACGGATTGTCTGGGTGAACCCCTTAAAATAAATTCTTTGGGGCGGCCGGTTAACTCAGTTGGTTAGAACATGGTGCTGGTAGCACCGGTTGACAGTTTGATTCCCGCATGGGCCACTTTGAGCTGCACCTGCCTTGAAAAATAAATAAATAAATTCTTCACTGAAAAGCATTTCAGCAAATAGCACCTAAATTACCAAAAGAAGTTCAAGCACTGGGGTGAAACGTAGCTGGCCTCATGATTGATAAGGACATTTGCTAGTCATCCTGAATACAGTAATATAAAGATGTGCAGCTCCCTGTATGCCTTTTTAATGACAGCTTATCTTTTATTCTCTAGTAAGTCACCCAAATATCTGAGTGTCAGTCTTTGTCCTAATGAATAGACTTTCTGTTCTCACTCACCTTGAGTTGTGAGAATAAAAGATCAGATAATGTTCACTGTTTTTAATTGCACTTGGCTTAAGAGATCCCTCCCTTCATTTTCCCTTTTATTGCTCTTGCCTTGAAGTGCCATGCCAAATAAAGCAAGAATCTCTCCTATAGCATATTTAAAACCACCCCTATGATCCTACCACCAGTATAAAGCAGGAGAAAGTTCAAGATGAACATTTGTTTTCTAAAGAAGAACAATACCAATAAATCATCTCTCTAACACAGACTGCAATCAAACAAGCAAAAAAAGATGTAATCACCAGTAAACCAGTGAAACTCCTGTCATGCTAGCTCTTATGGTGCTCGATAGCTAGAATGTCTTCAAAAGACAAATCCAATTCTATAAGAAGAGGAGTTGAGCTAATGTGCTGGATAGTCCAATAAAGCTCCCAGGAATTCTTTTTTTCCTACTCTCCTTCATTTTGTTTTTGTCCTTTGCTTATCATTTGGAATGATTACTCATATTTGCTATAGGCAGTTGCCTTTGGCTATTCAACTTTCATTTTAGACTCAAGGTACATTGCATCCTTTCCAAGAGTATGGAATTCCTTTTCTAGGAAACATGTTATGGCAAATCCTAGAGACCATAAATGTAAGTAAATCTTATTTTTAAACAAGTTACCTTCTTTCATCACCCAAAAAGATTTTTTTTCTTTTAAATACACTTTAACAAAGAAATACCACCATCTTCCTAAGGGGTAAAATCTTATTTAGCCTATATCTCAACACTTGAATTCCAATATTTTTTGAATGGACTAAGTGAAGCCTAGTTAATAGGGGCCAGGAATGAAAGATGCTTCTCCTAGGATATATCTAAACTGAATTAACTTGCCCAGAGTTGTAGGCAATTAAAGACATACTCAGGCTTACAATCTAGGTATCCTAAATCCAAACTTAATATTATTTTCATTTCACTCTTTTGTCACAATGTTTGGCTAGGGATGGACTCTGAAGGTATTTAATTAATTTTCTTCTGCTAAAACCTATGTTTTATTCTTGATCTTTGAAAGGATGAGTAAAACAGAAATAACAGAGATGTTTCTATAACAATTTTAAATGTCAGGCATAAAAGACTATACTTTCAGGAATCATTTCTATAGTTCATTAAATGTCAGGCATTAGAATGTCTATGTTTGCATTATATTTTACCATTGTTATTATCACATTGAAAAATACTTATTAAGCCACTGACTCTGTATGGTGCTGTGGTAGGCAGTGTATAAAGAGAATTATGGGGACAATTCCCATCTGCTGAGTGAAAAAGGGAAGCTAAGACAGACGCACAGATTGAAGAACATAGATTTGTTCCAGTGGGTGAGGAATTATTGAAAATGAAGAAAAATAGAGGGTTTGTTGTTGTTATTGTTGTTGTTGTTATTTCACAATTAAACTTGTTTTTTAAAAAATCATACAACTTTAAAAGTAGAAGAAACCTTAAGGACCATCCAGACCAACTTTTTTATCTTATAGATAAGAAAGCTGCATGTGAAGAGGCACAGTGACTTGCCCAAAGTTACAGAAAATTAAAGACATATTTGGGATCACACATAGGTATCCTAAATCCAAATTTAATATATTTTTTCATTGCACTGGTTTGCCACAGCGTTTTCAAAGTTGTAGATACTACATTGTATCTCAGCAAAGATTCGACATTTTTAAGGTTAGAAGTTACAGGATTAGTTTAAGAGAAGAACAAGGAAACGATTAGAGGAAAACACAAGAGTATGTCTGGGAGAACAAAAAGTTGAAGAGGCAAGTGGAAATAAACAGGGGGGACTGCAAGTTAACACTTAGTCCCTATCACAAATGAGAAGTCATGTGACCTGTGGAGTACAGCAGAGGACACCTGGCAATTCTATGATTTGATGGCCACCACATGGGTAGTTCCTGAAAGAGTATCCTCTATTGTAATGGAAGAATGTGTAAGCTTCCCTTAGGGTCCCCTGTGTAAAGGTAGTATCCTGAATCAAGAAGAAGGATCTCTTTCACTAAAGACCTCAAACTCAACTGAAACAAACAGAAATGCTTTCTGATTTTCTGAGTTTCTTTATCACACAGGAGGATTTGGTTTTGGTCTTTATTCACTTATATGTTCACTCCATGGGAGTCCGATTTTTTGTTGTTGGCTCTAGGTTCGTATGTATGTACGTAAATTATACTAATAATTTTAAGAGTTACTGGTAAGGGAAGCATTTCTTTGTTTTAATCTTTTGATTAAACTCTCCCTCCATCTCCTAGCTCCAAATTGGGGGTCTTAGGTGAGTTTATTAATGTTCCTCTGGTCAAATGGATGCTCCTCACTTTTGAATCCCTCCAGAGGAAAGCTGTGGTTAGAGAGGGTAGTCATTCTTGCACTGTCCTCCAGTCAAGAAAAAAGACAACTAGGTCACACTTGGTTGGCTGCTTTCTGTGATGTTTTCAATTACAGCTACCAGGTTGTGCCCTCGAGACCAACATGACCACTGAGATAAATTTAACGGACTCCTGACCCAGGTTTGGAATAGGGTGCAAATCATTATTTTTCTTGATGTGCTAAACAAAATTGCCAAACTGCAAATGATTCTTAAAAGTATAGAGTTGCAGTCATAACTCATTTTAGCGAAAATTCAAGCTATCGTAAGGCAGATTTAAACGAAGCCTCGTACTTTGGGTAGCTGGAAGCCTGAGACGACAGCAACAAACACTTGGGCACAACCTACAAAGCTCTGTGAAATGTCTGTGTGTTTTGGGTTATGTCATTTGTATATTTTGTCTATATGGCACTAAACATCTAGATGTTTGGAAACATCCAGATGATGGACTTAAAAATTTTTATTTTGATGGGATATTCGGCATTATAACCAAGCATATCCAATCAATAACATTGATATCATCAGCCTTTGAACAAGCATATGCTTCGTGTTAGTTTACATTGTCATGAGAGAGTGAAAAACTTCATGCCCATAACATTTTAACTCAGTTTTGTACATTAATTCCCATTTGTAAGACTTATAGTTTGAAATGCCATGAACTATAAAGCAATTAAAATGTCTCTAAAGTGTTTAAAACCTTCTCACTCATTGTCTACTGGTCTGTCTTTTTTTCCTTACATTAAAATTTTGATCTTTGCCTTATTGGAATGATGAAGAAATCTAAAAATGAATAGCCCTTTTTATAATACACAGTCATTGTTTGTACTTGCAAAATTGGATTAAGAAATCACTGGTATTCTTACCCATGCTTTTTTGCCAAAGAAAATTCAGCATATTTCTGCTTAGCCTTGAAATTTCCACCAACCAGACTGAGAGATTGTGTACCACCCACACTGTTCTCCTTGGCGTCCCTACTTCCCCAGGGAAATCTCAGCTCGAAACCCATATAACATGTATAAACTCCTCTTATGCCTTGTTCTGTTACACCTGTCCTGCAGGTGAAATCATTCCCTAGCTGTACCACTTTACAAGGTTTAGCACTTAAATTAATAAACATCTAATGAACATCTTCCCTATGTTTTCCGCTTTTCCTTCTGTTTTATATCCAAAATGGCAAACAACAGACTTCTATTTGATGAGCACAACTTTCTTCATGCTTCCTTTTCTTATTTTTAGACCTTGAAGTCAACTTTGGTCATAATTACTTTCTTGAGCATAAGCATATTATAAAACATGTAATAATATCACTTCTCGGCCTTTTGGCTAAGATCAAGTGTAGTATCTGTTCTTATCAGTTTAATAAAACATGTAATAAACAGAAGTTCTTCTTTAGTTTTGCAAACACCTGAATTATTCAAAACCCACTCTTCCTTTTCCTCTCCTTTTCAAAACCAACACACATCACATGCACCCCCGCTCACAGCTTTAAAAAATTAACAAATTAAAATTTATAATTAATACAATTATCAAACATTTCTAATTAGCAGCCTCCCTTTGCTTTACCTAAATCCTAGTACCAACAACAAAAAAAGAAATACAAAATAAATACATTGTTAATCATTATAGCAAGAGAAATTCGGAGTTTTAAAATGTTTTTCTTTACGCAAACCTTGCATGTACATAAATCAAATAGTATTATAAAGCTTATTACAAACAAACAAATCCCCCCCAAACTACAGTTCACTTCCCCAAACCACCATCTCTGAGTTCTGCTTCTCAGTCACTTCTCAATATTTCACCTTTCTTCTGCTATTTCTGTTTCTTCTGATATTTCCCTCCATATTTCTAACTGATTTGCTTATATGACTTTATTAGTCCACTTGGGCGTTACCTAACTCGCAACTATGGAAGCTGTGAATTTAGCACTCTTTCCCCACCCCCACCCCCTTTCATTTCTTATTTCTTCCCTTCTCTTATTTATTTCTCTCTCAATACAGTTTTTTATCACAATTTTTAGACAGATGAATATTCTGTGTTTATATTATCATTACCATCTAAATATTATTAATGAATAAGCCAAGTAGTATATTATATTTATTTTCTTGTACAAGTTTATTCTTCCCTGGAGTTAGTCATTGCTTTTTTGTTTCTACTACCACTAATTATTCCCAAAGACTCCAAAAGAACTGGAAGACTCCTTTCAATACAGTCAGACACATCAGGGCATCTATTGTTATCATTTTGAGGGGTTGGGGAGACATCTTTCTGGAATCTCTCCATCCTCTGGCTTCAAGTAGGATTAGTTGTTTCTTTTGGCCTCTTGCAAATTTGCCAACCTTGAATTTGCCATTATTCTGAGAAGTGCCCTCCCTCTCTCCAGTGTTAGTTCCCCAGTTTCCTGTATTTTTATCTTCTTTGTAATGGGCTTACTCCACCTCTTTGTTAGAGTCTATTATCTAGTAGCTTCCTAAGAAAATGTGAGAGGAAGCAATTTTTAGCAATTTTTTATTTGTAAATAACTTCAAGATTACATGAGTGTAATCACATAATTTTCCCCACACTCTCCTATTAACATTTTGCCCCATTTGCACTCACACACATGCACACACTAGATTGTACATACATATGAACACTAAAAATATTTTTTCTGAACCATTTTAAACTAAGTTCTATATGTAATGGGACTTTATCCCCAAATACTTCAATATATATTTCATAAGGATAAAGATATTATGTTACATATTTATAGCTCCATTATCAATTTTGATAAATTTAACATTGATACAATACCTTAATCTATCATCTATATTCTAATGGATCAATTTTGTCAGTTGATCCAAAAATGTTTTTATATTATTTTTTTCCCCTTCAGTACACGATCCAGTCTAAGATCAGCCATTACATTTAGTTGTCATGTCTCTTTAGTTTCCTTTATTCTGGAATATTTCCACAGCCTATCTTTGTCTTTTATGATCCTTTTTTTTTTTTTAAAGAATAAAGCCCCTCTCACTTTTATTGTAAATTAAATGCTCCTCATTTTGATTTCCTGATGTTGCTTCATCGTTAGATTCAGGTTATGCATTCCTGGTCAGAACACAACAGGAGTGATACTGTGTGCTTTTTAGGGCATCACAGCTGGAGACACCCAGTCCTCATCTGTGATGTTAATTTTGGTCACCTGGTCAAAGTGCTATTCAATTTGTTCTCCTTTGGATAGGTATTTTTTTTCTTGCAATAAGAAATCTGTGGGGAGATATTTTAAGGCCGTGCTAATATCCTTTTCATCACTGAACTTCCCCCCTAGATTTTTCATTCATTGATGATTCTGGCCTGAACCAATCTTCGCTTTGATAGTTGCAAATGATGATTTAACTCCGGCACTCCTTTCATTTACCAGCAAGCACTCAGCATTCTTCTGAAAGCAAGAGACCTCTCTTCTTTTTTCATCCATCCATCCATCCATCCATCCATCCATCCATCCATCCATCCATCCATCCATCCATCTATCCATGAGTTCACCTATCCTTCTGTCTACCTTCTATCTATCAATCTATCTGTCTGTCTACTATCTCTCTATCCTTGGTATGTACAACTCATGGATTTTTTTCCCAATGGTTTATAATTCATTTACATCTTTCTCTTTCTAAAATTCCTATTTTTCAAATTCTGGCATGATACTCTGATTTTCTTATCTTTTCTCTCCTGTTTTTCACCTCCTGGTCTTTTAATTCTACTTTCTGGAATAGTTTCTCAACTTTGTCTCCTAATCCTCGTATTGGCTGTTTCCCAATTTTAGCTATCATATTTTTAATCTTCAAGGGCTCTTTCTTGTTTCTGATTGTTCTTTTTATTTTTAATTTTTATTTAAGTGTGTCTTTCTGGGACCCATCAGCTCCAAGTCAAGTAGTTGTTTCAGTCTAGTTGTGGAGGGCGCAGCTTGCAGTGGCCCACGTGGGGATCGAACCAGCAACCTTGCTGTTAAGAGCACCGCACTCTAATCGACTGGGCTAACCGGCCGCCCCCCTGCTTGTTCTTATTTCATGGATGTGGTGTATACTCCTGTCTCTCAGAATATTATTGAACCTGTTTTCTACTCCCTACATTGTTTCTGTTTATTTTCTCTGAGTTCTTTTTTTCCTTTTCTCCAGATTTTTTGTTTGGGTTATTATTATTGTTATTATTACTATTTATGTGTCTTTCATGTTGGAGGTGATCCTCAAATATTTCGTGATCTTTGACAGATTATATTTAAGAGTGAGGTGGGCTTCACTGTGATATGATTTAGTTGGGGGACGTTGGAGGGCTTGTTGGGGGAAATAGGAAGATATAAGCGTGGATACTGGAGAGCCAAGGAGGTGCTTTTGTACGGTGCTCACCCATACTCCCCATTATGCCCACAGTCCCTGTCCTAGGGCCTCTCTCTTTCTTCCAGTTTCCTCAAAGAATAAATCTCCATTCTGTATATGGTAAGAGAGGAGTAGTCACTTAGCTGGGTGTAGGGAACTAAATGTTCTTTTTTTTCTTTTAATGTTCTTGATACAAACTTCCAACCAGTCCTCAATCCTTCCCATCCCATGGTTCTCCTGATGCCTCCAATACCTGAACTTTCTAGGTTCCTGTAGAAGGAATCTTTTTTTCATTGCCTTCGGTCATCTGTAGACTTAAGTTTTAGCTTTCTGCACTCTATTGAGTGAGTTACCACTGGTCCTTCTACTTTCCATTGTTAGAAATTTGTGGAGACTTCCAGTCATTCTTACCGCCTTTGCCATTCCCTTTGTACTGGTGAGTTTATGACATTTTATTTTATTTATTTTTTATTAAATTTATTAAATTTAATTTATTAAATTTATTAAATTTCTTCTGCTATTCTTCTGCAATGTGGTGACAATGTGGTGACAATGTGACCATTGTCCCAATGTGGTGACAATGTGGTGACAATGTGACACCACAATGTGGTGACATTGGCTAGTAAAATTACATAGGTTTCAAGTATACAATTTTATAATACACCATCTATATATTGCATGGTGTGTTCACCACCCAGAGTCAGTTCTCCTCCCATCACCATGTATCTGACCTTCTTTACCCTCCTCTACCACCCCCACTCTAGGAACCACTAAAGTGTTTTCTGTGTATGAGGTTTTATTTGTTTGTTTGTCTTGTTCATTTATTGCTTTCAGTTTTATATCCCACATGTGAGTGAAGTCATATGGGTCTCGATTTTTTTCTGTCTGACTTATTTCACTTAGTACGATAATCTCAAGGTCCATCCACGTTGTTGCAAATGGCAGTGTTTCATCTTTTCTTATGGCCACGTAATATTCCATTGTGTATATGTACCACATCTTCTTTCTCCAATCATTTATCGAAGGACACTTTGGTAGCCATTTTAAATTCCTATTCTGTCATTTTGATGACGTTTCAATGGAGAACAGAAGTAAAGAGATGGATTTGATCCACCTTGTTAATTAGAATGTAAACAAAATTTTGAATCAGGTTGAGAGAAGCTAAGTCTAAGATTAGAATCAGCATCTGGCCTTAATTCTTTCCAATTCAGGTGGAAAGAGCTCCTGGGTGTAAATTTTGTGCACATAAATGTTTTGTGATTGAAGGGAAAGAAAGGATCCTAAAGTACTAATGTAGGGGGGAAAGGTGATATAGCTGCTCAGGGAAGGGTATTAAGAGAAACTATTTACATCATATTTTTAAAATAATGTGTAAAATTGTATCTCATCTCTACTGACCCACATACCTTTCTTTGCAAGAGGGATCTAGAAAAATGGAATAAAATTAAGAAGACCCAGTAATGGGGATCATCATATGGATATGATAGAAATGATCTACATTTCACCATTGACAATTATAATTCAAACACAACATGGGGTACGAAGGTAGATTTAATAGGAAATTCAACCAGAAAACAGAACTTAATTTTCACGTGTTCAACAACTAATATTGAACACTTACTATGTGCCAGATACCATACTAGGTGCTTATTTCCTAGGTTTTCTTGCTAAATTATCATTAATAGCCTCAGCAGGAGAAAATGTGTTTTTGACAGATGCATACAAACCCGAGTTGCAATGATGAAATGGGGAAACTGTGGTTGACTGTATACAGCCGTAAAACTGGAGAGTGACTAAAATATAATCTGCCTTGGCTGCAGTTTGATTTATTTCAGAGGGATTTGACTAATAAAATATTACTTAGATATCCAAAAAAACAATATTTTATGATTCCATAACTAACTGGAAATTAAGCAATTTGGCTGAATCAATAGTTTACTTATTGTGTGTGAAACCACAGCCAGTTTTCTGGTAAAGTTTATCTTCCCAAACAGTGGCACAGTATAGGAAAAGGAAGAGCCATTGGATGGTTCACTAGGTAAAGGGGAAGAAAATCCATTTGTTGTTCAGAATTTTCAACTTGATAGTTCATTAAAACTTGACTGAGTTTTAGTTCAATTGTATAATAAAGGAAGAAAGGAATATTTTTTCTTCCTTGACACACAATTCCTTCACAGAATTTGTTGTTGGTGGGGTGTGGAGGGAAGGGGATTGTGCAACCCTGCACAACATATTGTTGTATGAAAAAAGGTGGTCATGACAAGTATTGTAATATCCAGTCTGTGTTTAAAATGGGGAACATATTCATATATTTATAAAGAGAATTAGAAATATTTACACAAATTGTTAAAAAACATTATATCAAAATTTTAGGCCATGTTAGGCCAACTGATTATCATCTTCGTTTCCCACGTGTCAAGTATAGGCAATGATGGAAAGCAAAGTAATGCTGATACACTGCTAATGGGAATGAAAGTTGGTATAACACTTTGCAGTGTCACAGCACATCAGAAAAATGCAAAATAAAACAGTAATGAGGTACCCTTTTGTGCACATTAGATTGGAAACGATTTTAAAATCTCACAATACTAAGTGTTGGGAAGCAGGTGGGAAAGTTGATACTCTGTATGCTTGATACAGTGTAAATCCAGAGGACCATTTTGAAAAGCATTTTGGAAATCTCTGGTAAAGTTGAAAATAGGCATACTCTGAGACTCAGACTTACGTGCCTTTATTTTATTTCTACTCTTGGATCATCAAACAGACTTTTCAGAAATGGTTTATCTCCAGCATCCATGCCTGTCTGAGACTATGTATTGTTTGTATGTTGCCTGCACTATCTGTTGCCTGAGTGACACTCAGTATAGAATTTTTCAGTAAAATCTCTTATCAGTCAAAGCATTTAGATGTTGCTTCACTGTTTTCAGATAAAAGTTCCTGCAAAGCAGTCTGAAGACAGCCTAATTCCTTTTCCCTGTGTAGGTGGTTTCACCACTTTTCTAGGAGGCCTGTAGCAATTTTTCTCATCATTCTTCTCACCAGTATTCTTGGTGTTCATTCTTTTCTATTATTTTATTCCCTGAAATTCTTTGATATGCAAATTCAACTAATCATTTCAGAGACACTTTTTCCTGACTTTGTTTTCCACATGTTCATTCTGTGCCTTTCTATTTCTAACACATTTCTTTGTTCTGTATTATTTTTTCCTCAGTTCCTTTTCTTGGCGTTTCCAGCTCTCTTTGGACCTTACCGTGTCATTTTGTTATTTTATACTCACCTTAATTTTGTAAAGAGTGTGAAAAATATAGTACCTAAACATTTCTTCTTTTTCCGGGGTAAGTTATCTTCCGGTTTGGATTCTTCACTGCATTTATGTATTTTTTGGGGGGGGTGCTTTGAAGGGGAGACTAACAAAGTTTTGCACAGGTCCCATTTCAGCTTGTTTTGCTTACTCATCTTTAGTACAGCAATCCTAACCTTGCCCTACATATAAATAATGTAGGCCCCAAAATAATGTAGGCAAATTCTCCTTGACTCCAGCCTTGTTTATCTGGGTAATATTTGAATCCTCTCCTCAGAATACGAGTTCAAGGGCTCATATTAATGGGTTGTGGTTTTAGTCTATCCTTTACCTGCCTGTGGGAGCAGGTAGGGGTTTGAGAGAGTTGGGACTTAGAGCCGATGAGATCTTGGAGTTTTATCACCACTCTCTCTAAGGAGCCCTGCATAAAGAGGTCATTCTGTTGAGTTGTGGGGAGAGGATATGCCTTAGTAGACAAATACATCTGAGCCTTGAACAACACAGGTTTGAACTGCGTGACTCCACTTATACGTGGATTTTTTTTTCCCCATAAATATATTGGAAAAATTTTTGGAGATCTGCAGCGGTTTGGAAAAAACTCACAGATGAACCATGTGGTCTAGAAATGTTGAAAAAATTAAGAAAAAAAATAGGTCATGAATGCATAAAATATATATAAGTATTATCTCTTCCTTAATAATATTTTCTCTGGTTTCCTTTAATTTAAGAATACAGTGTATAATACATATAACATAAAATATAAGTTGATCAACTATTTATGTTATCTGTAAGGCTTCTGGTCAACAGTAGGCTATTGACAGTTAAGTTTTTAGGGAGTCAAAGTTATACATAGATTTTCGACGGAGCAGGGTGTCAGTTCAAGGGTCATCTGTAGTTGGGGCAGTGAGGTTATCTTGAGTTTCAGTGTGTCCCTGTTTCAGGGTCATCAGGCTGGTGTATTTAGTAAGAAAGAATTGGGTGTTTCAACGTTTACTTTGGTGTATCCTAATGTTCCTCACTCCCAGCCACCATCCAGAGACTTTATTTGCTGCTTAAAAAAACAAAACAAATCAAAACAAAACCCTCTTTCACTTTCACCTGGCCAAAGTGAAAAAGAGCTAAATTCTGTGAGTTTTTCTAAATTAGGCTCATGAATTATTTATCTGAGGTTGGAGAGAGGAATTTCAAGTTGTAAGTGCTTCTATCTTTTGTCATCTGTATCTCCAGCCTTCATACCACCAAACTTCAATGGGGTTTTCTAGAATTTTTTCTGATTACTGATTGCCCTCACTGCATTTCTCTCTCGAGAAAGCCAAGAGTCTATTCCCTGCATCTCCTTTTAATTTACTAAAATTTGTGTTCTATCTGATGATATTTCTTTTTTTTAATTAAAGTTTATTGGCATGACAATTGTTGGTAACGTTACATAGGTTTCAGTGTACAATTCTGTAATACATTGTCTATATATCACATTGTATGTTTACTGCCCAGAATCAGTTCTTCTTCCATCACTATATATTTGATCCCTTTTACTCTGATCTACCATCCCTTCCCCCCTTGAAGTATGTAGAATGAGATGGAGACCCTGGCATGGTTTCAGCATTAGTAGTGTATTCCTTGCTTTTTGTTTTTTACTTCACTTTGTACATTTGGCTTAATTTGGGAGTGGGAAATTCTTTTGTGACCTTACATTTTAGCTGCAGCTAAAGGTCTTTCTAAGTTCATATTGTATATATTCTCCCTGTTGTGAATGTGGTTGGATTAAGTATAGAAAATTATTTACAGTAAAATGTCCTATGGAAAATTGTGCCTTCAAATTCTTATTTGAATGTTTTCAGCTGGTCTTCTTTAAAAAATATTTTGTGGTCATTATTGCTATTTCTATACATTTATTCCTACAAGCAGTCTACAGCCCAGAAGAATATGAAAGATAGGGCCTTTTAAACACAACACATTTTATTGTTTTTAATCCTTGTAGAAAGGAGTAACTATAATAACAACCTATTAGCGCAGACAATTCTATTTAGGTTAGTGAGTAGCATTATCTTAAAGGTTATCTGTCCATTTTTAGTTTACCTTTAATATTAATAAGTAAACTGTGAAGAAAAATGAAGAAATTTAATAACTTGCAAGATATTCTTAAATTAGGTTTTCAGAGAGTGATTTTTGTCAGGTTTTTTTAAACAAGTATAATATATTCAACTTATATATACCCAACTTATGCCCATACATAAAAAGGTCACTTGGGAATTTATATTAATAGTCTAACACTAAAATTTCAATAGGAACATCAGAAAATAGAATTAACAAGTCATTTGAGGAAAAAAAATACAAATGGCCATTAAAAATGATGTTCACCTCATTAGTCATCAAATATATTTAAATTAAAAGACATCATTATTTGCTTATCAAACTCACAAAGATGAAAAAACAATTTTGTTCTAAGCATTGAGCAGAGTGTAATGAGACACTGTGATATACAGAGGGTGCCAAAAAATGTATACACATTTTAAGAATGGAAAAAACTATATTAAAATTGTAATCCTCAATATATACCAATAACAAAAGATGAATACAAGTCATGTGTATACATTTTTTGGACATCCCAAGTATATTTTTAAAATCAAATACAACCTGTATTGAATGTAATTGAAAAGAAAATTTTAAATGTTTTGCCCTTTGACCTAGACATTCTACTGGCCGGAAACTATCCCAAGGAAATGATCAGAGAAGAATATAAGTATATATATACATATACACACAAGAACATTTATTGCACTGCTACTTGTAAGAAGAAAAAATTTAAAACAACCTAATGTAAGTACTAGGAGAAAGCCTAAATAAATCGTACTACTTACGATGAATCATCGTACTACTTACGATGCAATCATTAAAATTGTGTTTTGGAAGAATTTTAGCAGCATGGGGAAAGTGCAAGATATAATATTAAGTGAAAGAAGCAGACCATTCTACTTATGTTAAATAACAATATCTCATATGCATAAAATAAATCTGGAGAGAAATATGCCCAACTATCATCGGTGATACTGAGTAATGGGATGATAGGTGATAGTTATCTTTTACTTTAAATTTCATTATATTTTCCAAATGTTTGATAATGTGCATGCATTATTTTATTAAAAAGTAGATTTAAAAATATGCGTTATATTTGCGAGGTCTGACAATTAAGTTCGTGAACTTGCCCCAATGCGCTTCATTAGTAACACTGTACAAACAGCTCGGTAAGATGTCATAACCTTGGTATATCAGTGTCTAACAGCTGTGTTCGTGTCGATGTGTGGCGGTGTCTTCCTGAGTGGAATTCATTATTGTGTGTTTTTGTGTGCCGTCGCGAGAGTGTCTGAGCTTGAATTAGAGCAATGAACAAACATTAAATTTCTTGTTAAACTTGGTTGGCAAGAGTAGAAGTGAAATCAGGGACATGTTAGTCCAAGTTTACGGGGATAATGCCATGAAGAAAACGGCAGTGTACAAATGGATTAAACGTTTTTCTGAGGGGAGAGAATGCGTCACTGATGAAGAGAGGTCAGGGCGGCCAGTAACAAGCAGAACTGAAGAAAACATTGCAAAAATTCGTTGAATTGTGCGTCAAAATCGTTGGCTGACTGTGAGAAGCATAGCAGACCAAGTAAACATCAATAGAAACAGTTAGGAAAATCTCAACAGAAAATCTTGGCATGAGAAATGTCTGTGCAAAAATGGTCCCGAAGGAGCTCTTGCATCATGACAACGTACTAGCTCACCCAGCACTGTCTGTGAGGGAGCTTTTAGCCAGTAAACAAATAATTATATTGAAACACCCTCCCTATTCACCTAATCTGGCTCCCAGTGACTTCTTTCTTTACCTAAAGATAAAGGAAATATTGAAAAGAAGATATTTTGATGACATTCAGGACATCAAGTGTAATACGATTACAGCTCTGATGGCCATTCCAGAAAAAGAATTCCAAAATTGCTTTGAAATGTGGACTAGGCATTGGCGTTGGCGCATAGCTTCCCAAGAGGAGTATTTCGAAGGTGACTGTAGTGATAGTTAGCAATGAGGTATATAGCACTTTTCCCAGGATGAGTTCGTGAACTTAATTGTCAGACCTCGTATATATCCACAACATGTCTTCAGCAGGTTTGGGACATATTACACATTCTTACATTAATATGAAAGTTAAAGTCTTTCATGATATATTCTCTTCTTACCTTTTTCATTTTATTGTTCACTCTTCTCAGATTTTTCCACTTCATTTTATTCATGCTTAACTACTTGCAATCTTCCCGAGCATGCCCTGTTTATCTACAGATACTGTATTTTTCCTTCCTGGAATGCCCTGGGCTTCATTTCAGGAGCAGAGACTTTCATTAATTTGGAAGAAAGACTTGTAAGACCAAAACAAGGTCTAAGTTATAGGGAGCCTGGGGTCTCAGGCAAAATCCCAACACAGGAACTCAGGCAGAGGGGAATAGGATGAAACTCGTTATCAGAATCAAGATACCAAGAAATCCATTAAATGGGGAGCTAGAGCTACTTGATGCTGGGCTACAACACTTTCATTCCCACTACCGAAGGATATTAGAGATGGTCGTATTTTCATCTAAACCAAAATCAAACCCTAAAGTTAAATTCAAAAATGACTTGTCATTGTTGTATCATCCTTTATCTTCATGAGAAGGAATGATGGAGAATTTATTACATGGTTTATCCTTATTGAATAATCAATCATCTATGTCAG
Organism: Rhinolophus hipposideros; assembly: GCF_964194185.1. Classification (NCBI taxonomy): domain Eukaryota; kingdom Metazoa; phylum Chordata; class Mammalia; order Chiroptera; family Rhinolophidae; genus Rhinolophus; species Rhinolophus hipposideros. The sequence goes on from NC_138060.1 coordinate 26,421,546, forward strand.
CTTCCGGCAAACTTCATCTAAATATGAGCTTCATGGAGCACGTAGAAAATGACATTTATATGGCACACACGGGTAACCCAAAAGGATACTTGTGCACAAAGATGGTCAGCCTCCCCGAGACCCGCCCAGCTGTCCTTAGGGCTGGAATGATCACTATCTCTGCACACCTGAGACACATTCCCCTCCCACCAGCTCTGATCTACATCATTCCAGGTGGAGATACATCTGGTCTGTTTGGAAATGTCCCCAGGAAAAGATATTCTACCCCTCTTCCTGAGTTAAATTTTTCCTCTGGCTATTTTCTCAGATTTTGCCACTTGAATAGCAGCCAGAGATCCCTTATTTCAAACCACATCCTAGCCTAGGCCATCACTAACATTTTTAAGGACTTTATTTTAGGTGTACAGCCATGATTTTAGTCCTTAAAGAAGCAACTTTCTCTTACTCTTTTGTATAACACCCTTATTTAATGCATACCTTATATATGGGGACCAGACTGTGACTTGCATTTTCACAGATTGCTTAATAAGTATCTTTTCTATCGGGAGTCAGCAAAATTCTACAAGGAGATACAGAAGTAAATCAGTTATAATCAGCCAACAGTTATCTTAACTCCAGTTGTGTGTGGGACGCTATCTTAGATCCATGGGGAGGGAACACGGAACAAAAGAAGACATGATGAGTTTGTGTGGATCACTATCTTCTGGTGTTTTATTGTTCATTAAAAACAGACTTATTTCCATCGTTCTTATGCTCTGCTAAAGGACTAAGCCTAAAAGTATCCTGCTTAATTTTGGTGATTATATTTCCAAGGAATAATGGATATAGTCAAAGGCAATTATATAGAAGCACTGACTGAATATGTATTTTTAAGGAAACAACTTAAATGATATCTATGACAAACTACTTGAGTTTCATTTCTTTCCACCAGCAACAGGAAAACGATTAAATATCTTTTGACTTTTTAAACTTGCTGATTACCTAGATTAGTTCATACTATGAGTGGTTAACGTGAAGGAGTGGTAGTCTAGACTTTAGAGTCGTTGTTCTTTCTGTCTGCCCTTCCTCTCTTCTCCAGTGTAGGAGTCTCTGAGCTAAAAGCTATATAATCATGTATTTTTTTCTTCTACTAAATAACTTCCTTAAAGTGATACATATATCCCTTACAGTAGAAAGTAGCAGCTACTGCTCTCCCTCTTTAGTTCCTATTTCTTGATAAATAATACTTAGTCTCAGTAGTGATAGTTGCAGCGTCCTAAGAGTTTCTAAAAGAGGATTTAGGCAAACAGCTTAAGAGAGGCAGAGCTATCTCATAACTTTTTAACAGAAACTAGTGATACAGTTTCAGTGCATATAATCTATGTTATTTGCTATAGGTTCATAGACTGGGATATGTAGGCAGGCTTTTATGAAGCTGTTGTCTTTCATCTTAGTCAACATGCTTGCAATTTGAGTACCTGCCAACAGATTTGAGGTGGGGCCTTCCTTGTGTTATGGCTTTATAGGGCATGCGGCTAGGTTTTCCTAGCCCTTGTGGATAACTGAAAGCAGGGACAGCCCACAGCCTAGTTGGCCATGTTTTTCTTATTTTAAAAATAGCTCAGTTATACTCAGCAACTCTACTCCTAGGTATTTAGCCAGGAGAAATGAAAACATATGTCCACATGAAAACTTGTGTACAACTGTTCATACCAACATTCTTCATAGTAATCCAAAAAGGAAAGCAACCCAAATGTCCATCAACTGACGTGGGGGTAAATTAAATGTGATTTATCCATAAAATAGAATATTATTCAGCAGTAAAGAGCAATGAAGTAATGGTACATACTGCAACAGGCATGTGCCTCAAAAACATTGTCGCTAACTGAAAGAAGTCAGTTATGAAACACCGTGATTCCATTTATATGAAATGTTCAGAATAGGCAAATCTATAAAGAAAGAAAGTAGATTAGATTGCCATGGCTGGGGGTGGGGGGATGAGGGGAGCAAAGGAAGGACTGTCAATGGGTATGGGGTTTCTATTTTGGGAAAAGAAAATGTTTTAAAAGTGATTGTGGTGATATTCGCACAACTCTATGACTATACCGAGAACCACTGAATTGTACGTTTTAGCTAGATGAATTGTATGGTATATGAATTATACCTCAATAAAGCTGTTATTAAAGTAATAGCTCAGTTATAACTCTACATCCAATAAGTGTGGCTGGGAATAGTGACTTTCTTTCAAAGAGTAAGGTAGAGAAAGAGGGGGGAAAAGAGTCACTTCATAGTAGAGAAACCTTACAAACACTACCTCAGCCCGGTGGTCAAGTGGACATGATATGATGAGAATGGCACTTTACCTCTACGGTCTTCCTTCCCCATACCAATAACCCTGGTCTAAATATGAGAAAAATATCAGACAAATCCCAGTTGAGGGACATTCTACAAAATACCTGACTAGTACTCTTCAAAACTATCAAGGTCATCAAAAACAAAGAGTCTGAGAAATACAGCCAAGAGGCGCCAAAGGGGACATGACAATTAAATGTAATGTGGTATATTGGATGCGATCCTGGAACAGAAAAAGGACGTTAGGTAAAAACTAAGGAAATATAAAGTATAGACTTTAATAATAGTGTATATCAATATAGGTCCATTAATTGTGACAAAGTTACATTAAGGTAAACTGTTAATAACAGAGGAAACTGCGTTACCTAACTTCCCTGTACTGCAGTTTCCTCATCTATAAAGTGGGGATAATAATAGTTTGGTTTGGGGATTTAAATGATTTAGGCTATTTTATGAATAATGTTTGAACAGTACCTGACAAATGATAAATGCTCAATAAATGTTAGCTGTTATTACTACTATAGTTAAACACTTTATTTCAGATATTTTATTTTAAAATCAGGGAGAGAGATTAAGAAAAAAAATCTACCTAGTGCAATTATAAGGGTGACTGTTTCATAAGAGATTCCAAAATGCTACCCTTTATACTATTTATTAAGGAAATAAGTGCCTGTTTTAGAGGGAAGTGATAGGGAATTTAATGTATGGGTACATTTTTCTCCATAAACCATCTATATTTTTGATGGAATTGGAAAAAAGTGAAATAAAACATATACCCAAGGGGGAAAATATAAAATCAATACATTATTTTGAATTCAGAATTAACGGGGGACAAATAAATGAGAAATGTGCTATTCCCTCCTTAGAACCTCATGCCAGAACAAGTAAATAGGAAAATTAACTAATTTTAATTACAGTTTTATTCACTGTCACTCACCTTTATCTGACAGCCATCCTCAGGAGCAGTAAAATCTCAGTGAGAAACTGCACAAGCAACTCTACATCCAGAAGCAACAAGGAACTCTAAATAGAATTGGTCCCCAAACTAAAAACACAAAACTTACAAATATTACATATATATAAAAGGTCAATCATACTTCTGCCCAAAATACTAAATGCCCAGCTAAATTTGAATTATATATAATATATATGTATATATATATATATATATATATATATGCCTCAAATATTGTGTGGGACATAGTTATAATAAACAATTATTCATTATTTATCTGATATTTAAATTTAAGTGAGTGTCCTTATTTTTATTTGCTAAATCTGGCAACTGTAGGGTAGCTAAGGATGATTATGCTTTTCAATGTTTATCATTGTTTCTTTCTAAGATTATCATAAGAAAAAATTGACAGAAGCACTTTTGAATATCTCATACATTTTTTAAGCAGTAATTCTGTAAGCCATAGTGAGAATACTTTCTATCAAAAGTCACTGGCTCATAGAAAAAAATTAGAAGTTACAACAATTATGTCATTAAAGAAATAGAAATTTGTCAAAGCACTTTCTCGTCTAAATTCAAGAAAGAGTCTAAAATAATATTTTAGAGGTTTTGATGAGAAAAGAGGAGAGAATGTGAATAAATGAGAGAGAAATAAAGAGGGAGAACAGCAGACAGAGACAAAGGGAGGCATGCAGACAGATACAGAAAGAGAAAAAGACAAACGTGAAAGACAGGAGGGAGTAAAAGGGAGAGGGAGAAGGAAATCTAAGAACTCAGCATCATGGGCTGTGAGGCATGTATCAGAGATGACACAATGCTGTACAGAGGCTACCATCTCCCTGGGATAGCCTGGCCGCACAGCTGGGGTTTGGGGGTGTCAGGGGTCAGAACAGCCAGATCAATGTCTCCCTAAGGATCAGATGCAATTAAACTGAGGGTTGATCGTGAAGGTATTCTAGCTACCCTGCTGCAAATGAATCCTTTGCTTTCGGTTTAAGATGAGATTGTTGGAAATGAAGAAAGGAAGGAAGAGAAGGAGTGAGAGAGGAAAGAAGGGAGGAAGAAAGGGGAGAAGGAAGGAAGACTTCCTGGAAGGGAGGGAGGGAGACTTCCTGGGAGAGAGGGAGGGAGGGAGAGAGGAAGAAAGGTTCCCAGCTTTCTCTTTAGTTATATGTATTTTTTTTTTTTATCTACCTCAACAAAAGGGAGACTTTTTTTTTTTTTTTCAAAAAAAAAAAAAAGGACAATCTCCAGTTTGGCTTGGGAATTAAATCAGTCTCTCTCTCTCTCTCTCTCTCTCTCTCTCTCTCTCTCTCTCTCTCTCTCTCTTACACACACACACACACACACACACACACACACACCACGATTACAGTCTACATCATTGACCCTGACTCAGTTCAGCTTCCTTTTCAGCATCCATGAACTTGGCTAAGTGGCAAATATGAGGAAGAGCTGAGTCACTCACCAAAGATAAAATATAAGTCAAGTAATTCATCTATAAATCATAAAGATTTAGTCGTATGTTAAATTGTTACCAGTCCTAAAGAGTCAGACTTTGAGAAAAGATTCTGAACTGCTATATTTTGGATCATTCAAAAACTGAAAAATGATATAATAGCATTTTACTACTGAGGATGGGAAGATTAATTTCTATTATGTGTATCTTTTTTAAAACACATGGATATGGAAATTTCAGAGAAAAATATCCTTATGTATCATTGAAATAAAATATAAATGTGGTCCTGGTTATAATGTGGACATATCAAAACTCTTTCTTATATGTGCTCCAGTTATCTGGAGAGAAAATACCTAATATCAAGAACAAGGATGGTGAGAGTAGTGTTTGGGGTTGTTTAATTTAGAAAGAAGCCTGGATAATAGCCAATAAATTTCTTGGCTTTAAATAAGACCCTGGTGACATGTTTCATTTTGATTTCTGAGATTAATTAATTATGGGAAAAATCTTAGAATTTATTTAAAGCGTCACATGGGAAAAGTCATACACTGTAGAAGGGTTTGGTCTAAGGCTGAGTAGTTCCAAGACAGGATAATTGACATGTGGAAAATTACTGAGAAACAAATTATGGCTAATGTTCTTATTTTCCAAATTAGAAAGAAGTGGTTTTTGATACCACTATAGAGATCATTAGAACCTTTACAATTTTCTTTTTTTTGGAAAGGACTTGGTGTACAGTGAGTCTGAGAAACTTTTCCCAATTGTTCAGTGTTTTATTTCTAGTACCTAGAACAAGATGGTAGATTGTCTTACCAAAACTTTAAATGGAAGATAGCAAATTCAAGAGCAGCTTCAAATCGTGACAAATGGAGCAACTGGAAGATTAATAAAAATGTTCAATAAAGAAAAATATATAGATCATTTTACTAGACTGGCACTGGTTTTAGCAATTTAGATTCTTTAAGCATTGGCTAAGATTATTGCAAAAAGGACTGAAAAACTGAATTCAGCTAAAACATCAAACTTTAAAGAAACCTACCACACTTATATTGAAATTTAAAGTATCATGGTGAAGATTTGTTTTTGGTCTCTTATCTATGTTGAGAATAGTTTCATATGCTTCATTTGCTTTTCAATCTTTGTTGAAAACGGTAAAATATTGGAGAGATATTTTTTTCTACTATGAAATACACCCAAAAAACGAATACTTTTTTTTTTTTAAAGGAATAAGATAGGAGCCAAAGATCTAGTCTAGAGAGCTAAATTTTAGCTTGTCTTCTTCTCAATCCTCTCTCCTCATTAGTCTGAGGTAATAAAAGATAATAAAAATAATGGCAAAGTCACATGTCCCATTACATACTCATTCTTCTTTCTCAACTTTCTTCTTTATCTCAGGCCTCTCCTCTGTTGGAATTCTTTTACAGCTTCTGGTTATTTTTAAGAAGTTGTACTAATAGCTTGTCCAAAAAAGTCATATTAATAGTATGTTCCATATATTAATTACTACTTTTGCCAGAAAAAAATTTTGCCATGATTTAATTCTTCTTTTTTAAATACCAAATGTCCCTTGCCTAATCTGCCTGTAACTCCAGATTTTGCAGTTTTTCACATACATTGCTTCACACTTTCCTATGAAAAAGAACACTTTTCTAGAACTGGCATTATGTAAGTGTTATTCTTCTTACCGAAAATACTGCTAAAGCTAAATTCATCCCTACAAAGGGCATCAGCTTAGGTAAGTAAATCCTCAAATACACAATGTTCTCTGTTTGGTACAAGTAATAGTTTTGAGGAAAATAATCAAGTTAATTCTCAAAACTTACAAAGTAAATAGCTATAGTTTAATTCAAAAATCATCAATTCTTCAATTAAAGCACTTAGTTATAGTCTACAATATCTACTCTTCCACTTAAAACTGTGTAATAAAACTCTGAAAAATACCTTATTAATAAGTACTATCCCATGAATTCTATCACATGCCAAGAGAAAAACTTTCACTTTTGTGCTTAGTAGTAAGTGGAAAAGTGGGCTTTAATTCTTTTTCCTAATTTAGGAAGACTATTTATTCAGTAACTGTATTTTTTTGGCGCTGCATCGGGATACAGGTGCAGTTCCTTTCTAGATTTCACATTGTCTGGAATGTTCCATGTTTTGATCCAAAATATACTTTATGTTCCACAAATGAGAGGAAGAGCTTGGAGGCCTGGATTATTTTACAAAAGTAATTTTTAAATTCTTTGAAAAAATTCAGCGTTTTACATATTTTACTCATGTTTTTATGACCAATGGGAGACCCTTCCCCATGTCTTACTATTTTGCTAACTAGAAAAGTAACACATGAATGTCTGAAAAATTCCAAAAATATCAAGAAAAGAAACATCCCCAGTATTCCATACCCCAGAGATAAAACCTTTTAACAATTTGGAGTATTGTCTTCAAGTTGTGTCAATTTTAAATGTCATGAAAGTTTTGAATCTGCTTTTTAAATAATATATTGCAAGCCCTCTGTTTTCAACTTCCTGAGATGGGAAAACAATTTTGTTAGCTACTGTTTCTCCTCTAAAACAGTCCAGGATTTGATTATGTGAAATTGAGGGGGCGTGAGATTTACAAATAAAAATTTCTGTTGTGACAACAGAGAAAAATGCATCAAAGGGAGTCAGCCTGAAGACAATTTGTGCAAATTGACAATGCCCTAACTACACAGCACAAAGCTTAAATTGCTTTTAATTTCTGCAGATTTCTGAAGTTACTTAAATAAATTTCACCCTACTAGCCCTTCTAGATCCTATCCAGTATTTTTTTGTCTGAAAGGTTATTTGTGGGCTAGCAATGTTCAGAAAAGTATTAGGGTACAAAAAATGTTCATTGGTATCAGTATTCTAGGTTTAAATAATGGTAACAACTCTTAAATATTTTCCAAATACTTTTTTGGCTTGAATAAAATCATAAATTCTTTCCCTCAAAATATAGTAATAAAATAATAACAATCAAGGTCTGAGATATTATAAAAGTATTACCTTTTTATCATATGATGTATTTGGGGTCCCTAAACTATATTTCAATATTAATTAATCATTTTTGAAGGCAAACATTTACTTCCTTTCAAAATTAAACAAACAAACATGAAGTCTTATTTATTATTTAAATTGGGTGATTTATTGTAGGATCTTAGGTTTGTTATGCTTTTCTATGACTTGTCGTTTTGGATGAATGCTGAACAAACATATTTATGACTCCATTTAGCATGCAAAATAGTATGCTTTTGTTGATGTTTGGTTTGGTTTTTGACAATCAATCCCCTGCACTGATGGCCTGGGTGACTTAAACTTGTACATTTTCTTCACGATTTTCAATTAAATTTATCAAAATAACAGTATATATTAGCCTTTGCCCTTTGTGTTCACTAAAAATTAGCTAATTCTTTAAAATGGAATTTTTTTGCAAGAATCTAGAAAAAGAGAGAAGGGGATGTTAGTTGCCAAAAATATTGAAATAAATTGTAATCCTATTTTTATAATTAACTTGTAGAAATGTACTGCAATTTTCCAATAAATATCACTTGATGTCTCAGGCAATTTGCTTCAGAAATTACACTCTCTCCCACAATACAAAAAAGTAATGTCACAAAGGTGAATTCTAAGATACATATTGACAATAAAGGGCCGTAAGCACACAGTGGGCAAAAGTCCTAGCAAACTTGAAAAATATTTAACTGAACAATAATGGAGCAATGCCAAATGCTAAAAGTCACCAAAGATAATTTTAATTGTTGTAGATATAATGGTGTTCAATGACAGCTGTTTTGGAACAAAAAGGTTATTTCCTGCAAATTTCAGTAAGTTTTCTCCTAAAATAAACTCTCATTGATTGTTAAAATTACCAATTGTCCTTAATCGCAAATGGACACCAAAGTTGGCTAATAACTTGGAGTATGGAGTCACTCCTACATGTTGATTTGTAAACACTATCTGGAGGAAAAATTAAAAGACATAATGTAGCCCAGTGTTATTTCTCCCTATGGAGATATTACAGGACTCTTATGTAAGAGAAGTAGTTGAAAAAAATATCTAAAGCAAAAAGTACTTACGAACTGAATGTTGCAATTTTCCCAGTAAGCCCAGCTTCCTCTCTCCTTTCCCCTCACTTTTTTTGGAAATGACAAGAATAAGCTTTTTTAAAAACTAGATTTTGCTAGATTATAAATAAAAATGTAATTATTTAACAAAAGATTTAACTTATTAGTCAATAAAAATGTATTTTGTTCTGTCCTGATAGTGCTAGAATAAGCTACTTTGGATTTTGATTTTATTTGTACAAATCTATTTTTATGTTTATTTGACCCAAGGTTATCATTTTATACATTATGCTTAATGGGTCAATGCTATTTTTTGTTCTTATATATTTTAAAAATTTGTGTTGATAACTACTTGAATAAAAGTAACATGGAGAAACATAGAGAGGGTATAGTTCCCTTAAATCTAGAGACACAGTCATTTAGTTCATTTATTAATTCCTTTCATTGCATCAATATTTTTCTAATTAAGAAAACTAATATGTATTCATTATTTTTAAAGTTGGAAAGTTCAGGAAAAGATAGAGAATAAGAACCACCTTGAATATATCCCACCACCCAGAGATAATGTTGAAACATAAACCTACTTTTTTCTGTACGTATTTATATACAATTATATTTTTAAACAAGATGTAGATGGTGTTTCATGTTTTCTTTTAAATTTAGTTATCAGTTTAACAATGATGAGAAAATAACTGAAACTTTTTTTAAAAAGAACTCTCATTAACGATTCCCATTATCCTTAGATCTTTAAGATTTTTTTTCTTTTACTTGGTTCTATTTCTTCCTTGTGGAATCCATATCATTCAATTATATATATATGCTTTTTAGGTGGTATTCCAGTATTTTCTACTTAAATATTCTTTTTAAGGACACTTCGTTTTAAGCAAAACATTTATTAAGGCCTTTTATAGATCAAAATAACACATTAAATCTATGTTTTTAAAAGATTAAAAGGTAAAAGAAAATTTCTATGAGGCTTGGTCTTCTCAAACAAGTAATGAACCATGAAAGTAATTTAATATAATAATGATTATTATGCCAATCAGAAGTTTTAGAACTTAGTCATTTTGGTTCACTCTCTTTTGTGGAATATATTTAAAATTTTATTCTGTAGTAATACTATACTAACTTTTAAAAGGGTAGATCTGTATGTTCTAACACAAAAACACCTTATTAAGTGAAAAATTCACAGAACCATCCATTTCAAATAATTTATGCTGAACAACTAACTATAAAAGTGTATATGCTAAAGTACATATGTACTTCTATCTGTATGAAAATACATAGAAAAGAGGCTAACAAGAAACACCTTACTTTGGGATGGGAAGTGGAAGTGGGGAGATAGTAAAGGGGAGCTTTTACAATTTATTCTAAATATTTCTGTATTCCTTTCAACAAAAGTAAATTCATGCGTTTCTGGTGTAATGATTTTAAAATGGAAGAAATTAAGGTGACCTAACATCATATGCCCATTTATATTGGCCCTTTTTACTACTCTGAATTCTAGTCATTTGCACTTTGCATTTTCCCCACAGCCCTGGAATTAGTGCCTTCGCCTGGTAGGTCCTAAATATGACTGTCATGTGTATATAAAATTGTGATGTAGAATATGATTTAGAAGCCACTATTTCAACAGAGCAGCAAAATAATTATCTTTTGGAGACAAATCTTTTAAAGAGCTCTGGTTATAGATTTCATTATAAGTCCTTTACAACAAAACAACAACAATAAAAAACACATTGGATTCTATTGCCCTATCTAGTATAATTACTAGAAGCTCAGTTTAACAAACTTGAACCACACTTGGTATATATATACAAATATTTATATATAAATATGTATATTTATATATATTATATATATAAATATATATAAAATATATATATTTTAATCTGGGAGAACTGAAAGTCTTCATTTCTAGTACCACGGCAGGGCCAGCTAAGAGCTCTGCAATGGGCACCATGTTTTCTGTTGTGAAAGAAAGAACTCTGGGCACTCCATTGGAGCAACTGATGGAAGGAAAGTAGGTATTCGATTTTATAATGTCAACATAGGAAGCAAAAGTGCCAAGGGAGCCTATCCATGACTATTAATATTCACCTTGAACCTAGGTAGATATGGCCTACTTTGATATGACAGGTACAATTGTGAATTGTAGTTAAACAAGAATTACAGTCTACTTCATCATGAAATATATAAATGGATTCCAAAGTAAGAAAAGAATGGATGGATATTCATTGCAGGTGATTTCATTCACAAAACATACTTATACAATAGCAAATATCTTCAGTTATTCAAACTGACAGGTTCTTTCCAGATCTACCCTGATCCAGCCACCGAAATACAATTATGGCTAGAAATGCGTCAACCCCTTTATTTTTGAGGCTTCTCTTTTTTTACACTGTCTCTTTTTCCTTAGCTTAAAATTATGTGCAAATCTTTCTCATCTTGAAAACAAAAATAAAAACAAAACCCACCATGTTAAGACTCTGTAAACTCTACTCTCTTTTCTTCACTGACAAACATCACTAAAAGCCATCTGCATTCAATATCGCTACTTTCTCACCACCATTGGTAACCAGAAATGGCTGAGAGACTGGACTCAGGAGTTAGGTAGAGCCAGTTATCTTAGATCTATTGCAAAGTTGTATGACTCGTCAAGACCTTTCTGTGTCTCAGTTTACTAATGTGTAATATGAGGATGACATTATTAATAACATTATTGCCTTACCTTAAAGGGCTGTAGTGAAGATTAAATAGCACAGTGCTTGGCTCATAGTTGATGCTCAACAAATGTTTCTGACTAACATGGCTTCTGCGTCCCGCTGGTCTTTCACCCAAGTTATCAGGCCAATCTTAACTGACTTCTCTGTGTCATCTGAGAGTGGTGTCTGCTCTCTTCCTTTGACCTTCATTATACCAGGCCACTCTCATTTTTCTTTTTTTTCTTCCTACTTCTCTAGCTGTTCCTTCTCAGATTCCACCTATCCCTTAAAATCTCATCTTCCCCAGAGATTTCTCCTCAACCTCCTCACCTTTTTGCTTTCCCTGGCAATCTCATTCACATCCGTGAGCTCAGTTGCGGGGTAAACAATGACAACTCCATCACACACCCCTTTCCGATACTGCAATCTACGATCTGTGGGCATCATCACTTGGCTAGACCCCACAAACACCTGAACCTCAACATGTCCAAACTGAGCCCATCAACTGCTCAAGTCAGAAACTTGAGCATCAGGTTTAGACTCGTGCTTTCTAGTGCATATGGGTTTGTTTGTTTTTGTTTGGTTGTTTTAAAGGCCTTGGATCCTACCTCCTAAATGTTTTTATATGGCTACAGTCTATTCATCCTTTAAGATTAAGTGCAGGCATTATATTTTTGGGAAGCCTTCTTATTAACCACCCCCTTCCTCAACCTGATTAGATTTCTCCCCTTCTATGTACCCCCATAGAACCACATGATGCCACTTTCATAGCATTTATTGCATTGTATTCTACTTTAAAAAAACAAACAACAAAACTTGTCTGTCTCCTCTATGGTACTGTGAGATCCCTAAAAACAGGATTTTTGTCTTTCAGCCTGATACAGTATGTGGCAAAGAAGATGTGTTTAAAAAAGGATTTGAAAGTGAACCTACACTAGCTTGATTAATTCCACTTCTGTCTCAGGCATACTATCAATAGCCTAGAATTTAGCGCAATGATGGAGAGAAGCTCAATGACGTTATAAACAATTTACAAAATATTAAATCTGCTCCTAAATAAGGAAGAGTTAACTATATTACTAGAGTTAAAGGGAGCTTTGCCAAGTCAATAAATTACTTGGTGTTTACTGAATACCATTTCCCCCAAATATTGAATATGTTTACTATTTCCATTGCTCACATTTCTTAGTGAGAGTAACTGGAATTAAACTTTTTTTTTTCATGAGAAGGAGGAGATTCTTTTGGTAAGAAAGCATTTTAAATGATGGCCCTTAAATACTGGAACAGGCAATTCTTCTCTGTCTCAATTGGGATTTGGACTCTGTAATCACATGATAGAAAACATTAAAAATCTGGCCTTATGTTTTGAGTTCTAATAAAATTTTTCAGTTTATTACTTCTGACTTTTTTTGTTACAAGAATGATTCTCAAATTTTAATGTGCATAAGAAGTGAACCCGTGTCAGGAAAGGAGAGAAGGAACCAAGATTGAGAATAATAATGACAATTTGTCATTAATAAAACACCACAAATACTTCATACTAAACATACAATTGTTACTTTGCCAGAATTCTGGGATTTATCTTAGAAATAGTCACTAATTATATCACAGTTTTCACATCAGATAGTTTCCCTTCATTACCTATAGGTATAATTTAGGATCTATTAAGTTCTGTGGTTGTTCACCAGTGTCTAATCTTTAGGTATCACAAATAAACTTTAATTGCTCTTAATTCATTGACAAATATTTATTGAGTACCTACTATGTGCCAGGCACACATACACTTTGAATGTAAAATATCAGGATTTGGAGGTTCTTCCTGTTTGGAATAGAGTGTTATTTTGAACATAATAGTAATTCAATCAATGTGTGTTGACTCACTGATTAAATTTAGTGTAGAAAATACTATTATTTGAGCTCTTTTAAAATCTATACAAGAACGCTGTCAGAAAAGTTGCATTGTTAGAACAAGTTAAGTATCAGGAAATCCCCTTGGTAGTGGTGACACTTTAGTGATAGCAAATATAAAAACTGCATTGGAGGATCATGATCTAAAGTTAAACAATACACCGAATCCTTTTTAAACAAAAAAGGCAAATTTAAAGGAACTGTATAATACACATTTACACTAGAAATGTGCTTTTTAAGATTAATCAAATAATTTACAATTCAACTTGCAAACAGAAGACCAAAGGATCTAGAAAATAATCCATTATAGTAAATCCATTATACTATCATAGTTAAATGAAGTTATCGACTTTTAATACAAGATAGTAAGTAAGTGGACTGAGTATATGTATTTACCAACCTTCCCTACCCCAGAAGCCCATTAAAATGATTAAAGCCACTGCTAGTCCATAAGGAATTTTGGTGTGAATTAGGAAAGTCACCCCTTCTTTCAGGTAGAATGAGTGTGTGGCTAGGGCTTCAGACTCTGTCCACCTAACTGGCCTCTTAGGACAGAGTTATAACCTGCACAACAATCTGATGTGGCCCTGAAATAACAGAATGACATAATAAGGTAGGTGGGGGGAGAAGGAAAAAGTGAAAACATGATCGTTCTTATTCAGTAAAGGAAGGATATACATGATCCTTTTTTTTCCTCAGCATCATTTTTAAATATTGAGATATAAGTTACATAGCCTGAAATTCACTCTCTTGAATGTACAGTTCAGTGGGTTTTAGTATACTTAACAAAGTTGTGTAACCATCACCACTGTCTAGTTCCAGAACATTTCATCACCCCAGAAAGACACTTCCCTATTTTCTCCTCCCCCACCCTCTGGCAACGGCTAAGCTATTTCTGTCACTATGGATTTGCCTATTCTATTACATTTCACATAAATAGAATCTTACAATATGAGGTTTTTTGTGACTGACTCCTTTCACTTGGCATAATGTTTTCGAGGTTCATCCATGTTGTCGCATGTAACAGCACTTCATTCCTTTCTGTTGCTGAATAATATTCCAATGTTTATCCATTCATCCATCAATGAACATTTGGATGGTTTCCACTTTTTGGCTACTATTAATAATGCTGCTATAAACACTGGTATACAAGTGGCTTGACTTTTTACAAGAAGCTTGTAATACTTCTGTGATTTTTTTTAAATAATAAAGAGAGAGGGAAAAAAGTCATTATTCATGTAAAAGGCCAAGGCTGTAATTTCTTTTTCTTTTTCTAGTCTGTTTTGTTTTTCCTCTTAGATTTAAGTATCCTGTCATTATTTGGTTGTATTGACTTCAGTTGCCCACATATTACAATTGTTTTTGAAATTTGGTGTGTAAATGTTTGTTGTATACAACGTTGCCTCCTTTAAGCATGCTATATGCTAGACAGGCAGATTTTTTAAAAAAATTTCTTTTGGAAATGTCTGGTGATACTCTAGGATTATATTCCTGAATAAATCACAGTGAGAATTATGTTTTATAGAACCAGACTAAACAATGCCCTAATGCGAATAATTTGCTTTCTATCATTGATCAATTAAGCAAATTGTCCAGGCCACTACAATTCCATTTATAGGAGAACAGTTGAAGAGGTCAATTAAATTTATCTTTTAAAGTTCTGTATTTGGAAGAGTCAACTTCCTGTTACTGAAGGAATAAAAAAAATTTTTTTCACAGAGCAGGTGCTCCTTATATGTTTACTAAATGAATGATTGAATGAATGAATGAGTAATGTATTGGTGACTCTAAAATTTAGAAAATAGAGATCAGTCATCCTGTTGCCCAATAGCTTCAGGGGCTTGTGAGGATTACAAGGCTGTTTGAACATAAATGGCTCTAGACTGCCGTGCTCTTGGTTGGTTTTGCATTACCTATCTTTCTCTCTTTTAAAAAAAAATTTTTTTTTAAATTAATTAATTTATTTTTCACCCATCCTCTTACCCTCTTCCCTCTGGAAGCCATCAGTTTATTCTCTGTATGGGTCTGTTTCTGCTTTGTTTTTGTTTTTTTAGATTTCACAAATAAGCGAAATCACACGGTATTTGTCTTTCTCTGTCTCACTTATTTCACTAGCATAATAGTGAAGACTGTAAGTCTATCCAAATGGCAAGATTTCATTCTTTTTAATTGCTGAGTAATATTCCATTTCATATATACATATATGGTACTACATCTTTTTTTATCCATTCATCTATTGATGGTACCTAAATTGCTTCCATATCTTGGCTATTATAAATAATGCTGCAATGAACATAGGGGTACATATATTATTTTGAATTAGTGTTTTTGTTTCTTTGGATGAATATTCAGAAGTGGAATTTCTGGGTCATATGGTAGTTCTATTCTCAATTTTTTGAGTTATCACCATACTATTTTCCATAGTGGCTACACCAATATACAATCCCACCAGCAGTGCACATAGGTTTCCTTTTCTCCATATCCTCGCTAATACTTGCTGTTTGTTGACTTTTTTATGATAGCCATTATCACAGGTGTGAGGTGGCATCTCACTGTGGTTTTGATTTGTATTTCTCTAATAATTATTGACATTGATCAACTTTTCATGTACCTGCTGGTCATTTGGATATCTTCTTTGGGAAAATGTCTATTTAGATCCTTTGTTCATTTTTAAACAGATCGTTTTGATTTTTGCTATTGAGCTATATGAGTTCTTTATATATTTTGAATATTAACCCCTTAACAGATGTATTATTTGCAAATCTCTTCTCTCATTCCATAAGTTGTCTTTTCATTTTATTGATGGTTTCCTTTACCGTGCAGAAACTTTTTAGTTTGATATAGTTCCGTTTGTTATTTGTTTGTTCGTTTGTTGTTGTAGTTGTTGTTTTGTTTTTGTTGCCTTTGCCTGAAGAGACATGTCCAAGAAGACATTGTTGAGACCAATGTCAAAAGGTTTACTGCCTATGTTTTCTCTCAGGAGTTTTAGAACGTCAAGTTTTACATTTAAGTCTTTAATCTATTTTAAGTTTACTTTTGTATATGCTATAAGAAATTGGTCCGCTCGTCTTTCCTTCCTTTCTTCCTTCCTTCCTTCCTTTCTTCCTTCCTTTCTTCCTTTCTTCCTTCCTTTCTACATGTATCTGTCCAGTTTTCCTAACACCACTTATTGAAAGAACTGTCATTTCCCCATTTTATATTTTTGCCTCCTTTGTCATATATTAATTGACAGTATAAGCAAGGGTTTATTTCTGGGCTCTTTATGCTGTTCCATTGATCTGTGTCTGTTTTTGTGTCAGTACCATGCTGTTTTGATTATTGTAGATTTGTAGTATAGTTTGAAATCAGAGAGTGGGATACCTCCCATTTTGTTCTTTTTCCTCAAGATTGCTTTGGCTATTCAAGGTCTTTTGTGGTTCCATATAAGTTTTAGGATAATTTGTTCTAGTTCTGTAAAGAACGTCCTGGGTATTTTGATAGGGATTACATTGAATCTGTATAATGTTTTGGGTAGTATGGACATTTTAACAATATTAATCTTTTCAATTCATTAGCACAGTATATCCTTCCATTTATTTGTATCCTCTTCAATTTCTTTCTTCAATATTATAGTTTTCAGAGTATAGGTCTTTCACCTCCTTGGTTAAATTTAGTCTTAGGCATTTTATTCTTTTTTTTCATCTATTTAAATGGGATTGTTTTCTTAATTTCTCCTTCTGATCTTGCATTATTAGTGTATAAAAATGCAACAGATTTCTGTATATTAACTTCGTATCTTGCGACATTACTGAAGTCATTTAGTTCTAATATGTTTTTGATGGAATCTCTAGGGTTTTCTATATATAGTATCATGTCATCTCCAAATAGTGACACTTTTAGTTCTTCTTTTTCAATTTGGATGTTTTTTTATTTCTTTTTCTTGTCTGATTGCTGTGTCAAGAACTTCCAATACTATATTGAATAAAAGTGATGAGAGGGGGTAGGTATCCTTGTCTTGTTCCTGATCTTAGAGGAAAAGCTTTCAGTTTTTTCACCATTGAGTATGATATTAGCTGTGGGTTTGTCATATATAGTCTTTATAATGTTCAAGAATGTTCCTTCTATATCCACTTTGTGGAGAGTTTTTATCATAAAACTATGTTGAATTTTTTTCTGCATCTATTTAAATGATCATATGATTTTTACCCTTGGTTTTGTTGATGTGACTTGTCACATTGATTGATTTGAGGAATAAAATAATATTTAAAAAATTCTGCATACTAGATAAAGGTATGTAGAAATTGACCTATTGAAATTTTACTGAGAGAATGAATAGATAGTTATAAGATATTAAAATCATAAAAATACTTTGGGGAACAAAAAATATCTATGTTGTGCTGGTAGGAAGAGTTGCTGTCAAGACATAATGTCAATAAACAAAGTATTACTCTTTGGTAAAGCATACACGTCTCCCCAACTACCTCCCCCACTTCCTTCCGCTACAGTACAAAACATTTTAAACATATAAATGCAATGCATAACTAACGTACCAGTTAGTCAAACATTTAAAATGCAGTAGAAATGCAAAACAGAAGGAAAAAGTCACCCTGTTCCAAAGTGTCACCTCCAGAAAGGAGATCCAAATTCCATGTTCTAGATGTATGAAAAATGCGCCTTTAGAAGTCAGTGCATGGACCGGCAAGCTGAAGACTGGAAAGAAAGCTGTTGTGATGGCCATAGCAGCAAGGAATCTGTTGGTAGCTTAGTGCATATCCCTCAGGCCTTTAAAAAATAGGTATCTAGATGCCTGAAACCTCTTCTGTGAAAGAGAATAAGGGAAATTATATTATTGAAAAACCATAGTGGGAACAGAACATTTGGAATGTTTCTAAAAGGCCCGTTCTTGAGCTATAGGCTCAGACTTCCCAGTCCTCAGACTGTGCTCAAAACAGAAATTGTGCATCAATAGTAGTTGTTCCATGTATCAAGAGCAAAGTTGGCACAGGGGTTTCCCATGTTCAAAACAAAATTATGTTCATAACAGCAGAAAGGCCTGTGGTTACCTAAGTGAGGCTCATTCAGTAGCTGAGCTTGGGGTTTACATAAATACTAATCAACTTTGTAGACATAAATGTTGAAAATACAACTTTTAAAGGTGATTGAATTTATGACATTCCTATTGTTTCAATAACAAACATTTGTTGAGAGCCTGCCACTTGCCATATGTTAGGCATAACATAAGCTAAGGCTACCACGGTGAATTTAAAAAATCCCTATCTTAGCAAGTACCTGGGAAATCTCTGTTCCTTCCTCTTACGTTTGCTGTGAACTTAAAGCTGCTCTAAAATAATAAAGCCTAAAAAAAAATCGCTGACTTCGTGGAGTTTACAGAGTACAGGGAGACAAACAATAAAAAAATAAATGTTTAAAATTTAATTTCAGGTAGTGATTCATGATATGAAAAAAAATAAAACAGTTAAAGGAATAAAGAACAATAGTGATGGAAGACCTCTTGATGAGGTGACATTTGAATTATTTACTTAATACCGTGTTTCCCCGAAAATAAGACCTAGCTGGACCATCAGCTCTGATGCGTCTTTTGGAGCAAAAATGAATAAGACCTGGTCTTATATTATATTACTTTATATTACATTGCATTGAATTGCATTATATTACATTACATTACATTACATTCTATTATATAAGACCCAGTCTTACATTATAGTAAAATAAGACCTGGTATTTATATTATATTATATTATATTATATTATATTATATTATATTATATTATATTATATTATATTATATTATATTATACCCAGTCTTATATGATAGTAAAATAAGACCAGGTCTTATACTAATTTTTGCTCCAAAAGATGCATTAGAGCTGATGGTCCGGCTAGGTCTTATTTTCGGGGAAACACAGTAGCAGGCTTCAGTTTGCAAGTTGAACACTCAGCAATCAATCATTCAACCAACACTGATTGCCCACTTATTTGGTTTCAGACATTGTAGTGCAGTAGGTCCTGGCATAAAAAGATCAATAAGCCATGGCCTCTACTGTCAATCTTAATGTTAATCTTTGTAAGGGAAGAAAGACACTTCACCAACAACCTACACCGAACCATAACAAGTATCAGACCAGAAGACTGCACTAAGCGCAGAGGAACAAGCAGAAGCACTGAGGAGTACTCTTACTCCTAATGAGGTCTTCTAGAAGGGGAGTGGGGTTTTGCAATGCTCCCCAACCTTCACCACACAGTACTCATTGTACAGCCCAAATAGGGGGTAAAAGACAGTCAGAGAGTGCTGCCAGTGGCTGAAGGTGAGCCCCCCAGGGTTCTGCAACCTAAGCCCCACTAGTTATCCCAAAGCTTAGGGGACCCCTATCTGCTAAAATCTGTTCTTGGCACAGGTACACAAGAGTTGTGTTTTTGTTTTGGGGGAGTTGTTGTTGTTAACAACTGAAACTACCATAACTACCTTTCCCCAGGTCCAAGTTCCTTGTCCATTTCTCAGCCTGAATATATTAATGTCCTTAGGTCCTCTGGAACTCTGTTGCTGCAGACAATGGTCCTTTCAGCAATGAAAACCTTTTACAACTCACCCGTGAGAGACGTTGAGTTGACAAAATTTCAGTAGATAAACTTTTCTGATAAATCCAAAATCTCCCAGAGAAAATCATTCAAACCAGCTTTTATTAGACGATTGAAGAACAACATTTTAAAACAATTTGAAAGTTTTATGATGAACTGTGTTTTGGGAATTTGCTCTAGAATTATATAGAAGAGAGGGAGATGGGAGAGGGTATAGGTGAAACAACGTTGGCGGTATACTGAAACTAGGTTATAGATACCGGGGTTGGGGGTCATTATACTATTCTATTTACTTCTGTATTTGTCTAACATTTTCCATCATAAAAAGTTTTTGTTTTTTAGTTTTATGTGGCAGAGCCTAAGACCTATAAATTCACATGGGCGTCCTGAGAAAACCATCCTCCTAAGGGAATCTGGGTTCATAGCTATTTCAAAATCTACTTATTAGAGTAGTGAATTTTTTTACATGGAAGAAAGACAGTAGAGTATTCATGTAGATTGATGACTAAATATGATGCATATATGAAAAAAACCCTTCAATTTAGCATCCAAACTGGGCTTTAATATATTATAGAATGACTATCAGAAAAAAGCATCCTCAATGCTCTCACCCAGTTGATATACAATATTTATTGAGTTCCTACTAGGAGCCTGACTTGGCATTTTCTCATGTTATTTCATTGATGAAATTATAAAAATATATTATATTTGCACGTTAGAGATGAGGAAATTAAGCCTCAGAGAGGGTGAGTCTCCTGCTCAAGGTCACAGTGAACAGAGATAAAGGTCAGGGCTCTCTCCATTCTACCAGTTCTTAATTAAAACAAAACTCTTGAAAGGAAAAGACAAATGGAAAGGATAACTTTCCTGTCCTGAAAACTAATCTGCTACCCCAAGGTGACTAGTTTGTGTACTTCCTACCTCTTGATAGTCATAGATCAATCTGGTGTGCAAAATTGGTCAATTTTTAGGGGAAAGGATGGAGAAAATTGATAAAGCAGGTCTAAAGTCTCTCTTTTTTATTTCCTGAAAATCAGAAGTATTTTTGAACCTTTAAAGATGTTTCAAACCCTTAAAACTTAACTAGTCTAACTCCAAACTATTCAAACTGTCAAATGGAATTTCTTTGGAATTAAATATCATTATTAATTTCATAGGTGTCCACAAATTATGAAAAATAAAATATTTTCAAAAATAGGGAGTTATTTCATTCAATGTTAAAGAAAAGTGTATTATTGAAGAAATGGCCTTAAAATTATGTTTCTTTTAATTTTTCCAAATTATCTGAAAGAGAGTTCTAAGTTGGGGTATTAAGAAAAAATACTAATTTAGTTATAGTCTCCATGTTTTTTTATTTTGAACCAATACATAGCTGTATTATATTGTAGCCTAATGATTTATACATAATCAAGTATTAACTTTTATTAAGATGGTCCAGAGAAAAAAATTTTATTTACAGGCAAACACCAACAGAAATAGAATGCTGAATTAAGCAGAGACGTAGAGTGAAAAGATCAAGCAATTTGAAATCAGAAGAAATAGGTTACAAGCCTGGCTTTGGTACTTAAGACCTTAAAAATAAGAGACAAGTCATTTGGTGAGAGGCAAAATAAGAGGGGACGGAATAGGGAGAGGAGGAAAAGAGGACCTTAATAATATTTAAAGGTACAGGTAAAATTTCATAACTAGATTTAAAAATCATGTGTGGGAACATAATAGAATCATTCAAACAGTAGATGTATTTGTGAATATCAATGTGTGTGTTTAACCTGTCCAGCATGTTGAACTGGTTATACTTTTTTAAATTTTAAATTAAAATCTTCTAAATCTCCTGAGAATTTATGGTGTCTAAAGACTGATAAATGGTATCTCAGATAAAGAGGAGGAACAAATGTCAGAGCCACGATTGTACACGGCTGCTGTAGATAAGTGACTCGACAGGATGACTGGAAATACAGCACATTAATTTTCCTAAACTCATCTGCAAAATGGTTAAATATCACTATTAATGCCAACATTATTTTGCTGAATCCTTGGAACATAAAATTTTTGACATGATTTAAAATGTTTCCCTTAAAAAGTTATATACCAGAATTTTAAAATACCTGACGTCTGTCAGTGGGACTAGTTTAAATATAGTGGGAGTAAAATGGGAATCAATTCATGTACGACCAACTCCCACTACCAGGCCTGTATTTCCTTCCCAATATAACAATCATATATGCAATTATGAACCTGGGAACAAAGTTCCCCTAGTTGGAAGAAAAGCAAATGTATCGGCAAATCTCAAATGAAATAAACAACTGAGCATTAATTACAAAAATTAAGTGTCACGGGACCAAACATCAATATTCTGAAGGAGTCCCTGTAGTTGGGGAAAACTGAACCAAGGCACAATCTTCTGTCCCTAGAAACTCCATATGGGTCAGACTGCATATGTATACTGTTGCAGAGCGGAGACCATGTGTTGTGTATCATTTTATCCCCAGCACTTAACAGAAGGTCTGGCACAAAATAAGTACTCAATAAATGTTTGTGGAATGAATGAATCTGCAACTGTAGTTTATACAGTGTTATTCCAACTTCTTAAAATGTGGTTAAAAAACACATTTTACACCAACTCGTGGTACACAAAATTGCACATGCATGTATAACACAAAAGTTATGAGGCAATGCTTTCTTTAATTCGAGGTATGCCTTCTGATAGTTTCTGTTCTCTTTTGTTCCTCTTTATTTGACATAAAAAAGAATGCTGGCTATGACCCATTAAACTGATTTAATAAACCACCAATGGATCAAGGCCAATAGTTTAAAATACAGATTTAAACTATTTCAATTTATATTGCTTCTTACATTTATAGGCTTCAGTAATTATAGACCACTTTTTATAATGACAAAATTTTTGTATCTGGAAGGGAATTTAGAAAGTATTCAAATCAACTCTTAAATGTTGCACTGGTTATGAGTTCCCTGCAGTGGGATTCCTTTTAGTCAGTGTTGTTCAATCCAAATTTCCCCCGCCGAAAGCAGATTGGCCCTACCTCACACTATACACAAACTTTAACTCAAAATGGATCACAGACCTAAATGTAAGAGTTAAACCTATAAAACTCTTAGAAGAAAACTTAGGAGTAAATTTCCATGGCTTTAGGTTAGGCACTGATATGCTATTCAGAGAAAAAATAGATAAATTAGATTTCACCAAAACTGAAAACTCTTTTGCTTCAGATGACTCCATGGAGAAAAAAAGAATTACAAGATGGAAGGAAATATTTGCAAATTAAATACCTGATAAGGGACTTGTATGTAGAATATACTATAAACAACTCTTACAAATTAGCAATAAAAAAGACAAATAACCCAATTTAAAAATGGGCAAAGGATTTGAATAGATGTTTCTTCAGAGGACACACAAATGGCCAATAAGCACGTGAAAAGATGCTTGTATAACTAGTCATTAGGAAAATGCAAATCAAGACCATAATGAGATACCATTTCACACCCATTAAGTTAGCTAAAATAAAAAAGACAACAGTGTTGACAGAGATACAGAGAAATTGAAACCCTCATACATTGCTGCTGGAAATGTAAAATGGTACAGCCACTTTGGAAAACAGGCTGGCAGTTTTTTAAAAACTAAACATAAAGTTACCATATGACTCAGAAATTATGCAATGAGGTATATGCCCAAGATAAATGAAAAATATATGCACACAAAATCTTGGACATGAATGTTTATAACTGCATTATTCCTAATAGACAAAGAGTGTAAACAACACAAATATTCATCAACGGATGGATGAATAAACAAAAATGTGATATAGTCATACAATAGAATAGCATTTGGCCATCGAAAGAATGGAAATACTGATACATGCTACTACTACATCGATGAGCCTCAAAATGTTGTGCTAAGTGAAAGAAGCCAGTCACAAAAGACCTTGCGTGATTCCATTTATATGAAATGTTCAAAATAGGTAAATCTATAGAGACGGAAATAAATGAGTGGTTGCCTAGGGTTAGGGGGAGTGACTGTTAATGAGTAGGAGGTTTCTTCTGGGGTGTTCTAAAATTAGAGGATAGTGATGGTGGAACAACTCTGTCAATAAAGTAAAAATCATTGAATTGCACATTTGAAATGTATAGTATTTAAATTTTAGATTTTGTATATTACATCTCAATAAAGCTGTTATTAAAAAAAAAAAAAAGAGCAGATGGGACCTCTGGAATGATCAAGAAGTAGGAAGCGTGCAGCACTTCCAGGCCTGAAGGTGGAATGCTGAGCCACCTCAACCTGACTACCTAAATTGCAGGCGAAGAAACAGGGTTTTTCAGTGGTCAATAAAGTGGTTTTCTTTGAAGTCCCTATAATAGAATTGTGGCCCTTGGCCTGTTATTTTAGGGGATGAGTGGAAAGATACGCACCTATTGATTTAAACTCTGAACTTTCTTTGAAATGATACTCGTCCTCACCAAAAATTGCTTCAAACTACAAATGAGGGCATTCTGCATTAGAGAGCAAAGAACTAAGTAGGCATCCCCACCATATTAAGATGCTAAAGGACTAGAGAGCATCCTGGGCAGGTAATTGATACGGTTCTTGAAATCAGGGATTTTATTCCCCCTTGGGAGGGCCAGGCCTAGAACAGGAGGAGTAGTAAATGAAATTGTTAGAAGGCAAAGAAAGGAGGGCCTCAGGTCCGGAAGACCAGAGGCTTTCTGATTGGGCGTCTGTCAACCCCCTTTGAATGGGTCCTGATGGAGAAAGCAGCAGGAAAAGACGCTGCCCACGGTCTACCTTGCAGATTTATGACGCAGCATGACCCCAACTGCTTCTCAAGCTTGAAAACTTGACGTTCCCACACCTAGCATGT
The DNA here is from genome assembly GCF_964194185.1 of Rhinolophus hipposideros. Taxonomy (NCBI): domain Eukaryota; kingdom Metazoa; phylum Chordata; class Mammalia; order Chiroptera; family Rhinolophidae; genus Rhinolophus; species Rhinolophus hipposideros. Next base: position 26,446,432 of record NC_138060.1, read on the forward strand.
CACCTCTACCCCATGTGTCCGGGTCCCTCCGTGTGAGGAACACTTAAAATAATTCAAGAAATTATGTTAATGATTTAAGAAATACTTTTAATGATTAAAGCTAAAACTCTGACTAATGAATACCCGTTTGAATTACAAATGAAAAAGGGGGCGCTGAAAGTGTGCAGCACCATTGGGATATCAGATAAAAACCAGGTGATCTTAAGTATGCTTTTAACCACTTTTTGTAAAGAATGTCATTGCGAAGCGCAACTGCGGGGCGGGTGGGACTCTCGCAGACCACTCTGCGAAGGCGCGACACACCGGCCTGGAGAGGGCGGGCGGGCTCCGGAACCCCACATCCCCGGCTCTACCCTAACGTGACCCGGGCCATCTTTCGGAGCTTCGCCCGGGGCCCTTCTCTGTAAAATGGGACTATTCGGGGCCGCCTCCCAGCGGTGATCGTGAGGAACAAACGGGCTGGGCGCCGAGTAGGCGCTCAGAAAAGGCAGCCCCGGAGGCGAGGGGCCCTACTGTGCGCCCGCGCGCGGGTGCCGCGGCCGCTCCCTCCCGGCGCGCCCGCCGCCCCCACCCCGCGCCCGCCCCTGGCCCCGCTCGGCCTCGGGCAGGCGGAGCCGACCGCACTCCCGGCCCCTGCGGAGCAGCCGCCTGGGGCGCTCGGTCAGCCGCCGGGACGCGAGAGCGGGGCGCCACGCCGCCGCCGCGCCGCAGGTCAGAATCAGGGTGCCCGGGGCGCTCCGGCCCACGGGGCCGCGGGGCGGGGGATGCGGGGCGAGGGCACGCGGAGGAAGGCGGCGCGCAGAGGGGTCCGGGACCGAGGAGGGTCTGTCTAAGCCGGGAGCCGGCGGGGGCGGAGGGCTCGCTCAGAGGGGACCCGGACGGACTGCGGCGTCGCCGCTGAAGTCTCTGGCTGAGGGGTCGTGGGCAGAGGGCTCACGGTCCGCGCGGACGGGGGCTGACAGGTCCGGGGCTGAGCACTGCGCCCCGAGAAGTTCCGGCGCAGCGCGGGCAAACGCGGCGGTGCAGGGCAAGGGCTGCACGCGAGGCGCGCCGGGGAGCGGCGGTCCCGCCCCGGGGACGCGAGCCCCGGCGCCCCGCGCTGCCCTGGGTGGAGGTCCTGGAGGACCCGGGACCTCCGATCCCCCGCGGAGGGGCTCGGGCTTCCGGGAGCGGCTCGCGGGGACACTGGGGTAGAAACGCGGGATCCCGTGCGTGGCCGTCTGGCGGCCGTGAGTCCTCTTGCTCGGTCTGCAGAACCCAGGCGGCGATCGCTGTGTAGGGTCGTAGTGACAGTTAAGCGAGGGACGCCCTTGGGGTCACCCAGCCCGGTGCCCTTAAGCTCTCTGCTGATTCTGAGCCGAGTGGAGGGGTGGGGGTGAGGGTGGGGGCTGGAGCCCCCAGGGTCGTCGGGGATGGACAGTGCGGCCCCCTCTCATCCCCGGTTCGGAGAGCGAGTGTAGCGTGTTGCAGGCCCCCACTCGTCCGCACAAGCTTTACTACTGCACTTGTAGCCTAACCGAGGTGGGTAATCACGGTCCCTGTGTAGGGGGTGCAAGGTGGGTGTGTAGTCGTGGTACTTTATGCCTTGGTATTTGGGGAGGAGCCTAAGGTAAGGAGGCAGAAACTGGGAGTAACCTATCTGCGGCTTTTATATAAGGTCAGTTAGGTAAAGAAGGGGCCTTTACCACTGCTGGTGAATCAGAAGGCTGCCTTTCTAAATTCTTCTTAACTCCCAGGGCTTAGGTGAGTCGGCTCACTGTAACTGCATTTTGTTGAAATGTTTTGGTGATGTATCCAACATGTGCAAGATGACGATGATGGTTAATTGTATTATATCATTATTATTTTGCTGTGCTCTTGCTTTACGGTGAGAATCTAATTCACTTGAGTTTGAGGATAATGGTTGGAACAATGAAAAATTATTTCGGGAGAATAAAGTAAAACAGTAGTGTGTCATGAAGAAGCTAAAGTTTTTCTTCTTTTCCTCCTTTTAAGCGTGGGGACAAGATGTAAAATTAATTTGTGTAAATTATCATCTGAAAACAAAACCGAGCAAGATGATGAACTGAGTTGTGTGAAACCTATTGCTGGAGAAACTCGATTTTGAAGTACAGTTTTCATGTTAGGTGTTTTTATCATTCATGAAACAAATTGTAATGAGTTATTGGGAGAACAATGACCAACTTACTTTTTAAAGGACCTGAGTAGCTGTTCCACGGATCTCAGGTGTTCTGTGGCAGTCTTTCTTGTTTAGGGCCAAGTGTTCAATTCCTGGCTGAAAGTAGAACCAACCTGATGGTGCTAAATGAGTTAGAAAACCCTCTGGTGTAGAGACTAACATAGACATTCACTGTGGCTTCTCTCTTAAAGAAATACCTTCTACTCCTATGCAAGTTTTATAGAAAATACTCATAGATACTCCCAGTTAGCATGTGGAGTGCTTTTTCAAAAGATCCTATTCAAGTTTTAAAACAATTTTTGTGTTGTCTATTTTTCAATCAGATTCACTCTGAAGGTTACATATGTTCCATAGAATTCTTTAATATACAACATTTTAAAACTAATGTGTTAGCCGAGCAATGAAGTCTGTTACAAAACCATCCAGTTTTGTCTTACTGTGTACTTCATATAATTTTTCTCCTCTATTTAAATTTGATGATATCTGATACTCCACTTGCTGATAATTATATCTTAAATTAAAACACCTTAGAATTAACTAGTGGCTGCTCAGCCTTTTCTTACTGGAAGAAAAATAACTGGTGATTTAATTTTTAAATCAAAACTCTTTTTTCATATTTAAGTTGATTTGTAGCTTTTGCAGTAACTATTGTGAAAGCATGGCATCAATGAAGTATAAAGGTTGGAGAATTTCAAGCTAAGTTTTTTGGTCACAGTTTTTTCATTCTTAAATTTAAAAGAATATAATTTCTTTTTTAAATTAAAACTGCAACTGGTATTTTAAATAATTAAATACACTATTTTCTTTGAAGAGACTAGTTTCCTTACTGTTCATTTCTTTGTATATTTCAGACTTACATTTAAAAGATAAATGATCATTTTTAAAAATCACAATGTTAATTTCAAAATCCCTGTGACATAAAATTATATTATCCCTATATATTAAAATTTGTACAGGAAAAAAGAGTTACTGTAGGAATTTGCATTAGAAATGCACTGCTGATCATGGCTAATTGCTTTTAATTAGTAAGTAACATGACTATAAGCAAATACCTATTTTCTTTCCTCTGTAATTCTCTGAAAATAAGGATGCTAGCCACTAACTTTAATTATCAAGATAATCATGAGTGTAATAGCAGTGTGAAAGGCACTGCTATAAAAACATATGCAAGTATTAATAATGCATTTCGTTTTTAAATTGTGAAGTGGTTGTTAATAACTGGAGACTTTTGTGAAATAGGGAAAAAATGTTAAAATAATACATTACAAATGTCTTATATATTCTGGCCCATACTTTTGTTTCTTTCATAGGCTCTACATATGCCCAATGAATAGAACAGAAAATGTTAGTCATTCTAATTTGTGAGTGTTTTGCTGAATTCATTGTCACTTGAATTTGGAAATATAACATATATCATAGGTGCGGCAAATGTACTGGAACAAGTTTTTGGTCTCATAGGATTCCACTAAATAAATATTAGTTGTAGAGGATGTTTTTTGAATCACTAATCAAGAGCATTTAAGACACCAGTCTATAAGCGTAAACATACGCCCCTCCCCGCCTTAAAAACTATTAAACTGAATTTCTAATTTACTTTTCTTATTTTTTCCTAGCAAATTCCCACGTTAGGGTAGTTGACTCTTGAGCTGTTCCTTTCTCCCTCTTAAGACTAAAAAGTAACAAAAAGAGCAGCGATGTAAAATGCTTGCAAAGGTCCTTTAAAACTGATCGATTTGACTTCACAAAAGTACAGTAAGATCTGTGAATAACCATCTTGCAAGCGTAGATAGCCCCAACATATCATACTTCAGTTAGTTTCATAGCGTTCTAGATAAAAATTTTAAATTTAAGATTATTTGTAATCTTCCTGGGGGTTTCTTATTTACTATTTGCATTTTATCACAAGACAGAGGTAGATTTGGGGGAGTTATATGGCATATGTTTTAAGCTTATTTAATAAAAATATCATATTTTAATTTTTATTTACCTAAAATACTTAAGTACGTTCTTGTAAGGAAATCGGCTCAAATACAATAGGCCATATTTTGGGCGAAATTTTTGTAGATACTAAGACAACAACTATCACCAATAATAGTATATACTTAAATTATTTTTTATTTTAAATTTGGGTTTATGTAATCTTAGTATTTTTCTTCACCAACGCACACCAATATTTTAATATGAAATATTTAATTCAGTATATGAGTGTGTTTACATTTCTAACTGTTTCAGTTATTATAGCGGGGCAAGTCTCTTAACCTTTCTAACTCTCCATTTCCTCATCTGTGAAATGGGAAAAGTATTGCAGTTACTGTTCTGTGCTTTTTTTTTTTTTGTATGATTTTTAAGACTTGATCAGCAACCTGTGTATCTTAAATGATATGATGTTGGCCCTGAATTTAATTGAGCAGATATTTTAAAAAGAACCTTCATAGTTGTCTGCATTATATATAAGTAACTCTTTTACAACTGTTAATAGTTCACCCTAGCACTAATTTTGAGATTATTCTTACGAGTGAACTGAAGATAATGCTTGCCCTGTGGTGATCAATTTATAAAATCCTTCTGGAAATATTTCATTGTTATTTGATTTTAAATTGTCATCATTTTCTGATGACTTTGGATAAAAATCCGCCTAGTAATTATTTTTGGTTTATTGATATTATGTTTGCAAGTCCTATAGTAGACATAACGTGGACCCTCTTGTATCAGTATTGTATGTCTAATGTGTCTAGAAGACACGGATTGTGCTTTTTATATATATAAAGTTCTACTCTGTGTATATATTTATGGTGCACCTTCTGAGTATATATTATAACTTATCTGGGAGCAAGTTTGTTGTATAATGAGGGCTGTGATCCTTTAGCTCGAAATATAGTTTAGTATTACAGCCTTAAAAGCTAAATAGTGACTTATGCTTGTCATAAAAACTGGGTGTCTTTCTAACAAGCTGTAACCAAAAAAAAGGCTTTTAGTGGCTTGCAACGTGAGTATGCCCCCAAAAACCCATCAATTTACTAATAGAGAGTAATTCGGAAAGCATATAGTTAACCATGCATCGTAAATTTTAAATTCTCCATATGAATTGTTAAATAATATGTTTATTATGAATTGTCTTCTGTGCAAGAATGTAAGGGACATGTTTCCAGACCAGAATTCCATTATGTTCCTGGAATATAGAGCTATAAAGCTCAAGTGGGATCATAGTTAAAAGGAAGGGGGAACAGAGAATAAAGAAAGGCGTAGAGCAGTGATTACAGGTGAATGTCCATTTTCCTGTGGCTTCCCTTTGGGATAGGGAGTGGGGAGAGGCATTAACTTCTATTCCCTGAAATAGGTTGGGCTTTACTCCATCATTGCTGTACCTTCAGGTATTCCAGTGACCAGGCCCATTCTCAACTTGAAAATCTGTTTGTGGACAGGGTGCAATGAGTTTCCTTACCCTCCTACTATTTCTCAGATACAAAGGAAAGAGATGAAGTCATCAATTCATGCAACATGAATCAATTAAAATAGAAATTTAAAACCTTGTGGTCAGAATTTAAACTAGACCATATAATGGTTTAGTTCGGTTGGATTCAGTATCTGTTTAGGAAACATTTTTATTCCACTGCATTGATTTTAGAAAACAAATTCATTGCCAGTTTTAACTTAGTTTTGGTTTTTTAGAAACTAATTTGTGGACTCATCTAGGAGAATTATAATACGTAGTTAAGGCTTTTTGAGATAAATTTTCTGACCTTCTGGGAAGAGTTCAGATTAGTACAAACTTGGGGTGAGAAGTCCTTCACAGTTTACCACAGATAAGGAGGCAGATATGAGGGAGGTAGAAAAATAGGGAAATACCCTGAGTAGGAGTCTTTAAGAATCTCTGTATGCTCAACTCTCACTATCAGCAGGTTACATAGTTACTGTGCATAGACCTAAAATATAAGGTTGGTTTCTAAGAATTCATCTTGCTCCTTGGTGACATCATAGCATTTTAGATTAGCTTTAAATTTAAAATTTGTCACTTTGCACCAGTATTCTCTCTGGCTCTCTAAGTTGCCTTTGGGAAAGTGAATGGAAAGAGAATATTCTCAATCTGTATGTTTAAGGAATAAACTTTCCTTTATAGTGAAGGCAATGGGGAAACATACCTGTCAGACTGCCAGAGTGCAATGATGAAATGCTGGGAAGAACCCCTTAACCTTGTCCCTCACCCCCACTGGCTGTCATTCCACCTTTAAAACTGCCTTTGTCATTTAGAGGTTTGGAGTCAACTTTCAAGATGCCAATATTTCTAGCAAAGTTAATTCTTTAAATCACCATCAGCAAAAATTTGAGAGGTTAGTTCCTAGTTTCCTTGCTACCTGAAACAAGGCCTTTAAGGAATGGAAAACACATTTGGAGTTTGAAAGAGAGGATCGGGTTAAAGAAAAATAAAATTAAAGTGATTCATGTCCCAATTTCTCCACAAACCAGCCTTCATGAAACTAAATATGAAGATATCCATTTGACATAGTAGTGATAGAAAAGAATGTATTCTCCCATACATGCCTTTATTTTTCTCCTACAAATCAACGCAATTTGTAGTTTTTCCTCGAACCATTTTTTTTTTCAAAGAAAACAAGTTGTTATTTCCAAATGTCAGTTTACTTAGGAAATGTTATCAAAATTGAGGTTATGAATTAGTTGTTGGTTAATGCAGTTCAATCTCTGAATATTACTTTTCACTCTGTCTTTTATTTTCTCTGCATTGTTAGACAAATTATCTCGTCTGTTCATGAGTTAATTCTTCCAGACTTTTAAACTAGTTTTCTAATAAATTAAAATGAGAGGACTCTTTCAATCTCATCAGAAAAAAATACGGCAAAGAAGTATAAGCAATGCTTAATACTTTGGCCGATCAACAGATCATAAAATTTCATACATGCTTTATTTTTTTTCCAAAAATAGTATGGCGAGCCAACACATCTATGTTAGAAATAGAAAGAAGCTTAGTAGCCACCTCAATAGCAAGTTCATTAATTCTGTGAATCAGCTGATAGGCAGTGTTTAACAGATAGGTAGGGGCCACCCACATGCCTATGACTAAGCATGTTGCTTACTTGTCATTCACTTTTTCCAAAGTGTCGCTGAAGTCTGAATCTAAAGCACAGAATCCCAGTCTTACCTGACTAAATGCCATTCTTTTCTGTCAATTGATAATTACCTGTGTAAACAAATTTTTGGTTGTATATAGAAAAGTACTTATATCAACTCTTTCTTTTGTTTTATATAGAGGATAGAGTTTAGGAAAGAGAAAACGTATGAATGGTGTACATGTAAATGAAGAAGGTACTTTAATAAATTATTTGCATATGTCAGTAAAATCCAGGAGAGTGAGGAAAATACCCAGGCGTTTGCCAATGCGGGATTACTACATGTTTCCTAAAGCATTTGGAACTAATTAGAAACATCCTGGCTTTATTTAAAGGCGATATAATATATTTTTAAACTTGGTTTTCAACAAGGTCCAAATTGTTGTCTTTTAGAACTAGAGTAGTACAATGTCTACAAAAATATAGATTATCCGTTTCTTAAAAAAGGTACTAACTAGGTTTTATTCTTTCTGTCTCCAGCATATAGCACAGCGTACAGCACATATAGGCACGCACGTATTTTCATAAGTATACAGAAATAGTCTAAGGCGGTGGTTCTCCAAGGTGGTGGTGGTTCTCAAAGAGTGGTCCTTGGACGAGCAGCATCAGGATCATCTGGGAACTTGATAGAAATTCTCTGGCCCCACTGCAGACCTACTGAATCAGAAATTATGGGGATGTGCTTTAACAGGCTGTCCAGAGAATTCTGATGTATACTGTTTTGGAACCCCTCACCCAAGATGATCCCTACATTCAATCTGATAGCCTGGAACCCATTAGTTAGTTTGGATTATTTTTCATAGGCCTTACTCTTGCCTACACTTAAGTTCTTTGCCATATTCTCCCCATGGGTAGAATCTCTTGGGATCATCATATTAAATTACCCCTCTTGGTTTGACATTTTATTACTTAAAGAAGCTCAGTGTTGTTGTCAATAAGCTTGTGTCAAGAGAAACGAGCTGGCTCACTTCTTCGTCCAAGCGTCACTGGTTCTTCTCACCTTAGAACGGTTGCTTAGGATCCCGAATCTCCAAGTTCAGAGTATAATTTCCAAGACTGGATTTTGTAAGATCACCGAGGATGCTCTTCCCTAGAGGACTCACATTAAACAGACATACAGGATATGGATTTGTAAACCTTAATGCGAGTTTAATAATAGAAAATAAACCTTTCCTAGGGATTGTTGATAGTTGTTTTTTTTTTAATTCTGTTATTCTGGAATTGAAGAAACTTGTACTCTTGTATATCTCTGATGTCACTATGATTTACTCCAGGCTCTTTGGAAAGCAGTTGGGCAGTATATCGCACACTCTGATGCTATACCCCCACTTGTGGGGCTTTTTCCAAAGAGATGGAGGATATAGGAAAAGCCACATACACAAGAACTTTCATAAAAGCATTGTTATAGGAACCAATATTTGGAAGTAACTTAAATATTCAACAGCAGGGGAATGGTTAAATAAATTATGGTGTAATTACTAGGTGAAATGTGATACAATTATCAATGATGATTTAGAAAACTATAGCAAATCTGAAATTAAATTTTAAAAAGTAGCATTAAATGTATGTGCACTATTGGTTGTAACCTTGTGTAAACATAGGTATGTGAAAAAGTCTGGAAGGGAATATACAAAAATTATGACAGTTATATTAAAAGAGTGAGGTTATGGAGGGCCTTTTTTTTTGTTTCTATATTTTTCTCTTTTCCAAAGTTTAGCCAGTAATATAAAATTACTTCTACAACTAAAAACATACGTATACAGCTTTTTAAAATGGGTCTATGACCCTCATCAGTAAAAATCAAGGCAAAGAGTAAATTAAACATTGAGAATTCTTTAACTATTTTATTCCTTTAAAGCCATTGAAGATAATGGAAGGCACTACATGCATTCTCTTTTGTTGTACCCAATTTTATTTCATAATTAATTTTATTTCATATATTGTGTTTTCCTGTACTCTTTGCTTGACTAGCCTCAATTTGGAAGGGAAGAATATTCCATCTCTGTTACAGCCTCTTGGTTTTGTCAGCCATACCTAAGATGTGATTTTTGTTGATTTCTGGACCTGTGTTCTTTTTTTATCTTTTGTATACACTGACCAGCAGAGCTTTGAAAAATAGTTTCCAGAATTATTTTTTTAAAGTCACCCTCTTTTAATTTTTTAAGAAAAATATGTATATCTATTATGTTTTTTCCCCCTGAAACTAAATAAAGTCATGATGGAGTTATTTGGCCTTCCAACTCTTTACAGAATGCTGAACTTGTAATCAGAAAGAGCTAATGCAGAAGCATGTGAAAGTAAACCTCTACTACTTACAAATGGTCATTATGAGACCTTGATATAATCTGTGATAATAATTTTAAAAATAAAAAAAGATTTAAAATAACGAGTGAGTAGAGGTGTCCCCAAATCTAGTCAGATCTGTGAGTGAACACTTGAAAAAAATATATCCATGTGTCTATATCTATATATCTATGTGCACACACATGTGTATAACACACACACAGAAGTAGCTTTTGAATTAATTAATTTTTCCTTTTTTCTGTTGCATTGTTTTAGAAATCTCAAAGGGAAAATCAAGTATTTTTGCCTTTGACCCAGATTACAGGTTACATTTTTCTTGTCACTTTAATTCGAGACTTTTTTTTGAGAAATTTGTATCAGCCTGATGACGTGAGAATAAACTTTTTCTAAATAAAAACAAAGTCCTAAATGCTTTTTAGATATTTCACATCAGCGATACTAAATATGTCTCTCTTCTTTCTGCCATTTTTGATGATTTAATCCTAATACAGCCCAAGGCAAACCTCAGCTAACAAAATTCGGTTTATAGCTCTTAGAATTTCTTTGTGGATTACACAGATTTGATATGATGATACCTTAGAACACATAGGAGAAGCTTCTTTTTACTGAAGTTGTATTTATTCAATCGATATTTATTGAGCACCTATTTTGTGCCAAAAGGTGTTTTAGAGAAGGAGGATAACGCAGTGAACAAGACAGATAAATTCTGTCTGTCCAGGAGTTTACGATTATTGTTATATAGATTTAACAAGAACATTAGTGGAAGAGATGGTGACTCAGGAGGGGACAGTCTTGACCCAGGCCTGTGTCAGCAGCATTGCTAGGCCAACCTTGAGTTGGCTGTCTGTCTTTGAGTTAGCATGCTATCAGGGAAAACCTGTATGCTTGACTATTTTTTCTAGCTCTCTTAGGATTATCATTATATTATTTTGGGTTACATGTATGTATTGTATCTTATATACAATGTATTTATAACATTACTTCTCTGTCTGTAATAAAGTTATTAACAAAGAAGATAGAAATGCATCCTTTGTTAATAAGGCATTACTATTCTTGAAAATCTAAATGACAAGGTGATTATTCACTTTGCAGAAGGATTATTTATTTTATAATGCTCTCACAATAGATATATTTAAGTGGTGAACTATCCAAGTCAATTTAATTCATAATTTTATTTATAAAAAATTATTTATACCTAACAAAAATGTAAAACAAAGTTCACTGGGACTTTCCCATTAAAATTAAAAAAAAAAAAAACCAACCAAACAAACTTTTTTCCCCCTGGGAAATAAAGTTAGCTACTTTCCTTTAAAAGCCTATTAAGAACTTCTCCATATTTGGAATATAATATTTCAGTAAAAGGGGACCCAGATCCTATTTCAGGTGACCATCCTTTGGTCAAATTAATTTTATAGCTATTTCCAACTTCTATTCGTATAGTCAAAATCAAATTGTCTATTACTTCAGTTCTGTTTTTAAATAGACAGAAAATATCTTATTGACCACTTAGAATAAATCCTGAACGCAAAACTTTTGGGGGGAAAAAGATGAGGAAAATAAATTTTGGAGGAATTTATATGAAGTTAAATGGAATTGACTTTCATATATAGAGTGGCATGGAATATTAGAGCGCAACTCAATGCGGATGGAGCCAAAACTTTCAAATTTTGCAAATTTCACCAGCATTTATTCAATTCCACAAACTCTATAAACATTTATTGAATGACCACTCGCTTTTCAGCATTGGATGTCCTTCTATGGGAAACAGTATCTGCCCACCTGGAAACAGGGCCTTGTAAATGGTGAGTCAGGTGCTTTTTCAGTGTAGAGACTCCACACATGGGCTGAGTAGATGAACCAGCATCTAGCGTGAGGCAGGCAAATAACCCCAGCTCAGTAAAACCTGAGAACATGACTCAGTGATTGAACACAGCATGTTGGCATGGTTGTGTCTGTAGGCCATTCACACGATTCATGCTGTGTATTCCAGTATGCCTGCTGGGACAATCTTTGATCCTAACAAAGCACAACACACACACACAGTTAATTCGTTCTTACTATGCACATTCAGTTTTTAAATGTCAGGTTGATTTCCTTTTCTGTACAACATGTGTGTATGTGACATAGTTACCCTGACCACCAGTTTTTGAATTCAGAAAATGCAAACTAATTTAAATCTTAGCTGAAGTAAAACAGAAGGCAGACCTACTCTGAAATGTAATCTGATGTGGGTGGATACTGCACATTTTAGATGCTGTCATGTCTTACAATTCTTATGTTCAAGTTCTGTGGACCAGGCAACAAAGTTAATTCCTGATGGATAGGAATGAATATTGTATTTCTTATTATTCCTCTTACATATATGTGCATTGCAGACCTTCCCTAATTCACAGCCTGTAACACAGGGGACTGGGTGCATTATAAGTACTTTATAAGTACTTTTGAACTTGATTTGATTTTGAGGACAAGTTTTGCTTCCTCAGTATCACTTGTATGAGATTCTCAGTGCTCCTGCTCTCCACATTTTTAGGGAATTCCGTAAATTACTCTTTAAAAGGTTAATTTCTATTTTATGTAACATTTTTTTATGATACATAGTGATATGAAATTAGTACCAGAAGACATTTCCATTTTGCTATTCTAAAGCGGCAAAATGGGATACGAAAGGGAAAAAAATGTTAATTATAGACTTCAGCATTCTACGTTGGATCTTTTAGTTCTTATGGTCAGAAGAACAGGTTTTAAATGGCCTAAGGGCCAGCACACTGTTTTACATTCTTGTTTGGAGCCTTCCAATGGCAACTGTAACAAATTCTGTTTAGTACCTCTACTGCTAGAGAAGAGTTCAGAGTAATGTGCAGTAGGAAATGTTATTTAGACTTATTACTTCTGCATAAAATGAAATTAGCTTCCTTTCAAACTTTGTGTTAAGTGTTAGAAAAAAATTATCAAATTCTGGTCTATTATAATAGTTGGCTTATAATATGTTAAATAATGTAATCGCTCAGCTATTTCATATATGAATCAAAGTGTTATCATAATTATTTAATAGTTAATCTCCTTTTACAAGGTAGATACCGGTTTATGAGCAACTGCAAATCAAAATACCAAAGACTGATTTACATATAAAAGCAAAGCAAATAGACAAACCTTTTTTTTTTATGTGGACTTGTGACATCTCTGCACACCCACTCTTCTCTGTAGGCCTTCATCTGTGGATGTAGAACGAAGGTAGGAGTCTGTTAACAGACTATCAAGGCAGGGAATTTGCACCCTCTCCACCCTTGGGCATGCTGCCATCATCCTCCTACAGCCACATCTGTTCATCTCCTACTAGGGCAAAGAAGTGCCCTACTAGATACAATACCAAGAGAGAAGCAAAGGGACATTGAGGATAGAGCATGATAGAAGGAAGAACAAAAAACTGAAACAGGTGGAAGCTTTCATGGATGATCCATACTTCAGTTCTCTTAACTTACTATTTATTCACATATGGCTTAACACAATGAATTGCACACACGTTCCAGTAGGTTCCAGTCACAAAGGGACATGCCAAAGCTCCGGGGAATAGGAGCATGTTATCGACATGAATCAAAAAGGGGTCCAGTTAATTGTTGTAAGCAACAATTCAAAGCAGTATATGGCCCAGGACTCAAATAAGGAAGGCAGAAAACAAACGCTACAGAAATTCAGAGAATGGCAGGATCAGTGTGGCGCCGAGAGTATACCCAGGAAAAATCTTGTAGAGAAGGTAGGAGTTGAACTTGACCTCAAAAGTTCAGGGATAGACAGAGTAACCTTATGGGGGGAAAAAATATATGGAAAAAGAAGCAAGGGAATCCAAGTACAATTCTGTTACTACGAAATGTCCAGAACAGGCAAAGCCATAGAGATAGAAAGCAAATTAGTGGTTGCCAGGGCCTCGGGAAGGGGGAAGAGGAGTGACTGCCTAATGGGCACAGGATTTCCTTTAGAGGTAATTAGAATGTTTTGGAACTTGGTAGAGGTGATGGTTGCACAGTTTTAAGAATGTACTAAATGCCACAGACTTGTACACTTTAAAGTAGTTACTTTTATGTTTTGCGAATTCTACCTAAAAAAAAAAAAGGTTAAAGATTTGAGATAGCTGAAGAGGAGGGGGAAAGAATTTCCAGTGTAAGGAAACAAATCCTGCTCACTAGTGAACAAGCATGGATTTGGGGGGAACTTGGCAGAGATCAACCCATTGGACATGGGTAGGACATGTGGGTAAGTTAGTGAGAAATATGGTTGGAAATGTAGATTTTAGGGAAGATGAGAAAGGGCCTGGAATGCAGGCAAAGCAGTGTGGATTTTATCTTATAAGGAGTGGTGAGATTCCAGGTCTTGAGAAGACAAGTGAGATGATTTAGTCAGAAGATTAACCCGGCAGCAGTGTGCAGGGAAAGCGCTCAGGAGAATGTTGCAAAATCTGGATGTAATATGAGGAGGGCCTGTAGGAACGAAGAGGAAGCGAAAATGTGAGGCACGTTCTAAAGCAGTGAGTGGTACTCCAAGTACGGCCTGCGGACCAATGCTCCTCATGAACTTAGTTACTGACTTGGCACGAGGTAAGTACAGATTTGAGGCTCAGCCTTTGAAAGCTTTTATACTGTCATGACCGTCAAGTGCAAGGTTTTGCATTTCTGCATTTTAAAAGTATCCACGATGCATTGAGAAGAAAAGAAAACTTCCTTCATCCCAGGGTTAGAGCACCACTGCCCTAAAGGACGAAGTAAGTGGATTTAGTGACTGGGACATGTAGGGTGGTCATCCGCCATTTGCTCATTTTTATGGCATGCTTACTATGTGCCCCATATTGTACTGGCCACGGGGATGATGGCACTAATGCAAGACAGACTGGTCCCTTCCCTTATGAGGCTTCCTGCGTCATACTCAGTCCTTTGTCGAAGAATTTCTAGATATTAAAAGGAGGCATACTTCAGCTCAGAATAAGGAAAGCATTCTAATAACGATAGTTGTCGAGTGGTGGGAAAGCGAGTTCTTTGTCAGTAGACATATTCATGCAGTCTGACCATCTGTCAAGAAGTCTTGCTTTGCTAGGAGAAACAAACGAGGTGACTTCCAAGGTCCCTTTCAACTCAAAGGTGCCGTGATTCTCTGTTCTGTATTATTCACTTAGTAGAACCTATTTCCTTTGTAATTGACAATGGTGGAACATCAATGCATACTAAGCTTCTGGCCATTTTCATCCTTACTTGTAATTACATTTCCTAAATTTGAATGCAAGTTCTATTTTAAACATATCTGTACAGTTAGTTCCAGTTCTTTTTAAAGAGAGTACTATTCTTTAATGCTTTCTCAGCCGTCATTTATTTCCAATTTTAATATTTATAGTAAGTTCCTCTTCCGCGTGATATTTTTTGCAAGTCATGCAAATTTCTGCAGAAGTGAGTTACGTAAATCATAGTCATGCTGCTGATCTTTAAGTCATTTGTTCTTGCTCCTGTGATGTAATGTCGTGGTTGATCAAGACCAGGCATGATTAGCCTTTTTGGGAATGTCATTGTGATTCCATTTTGATGTGGGTGAAAGTTCAAATAACTTTGATTATTCAGCTTATTTAACTTGCTTATGACAAGCTTCAAACTGTTATTGTCAACATTTAGCAACTCGAATGATCACAGATTAATTGCACTTTGGAGGGTATGGAGAACTTAGGTTTCAATAGGAGAGATATCCTCACTATATTTTGGAGGAATTCTTAAATAAGGGACGTCATTTTCATAGGATTATTTTAGCCTATGGTATCAGGTGGAGAAGAAGTTTAGCTGAAGAGGAAAAATTCATTTCACTTCAAGTCTAGTAGAATATTTTGTTAAAATAGCCCATTTTCATTGTGTGTTATTAAAACAACATGTACTTCTCACAAGAATATGTGTAAAATTTTGAAGTGTGCCTAGAGTGGTGCCTGGCATATAGTAGGTAGACAATCAATATATATTGAATATTGTTCATTGAATGTGGGCTGATGGTGGACAAAGCATTTCAAATGGAAAAATAGTATGAGCAGAGGCATGGAAGTAGGAAACTGTGAATGTGAGTTTAGAGAAAAACAAAGATAGTTTCCTGAAGGTATTAGTATGTATGTGTGATTATGAATGTGAAAACTTTGGCTAAATAATTTTGGTGGCTTATTAATTTCTGCATAATATTTAAAATACCAGTGATGACTCTTTCTGATGCTTATATTCAAAGTGAATAGATTAGCTTAAATAGTAGCAAAAGTTATTACCTCTGACTAATACGGATTTCTGGGCCTCTCCTTTCTATCTTCTTTCCTTTCTTCTTCTCTCCTTCCTTCCATATACTCCATAGTTTTGCTCTAGCTCTAGTTCTTATTCCTTCCTTTTCCACCTTTTGTTTCATTCCTGGAGTGTCCCATATTCCATCTCTCTTTTTCCTTCTTTTTCTGTCTCTCCTCTCTCTGTGATGACTGTTCCTTTTTCTGTTTCCCAATTCCCAGCATCTGTCTTTGGCTAGGTCTCTAATTATAATATGGAAATGAAATGTATTTTTATCTGCTAATCACATGATGAAGTAGAGATTTCTTTTTCCTTTTTGAGATATAATGGACACATAGAATTCTAAGATATTAAAAATGTATATTGTGGTGACTTAACATATGTATGTATGCATTGTGAAAGGATTCCCTCCATCTAAGTAATTAACACATCCATCAGCTCACATATTCATCTTTTTTGTGTGTGGGAATGTTTAAGTTCTACTCTTTTAACAAATTTAAATTATACAATACAGTGTTATTAATTATAGTCATGATACTTTACATTAGGGATGTTTTTATTCTGAATTTAACATGAACACAATGTTTATGTTCCTCTTTCTGAGACTACATAAAATTGGTTATAACTTATAAATGGATTTTGATTGATTTTTCAAAAAAAATTACTGAGTCACTAATCCTCAAATTGGGAGAGGGGGATCAATAGACCTTATGTCATGAATTCTGGTAAAGCATAGTGGCTTGTTAAAATAACCCCTAATTGTCTTTAACAACCTTAATTTCTATCCTTTTTTTCCCAATGGCCGATATAGTATCATAGCATCCTTAGGCATCTAATTACATCTTTACATATGCAGTTACACAAGAGCTGGAATATTTGTCCATTTTGTTCATTCTTTATCCCCAGCATAATGCTGCTAACAAGTATCAGATGCTCAACAAATAATTGTTGCTTTTTATTTCACATCTGTAGTCTCGTTCTACTTCCTAACCCTAAATAGCTATCAGGACTTTTTAGAGTAACATTAATCATTAGGATAACTTAGTTGATGATGGCTTTATAAACATAAACATACGATTTCCTGTTTAGAGAATGCAATTCTTTCCATTTAGCCTACCCTTTAGTGTACTCCGCAATTTTTAAACTCAGCCAAAATGTCATTTAATCATTCTTCTAAAGGACTCTTCCTTAATTATATCAAGCACCAAAAAAATAATCTAGCTATTGATAGTAATATTTATTGAGCACTTATTCTGTATTGGGCTCTATTTTAAGCTCATTCCATACATTATCTCATTTTATTCTTCCAACAGTCACATAAGGTATACACTGTTATCTCTATTTTGCAGATGAAGAAACAAACAGAGAGCTAAAAATAAGCTGACAAATGATAAACTAGGATTTAACCCAAGCAACCTGAACCCAGCACCCTGTGTTGCACTCTTTAACTCTTTAATTGTCCAGTACTTAACCTGCCAAGGAGTGAGATATCTACACCACCCCCAACACCGCCCATTCCACACTTAACAATTAGATCTGCATAAGTATAACCATATTCAGGTGCAACCACGGATTAGATCTAAACTTTTAGTGGTTCTGGTTCACTGCAAATCAGTTTGTGTGTTTTGTAAGTGGTAAGCAACTTGAAAGTACTTGTTTCTGTTACTTGTGACAAGGTAAATTAGATCACCAAACCTTGAACTTATATTCAGTAACTCTGCCATCACTTGAAACCAACCACTGTTACGAGATTCTTTATTTCCGTTTTTCTTTTTCTCCTAAACTCCTCTTACTCTAAATCAAGTCATTTTATTTTGTCATCCCAGGATATAGAGGTGAATTTAATATCAAATTTTATGTGATCATTGTAAAAATCTAGCAAAGGCTGTAATTGATCCATCTTGAGTCTGGCCTCTAATGGAATCAATCAGCAATTTGAGGGAGGGGAGGGAGGTGGCAGATCCATGCATTTAGTTTGATGGGATAAAAATTAGTCATTTGGGAGTTTTCATATACTTTCACTTTCTCCCACTCCACCAAAGAGAATTTTTATTTGACAGCACAACACCCCCTTGCCCTACCTTTAGAAAAGTTGGTCTTACAAGATCGATTCCTAGATTTTTGTGATGAAGTATTGGAGAATGAGTGGAAAATGACTGGACATGAAAAGCTGGAGATTTATGTTGATATACATAATAAAGTGCTGGGAAGGAGAGGAGGAGGGAGAGATTATGAAATTACTGGGCTGAGGATGGAGAAAGCTTTTGGTAAAGGATACACTTTGAGAGTATGGGGTGTGAAAAAAATCAAAGGGAAGCAGGAAAAGGAAAATCAAAGGGGGAGAAGAAAAAAAAAGGAAGGGTTGCTTGCGGTTATGAATTGATCTCCTTCAACATATTTTGAAAGACTGGAGTAGAGGATGGAATTTCTTTTAATCTTGCAGGAAACAAGGAGTGGTCCAAGTATGTTGAATTGTGCTTCTTTAATTATTCCGAGGAAAAAGTCCGTTTGGGCGATGTTGAATTTGAGGTTCCTGCAGAACCTCAGGTAGGGGTGTTCAAAAGAAAGTGGGAAGCAGATTTAGAACTCTTGAGAGAGGAGTTATGGTTAGAGATAAAGATTTGGGAGCTGCAATCAAGTAGATGTGTTTATGGGGAAGTGTGAGGTCGATAAGGCACTTGCAGAACACAAAATACAAGGGCTCCGAGAGGAGAGGTACCAAGAAAAGGGACAAAAATAGTAATGCTGTGGTAGGATAAGAATTCAGAGAAACTGGTCTCTGGGAAGCTAAGGGAAACGACAGTTTCAATAGTAGAGGATGGACAAAATGTCAAATGCTGCAGAAGCTGGAGCCAGCGCAGACCGGCTTGTGCAAGTCAGTTGTGAAACTTTCAGGATTTTTGAGTGATTGTTGTCCACAGCTATTATTAAAAACTAAGTTGTATATGCTGAAGTTAAACAAGTTATGTTAAAACAAAGGCAATAAACACACCAACTGCATCTCTTCCTAATTATGTCACGCTGTTGAGGTGTTCATGTTGATTGTATCTGCAGGGTGGAAATACTATCCACTGCTGTGACCAGCTATTCCCCACTCTGGTCTCAGGGACGGCACATTGTAACCTGAAATCAATCACGGTGGGAGTATATACACCACAGAAATTGGCAAACACTACACATCAGAGTATTTTTCCCTATTAGGACAGCCATTGTTAAACATTTACCAGCACACCATTGGATAAACAGAATGCAAATCAAGAAAAGTCTAATGACTTTAGCAAGGAGACAACTTGTCACTTTTGCTTGAGTTTCAGTAGAAAGATAGGTGAAAAAAAACAGTCAAATGGGGTTGAGGAGTGAAATAATGGCAAGTGAAGAAATAAATGTCTCAATAAATTTGAGAACTAGTGAGTTAAAAGTTAAGAAGATTATTATTTTTGATATTGTTTTTTAAGTTAGAGCTTACAGACTATATATTAATATAATGTTAATGTACTTTATTAATCTCCAAAAATGAACAATATATGCAAATGTATTTTTTGGTGGAAGCTTTTCTGTTGGAAAGTCTTAAGGAACTAGTTATTGATAGAACACATTTGGGGAAATGCTGTTGTAGTATTTCACAATTAAGGTGATATTGTTATAAGTTTGAGATAAATATTCTTGTTATTGAAGTTTCTTAGTTTTTAAAAGAAATATTATCAAGAATGGATGTTGAATTTGGTTGAGTATTTTTCGCATTTTTGAGATTATCATATGGTTTTTTAAAAAATTTAGCTAGTCCTGTGACACATTATTTTAATAGGTTTCTAATATTAAATCGTCTTTGCTTTAATGAGATAGATCCAACTTGGTTATGGTGGTTTATTCTTTTAATATACTGTCAAATTTTTGTATTAGCATTTTATTTATAATTTTAAATTAATATTAATAAATGGGATTAGTATTTTTCTCTTTGTCATTGTTAGTTTCTAATACCAACGTTATGCTACTTTTGAAAAATTAATTTGGTCACTTTATTTTTTCTACTCAGAAACAGTTTACATAGCAAGAAAATTATCTCTTCTTTGAAAATTTATCTATAAAATGATCTAGACCCAGAGCTTTTGGGGAAGTAATTGTTTGATAAGTTTTCAGTGGTTTCCACTGTTAGTTATTTTTTTATTTCTTATGTCAACTTTTACCATTTATACCATTTCAGACAAATTAGTCTGAGTAAATTTCCCCTTGGCTGCATTATTATCTGGTTAGATTCTGGTAAAAATCCTATTTCAGATAAAAAAAAAATTGGATGAGTAGGTATGAACAGCACCTCTCCAATGTAGGTTCTATTGAAATGTGAGGGGCTTGTTTACTGTCTTCACAGCCTAGTTCTCTGACTTAAAAAGATGAGTAGAAGGATTTATAATCTAATAAATATAAACCAATCTTAATTTAACTGAACAGATGGAGAACGTAAAAAACTATAATCCTTGATATTTATTGGCCCCAGAATGGATCTTGTTTCTACCCTATAATAAAATAAATACTATATAGTATATTTTATAGTATTTTAGTGTATTTATAGCATAAATATAATTAAAATGAATAATTATATAATTAATAAATATGAATTATAGGTAACAAATATGATAATTATACTTTATTAATATACTATAAATGTAATAAAATAAAATATATCTAGAAGACAATATATAAATAAATATAATATATAATGAAAATATAATTACACCAGGGGTGCCCAAAAAGTGTATACAAGTGGACACTTTGGTCAACGTTGCTCAAGCAGTAGTTCGCTGTAATCAGAAGTGTCTGGATGCTGATGGCAACCACTTTGAGCACCTCTTATACTTGCAGAAGTCAAACGTGGCTTGTATTCACCTTTTATTACCGGTATATATGGAGTACTACGATTTTAATACAGTTTTGCTTTCTTAAAATATGTATACTTTTTTTTGGCACCCTCTGTATATTATATATAAAATATATTTTAAAAATTTATGTCTGGAAACTATACCTTCTATGGTACAAGGCAATACTGAATGGATACACAAAGGAAATTATGGATCTTAGTTATAGGAGAGGGTTTTGGGAAAGGGTATAGATTTCTGTCTGCTTCTGAAAGTCGGAGCCAGCCCGGTTTTCTGTTTGATCAAATTCTTAGGGCTACAGATAGCAGTTCCCAAAAATCTTTATTCTTTCTTCTTTACTTTCATTCCTTCTTAATGAATTCACATGTATATCAAAGGGACATTAGGATGAGTGTCAGGGAAAACTAGTATGACAATCTTAACGTGGAGTTAGCATTCTTTAATTTTTCAGATAGAGATTTTGTTCAAATTGTTTTAATTAACATTCTTTCCTATTGGTTTAACCTATTAAAGTCCTTTTTAGTTGACTTAAATGTAGAAAAGGTCAAAGTGGTAATCCATTCTAGATAAAGTTGTTTTTCATATCTTATGCCTGTTAAATATAATGAAGAGTTTTGGTCTGGAAACTGCTTTCATTTTGACAACAAATTAGACAGTATTTATATAAATTGCTATGATACAGGTCAGCAGTTAGTCAGAAAACAAAACCTACAGGTCTACAATACTGACAGATTAGCTCTTTCTATAGAAGAGTATGTACGTCTCATTCTGAAAACAAATTGGTACTTTATTATTGATATTGAGTCTACATTAAGAGGTTTTCCATTTCCAAACAAAAATATTAAACAATGCTAGAGGAACAAATAATTAGAACAAATTACATTGGCTATAGTTTATATTCTTTCATACCAGAAAGAACAAAATAGGGAAATGTTTTATATTCGTGATCTACTATTTTTATGTCATGCATGGATAACAGAATAGTTTTTGAAAATTCCAAATTGAAAGGTGTAGATTAAAAAAGAAAAAAATTAGAATTTTTTGTAGGTTAGACTGTACAGAACATTGAGTCTGGATATTGGGACTGTTAAGGCCCTGATGATAAAGCTTGTGGCAGTAGATGGCCGTTTTGTCTTTAGGGGATAGACAGCTATTCTAGGATCCCTAGGCCCTTCATAAGAGCCAAGGATATGTATCCTAAGACCTTTGGCACATTTACTTAGATAATGTGCTCTCTGGGTCTTCCTTTTAAAAATCTGCTTCTCATGGAATGTGCTGCATTTACTGTCCCTAAATAGTTGTGACACATCATTGTACTTTACCTCAGGCGTAACAGCCGTGTGCCATCTAGAATGAGGTTATGTTTTAATATCATCTTTGCTGTGTATAACTTTTATCAAACATCTATCTTTTTTTATTAAATTTATTGGAGTGACATTCGTTCGTAAAATCAAATAGGTTTCAAGTGTACAGTTCTGTAATATGTCATCTATCGATCACAGTTTGTGCTCACCACCCAAAGTCAGTTCTCCTTCCATCACCAAATATTTGACTCGCCTTACCTCTTCAACCTCCTCCCGCCCCCTTACCTTCTGGTAACCACTAAACTGATGTCTGTGTCTATGAGTTTTTGTTTCTTTATTTGTCTCATTAATTTGTTGCTTCCGTTTTATATGCCAGTTTTATATGCCACATTTGAATGAAATCATATGGTTCTCAACCTTTTCTGCGAAGCGAAATAAGTCAAACATCTATCTTTTGAGGTTATTAATCCTTTTCAAATAAGTATTTCTTAAGTCTGTACAATAATGATGGATGAGATAAAGGACCTTAACTCATGATCAGTGACACAACTAGGAAAGTAGGTAAATGAATATGATCCGTTTCTGTGGGAAGATTGTACAGCCCTGTATGATTTGTGAGTCAGTTGGTAGCCTGTTGGTTACTTCTAGAGAATAAAAAAATAAGCTTAGGGAAAGCAAGCGTTCAGAATGAAATCCAACAGAAAACAATAAACTTATTTGTGCTTGTGCACTTTGGCAGCCTAGGTTGTCAAGGGACTTTGATTATATGTGTATATTAAAAATCTTCTTTCTTTTTAATTGTTCAGGTTTGAAAGAAGCCTATTCTAAACCACAGATACACGAGGTCATTTTCTCAATCAAGAGTCACCGTTTAACGGTAGGTAAACTCAGAATTTATTATACTAAATTTGTATTTAAAATTATTTTTTTAAAAGAGCATTCAAATTCTTCATAGTATTTTATTGCAAAATTTCTTAACTTTTATTTTGACTATCAGAATACTTTCTACTGTATAGTTTACCAGTCAGTTAAGGGAGAACACAGTAATATATTTGTCTAAGACAAAACAAAGATAGGAAAGTGACCTAGAAGTTGAGAAATAAACGTAGAAATAAGTCTCAAGTACAAGTATATTATTTTAGGTTATGACACTTAAAATTAAATTGAGATGAAAATTAAAATATCTTTCTAGTTCCCTGTAGGCCACGCAGCCATGATTCCTGGTTAAAAAGTTGCTGCAATATCCAGTACTCATGTATATATATATTTTATTTGGGGAGGGGGATTATAATCCAATATACTTACTTATTTTATTGCTCAAATTGTTCCAGCTCCCAGTGGCCAAAGCTGGAAAATTTGAATAATAAATAACTGTAGTATAACCCCCCCAAATAAAAAATATGTACATGGTTCCATACTGATATAAATAAATGCTGAATAAATAAACAAATGGAAAAAGAAGTTTTCCTTACAGAAGAATTTAAATTAGTAAATGTAAGAGGGAGGTGGGAAATAGCAAATTGCCGTTAAAGAACCACAGTAATAATTGCAGCAGGCAAGATGAATAGTAAAATTGGTTAAAGTGTAAGAAGAAGCAGAATATGTACATAACCTCAAAGTATCCCCCCAAATATTTATGAATTACAAAAGGAAAAATAGTATCTTTACAGTGGAGAATCCTGGCAGACACCACCCTAACCAACTGGTTAAGGTTAATAGCAACAGTGATAAGACATATTGAGCTCATATACCCCCTGATAAATTGCCCTGAAAAGAGCATGTCTTGCCTTTGGTAGTCTTCCATAAAAATCCATCATCTCAATTGAATCGTTAGAAAACCTTAGACAAACCTAAAGAGACAGACATTCTACAAAATACTCAACCAGTATTTTTCAACAGTGTCAGAGGCATAAGAAACATGTAAAGACCAACGACCTATACGTTAAATATGTGCAATGTTTTGTATGTCATTTATACCTCAATAAAGCTGTTTAAAAACTGAGGAACTACTAGATGTTTGGAGGAGAATAAGGAGACATGGCAGCTAAATGCAATGTGGGATCCTAGATTGGATCCCGGAACAGAAAAAGGACATCAGTGGGAAAATTGGTGAGATCCAAGTAAAGTAGTTTGTAGTACTATGTGCCAATGTTAATTTATTGTTTTGACCACTGTACCATGGTTGGGATATGTAGTGTAACAGTAGGGGAAGCTAGTTGAAGGGTACATGGGAGCTCCCTCTTCTATCTTTGCAACTCTTCTATAAGCCTCAAATTATTTCAAAGTAAAAAGCTCTTTAAAAGTAACATTGGAGTCACTAAATAATCACTCTTACTAGATTGTCACTGATCTATAGAGTAAGTTTGTGTGTGTTTGCAAATCTTGGAACAAAGAGAAGCAGGGGTATTGTTTTCTTCAAGGATATTCTTTGCGCTGTGTTGCTTAATCCCATCCCTACACACTGCCATTCTTACCTCCACAAGTTTGGCCTCCACTTAATAATACTTAGCCAGTTACTTCCGGTCACCCTACAAGACTTGTGAAGGGGAAAATTCCATAAGGCTCAGCCTCCCCTTAGCAAAGGTGTTAGTTGGTGACAATCGGTGTGTGATTTGAATATTCAAACCAAAACTGTGAAAATATTTAGATCTCATTAATAATCTCTTGGTCCACTAGTCTTACCCAGGACATCATTTGAACAAGAACTTAGAATTATTAGTCTTGTATTTGAATGGCGAAGATGGGAGAAGGTCATATGGTTTCTAGATAAAATATCTGGGCCTTCCGTGACTACAAGTCGTAGTAAGGGAACTTGGATTCTCCAAGGAAATCAATAGCGGCATTATGTTTGCTTAGAAAACCAGTTCTGAAAAACAAGTTCGCAAAATCTAAAGCCACTTAAAATAAAAAAGACCAAGCTCTGAATTCAAGTATTTGGGCATGAAAAATGAAATGCTAAGTAGTGGGAATTCTTCCCTAAAGCTTTTTGTTTTGCCGGTAACTTGATTGTGTGTTCAACCAATTTAATGAATTACACTAGTTCACAGACTTTAGGTGAAACAAGAAATAGCAGAAGTTGTACCTACAGTAGTCAACTTCATAGAGACAAAAAGTAGAATGGTGGTTACCAGGGGCTGGGGGAGGGGGAGTGAGGTGTTAGTGTTGAATGAGTATAGTTTCGGTTTGGGAAGATGAAAAAGTTTTGGAGATGGATGGTGGTGATGGTCACACAACATTGTGAAAGTACTTCATACCGCAAAATTATACATTTAAAAATGGTTAAAATGGTAAATTTTACGTTATGTATATTTTACCGCATTTTTCAAAGTAAAAAAGAAAATAACAGAAGTCTTCAGGAGTTACATTTCACTTTTTTGCTAGGGTGCCAGCTAAAAGGAGAATCTCTGCCTGTGTGTCTTTATCCTTAGGAATCTCTTTTCTTTTTTTTTTAATCTAAAGATTCCCCTGGACATCATTTACGAACTGGCAGTTTAACTGGCCTCTAAATCATAAATTGTGCTAGTAAAAAGAAACCTGGTGCACAGGAAACAGTAGAGCTGGGGTGGTTGGGAGAGTTGTTTATGGGGTTAATTTATAACTAAGACAAATGAATCTATAAAAAGAAGAAAAGAACATAAGAAATATGTTAACTGATGGTAAGGGAGAAAAAAAAAAAGGTTTAGATAAAAGATATCTGAACTTGTTTGGTCCCAATGATTTTATAGCTGAGGAATTCAATTATAGGTGTACTGGGTGGAGCAAATCACAATTCTGTAAATTACTAATAGGACACAACGATCTTTATCATTTTCTGTATGTGTTCTCATGCAAAGTTCAGTCCTGCCCTCTGTACATAAACTCTTAGCTAGCTATACTGCTACCTATGCACGCATGGCTTCAGGATTGGAACACAGATAATGTGAAAGGTGGGTAGGTAGTACATTTACAAATAAGATTAGAAACCAGGGCACATAACGTTTGCTTATGAATTTTGGCCAATGGTTTTGTTTCATTTTACATTAAAATGTTTTAAGACGTGTTTATTACCGAAAGGCTATGAAAATATTTTTTCAAAAAGACCACAATTAATCACATATAAACTACTAGTCTTACTTCTGCATAGTTTCTTCCAGTTCTTGTCAGCCTGTATACGTTTTCTACTTACTAACAGTTATGGTATATGTAGCATTTTTGCTTCTTTCACTGTTAGATCACATAAATCTTTCTTTGTATCTACCTGACTTTCAGCTCTCTCGTGATGGCAACAAAATAGTCCATCTTAGTGATATCACATAATTTACTAAGCCAATTTTTAGGTGGTTTCTAGTTTTTTTATTGTTGTAGAATTACTGTGTATTCTTATACCATTACATCAGTGGATATCTTTATGTGCATATTTCACTTTTTAAAAATCATTTTTGTCATCTAAATTGGTGAAAGGGAAGTTTCTATGTTGAAGGATTTGAGCAACTATATTGCTTTTGCATTATTTTTATGACATTTGATATTGTCTGAGGATGTAGTAGTAGCAAAATGAGCAAAAACTTATTTCCAAAGCATACGTTTAACTGATTTCTATTCTTTTAAATCTATTATCTTTTAGCTTTGGCTTTGTGGTCGTTATAGTGGAACGTAGGTAGAGAGTGAGGGGATTCACCAATTGTTTAGGTATCAGAATAATATGGGGTTTTTGGTGTTTTTTTGGTTAGGAAAAAAAACCCTGCTTAATTAATTGCAAAGCATTTGCAGATTATTTCCTAAGGCTGTTCTAAATTTAAATAAAATTTAAAGACTGAGCTGCGGGTGCCTCCTAGCCTTTTAAGTCCACATGCTGCTCGTTGTTACTAGAAAGGAATGACTGCTTTTGATCGTGCAGGTTTAACAAATAGGACTTCGAGAGAGATGGATACAAACCAATTTTTAAAAAAAATATATTTAAATTAAATGTTTTAAATATTTGAGGGGAATATTAATTTTAGAATAAAGATACAATGATAAAAAATTTAAGATACAAAATTATGGTTAAAATGTATTACAATAATTAGGAAAAGATTATGGATGATTGTCTTTTCTTTTTATTCTAATCTTTCATTGGGGATTAAGTTACAGTTAATGAAATGAAATAGAGACTATAGCTTTTAACTACAGTACAGGGTATTATATTTTTTAATATCAAATAAGCAATGTAATAGCAAAAAACATCATTTTAAAGAAAAATTATAATCTTAACATCCTTATTCAAACTATTTTAATTTCTGTAAGTTGCCTTCCAATTCTTAATACATATACACACATTTTTATATGTCTGTGTAGTATTTGATAAACTAAATGCATTGCTATCCCTGACCCTCAATGTCTATAAAATTAAAGGATTGTGATAAAAGAATTCTAAATTCTCTTTCGATTCAAAAACGTTTTAAAACCTAGCTGTGTCTACACTATATAATATTTTCTGGAAAAATTATGAGTCCATCACAATGGGTACTATCTTTACTGAAAAACTATGTCGCTACTGTAAAATGTAGAGGGTTAATTCCTAAAAATTAAGCCTGAAAGAAAAGCTTCTACGATACAGAAACTGTGAATTAACAGTTTGTTAAAGTGCATGGTAGGGGGAGGGGTTTGATTATTCGAGATCCTTGAGTAATAATTTAAATAAAGCAGTGTTCTCAAGTAGTAGTTGTAATGAAACCTAATGTACAAGAATGTCGGATAAGAGGGAATACGAAAATTACTTTTGATGATTACTTAATTTTCATTTCTAGCCCACACTTTTATTCTTATAACAAAAAAATTAATCTTTTCATAATTTCTTAATTTTAATCTTTTTATTAACTAACACTATGTAAAGTTATTGATTTTGGCATCTAGCTAAACTAATTAGGAAAAATGTACATATCTTCGTTATCTCCTCTGACACAATGTTGTTTGCCTTTTTAAAAAATTGCCAACAATATGCTCTATCGTCCTAGCTGTAGCGTACTTGATTCTTTGGATGTTTTCAGTAACTCATATATTACAAATAATGTGCATACATTCTACACAGTATCATGTAGTAAGAGATGAATAATTGGACGCCACTGTTATTCCATGGAACATAACGTGAAGCAACTGTGATCTTGTTCACGTTTTTCTGGCTCTTTTTCTTTACATTCACGAGCTCCTTGTCCTTCAGTCCAGATCCTGTGATCTGAAATCATCTAAATTATTAAAAGTTTGATATTTTTAACCTTTTATACTCCCAGTAGACAGGACATAGGAAATTTAGTGACGTAAACATCTTTAATAATCTTTAAAAGTCATAAGACTTGGTAGCTGGGACAAGAAACAATTAGGAATAAATTTCAGGGAAATACCATAATGGCATAACTTTTGTTTTCTTTTGTTAGCAAGCCACATGGCTTTCCTCTCAAACCCAAGGAATACGTAGTATGGTCTCCTCTTATGATTTCAGTTTCATCAGCATCATACAAATATATGTTTCCCTAAGTTTGCTCACTATAATTTGTGATTGCTATTTTTCTTATCTGTGAAGGAAGTACAACAGCTCCCACTGGGGAAATACCATGTTAAGTCAATCCTAAAATAAGAAATCTAAGGGAAAGGTCACATCCTAATAACTTGTACAAATCTAAATTCCCATGGAGCTTTAAAATTATTTTGTAGGAGTAGAGTATTAACAATGTGTTATTGAATTTCTTCCAGATAGTGTCGTAAAATTGAGAGCACTTTGTGTACAGAAGTAACCACTGACGTATAAATACAATTGACAAGACCTAATTTTTTTAGCAATCTATTTGAAAAATCCAGAGAACTCTTGTATGACTAATACACCAACCACAAAATAGTTGTTACTCTCGCTGGAAATATAAGGAGTATTACTCAGGAAGTATTGTAATAACTACATATGAACAGTGAAAATGACTTTCCTATTACTACAGAGATGTTTAATACTCAGTGTTTCACCAACACCAACCTCCAGTTGTACTTTGGAAGAGTGCTATGTAATTCCAGAGAAAGCTGCTGCTTTGGGAGTCAGGACACATGGGATGTAGTCTGTCCTCTTCTGTTAATTGGCAGTCTTTTAAAAACTCTGCACCTCTATTTCCTTATCTTAAGATGTTTATTGTGGAGGTCAACTAAGATCAAATATCTAAGGGCTTAGAAAAAATTTTTACAGCATTATATATCTTTAAGGGATTACTATAATCATTGCCTTTAATTTTACCCAAATGAAAATGTCAGAATAGACAGAGGACAAGTAACTTAGTCTCTCCCACTCAAGCTAAAATTCACCGGTACACCCTAACAGTGGTCTACTCACTGGGCTTTCCAAGTCATTCTTTAAGAGGATGGGATTTGAGTGGAAGCTGTGCCGTCATTCCGAGTACCCAGGTATTCACATTTTGCCATTAGGATAGATCTTTTCCTAACATGTACTACTACTCTATTTTTGAAGACACGTTGTTGGAAATGTGTCTCGAATGTTTGTTTGTTTGTGTGTTTGTTTATTGCTTTAGAGAAATGTACATCTTTATTCCTTAGACTCTACTTTCTTATTACCAATTGAAGCAGAGTGAATGTGGTTTTTGCCTTTTGGACCTATTGCTATTTATTTTCTTAATGGTGATAATATGTTTTTGATAATTTAAGGATTTATAGAACCGTACCTGAGTGGCTTCCTGTTAGAATTCAATCTGTAGCAAGACATGTGTTGAAATGCATTAGATATTTCTGCACTTAGTTATTTCAGTTTCAGACCCCACAATAATATATTGCCACCTAATAAGAAACATAGAAGGCTAGAATAGTTATTTGTACTGAGATTTTTTTTGGCTCCTATTTGTATATGTTACTTATTAAACAAGTATCCATTGAACTACTTTTATATATCCAGCAGTGTTCTGGACAAAATAGAATTATGAGATATTTTTGCTCAGTCTTGTTTCAAAGACAATACTTACATGTACGACTTGAAATAATTAAATACTAGAGCTGGGCAATGGGTGATTGAGGAAAAAACATGTCGTAAAACTTCACAGAAGAAGACACACGTGCAGAGCTGGAATCCTCAATAGTTGTTTCATGAGTGGTTGCCCTCTGAACCCTGAAAGTAAGGATATGCAGGCATGCAAAGGAAGACGATGGAAATTTTAAATATAAGGAGCATCTTGGGGAAAGAATTTGAAGATATCGGTGGGCATGTCGTACTCTAGAATCAGTGGGAAGTTCACATAGGGAAAAGATATGGGCTAAATTTGGATACAAAGGCGAGGGTGAGGAACTTGGACTTTGTCTAGAAGGCATTGGGGAACTTAAAGATTTGGGGATAAGAAAATGGTATGACAAATGCAGCTGTCTTTGGAAGGGACAAGTGAAAGATATTTTGATAACATAAGATTTGGTGACTGAATGACAACTAAAAAAAGTGAAAGAAAAAAGAATCAAAAATGAATTTTTGGTTGATATACGATGTGATAGAGCTATTAAATGAAATATAGGGGATATTCCCCCGTTTGGGGAGAAGAAAGATGCGTTTGATTTTAGACTTGTTGAATGAGAAGTGAAGATGGAATCTCTCACTAGAAATATCCTAGAGAACTGTGAAGATATGGGACCAAACTTTGTTTCAGAGGTCAGAACTAGACATGTGGATAGAGTGTCATTAGCATAGAGTGAAGAATGTATTGAAAGCTGAGGTCTTAAGAAACAACACATAGGTAAAGTTTAAAAGAGGAAGATAAATCTATTTTTAATACTTTGAGGAACCTCCATATTGTATTCCACAGTGACTTTACATTCCCGCCAACAGTGCACAAGTGTTCTGTTTTTCCCGAATCCTCGCCCACACTTGTTATCTCTTGTGTTCCTTTTTTTTTTTTTTCATTTTATTGGGGAATATTAGGGAACAGTGTGTTTCTCCAGGGCCCATCAGCTCCAAGTCGTCCTTCAATCAAGTTGTGGAGGGCACAGCTCAGCTCCAAGTCTAGTCGTCCTTTTCAATCTTTAGTTGCAGGGGCGCAGCCCACCATCCCATGCGGGAATTGAACCGGCAACCTTGTTGTTGAGAGCTCACGCTCTAACAAACAGCCATCCAGCCGCCCCTCTGGGGGCTCAGCGGCAGCACTGTGGAGTGCGCAGCTCACTGGCCCATGTGGGAATCGAACCAGCAACCCTGTCATTCAGAGCTTGCACTCTAACCCACTGAGCCATCCGGCCGCCCCTCTTGTGTTCTTGAGGACAGGCATTCTAACAGGTAACATCTCATTATGGTTTTTATTTGCCTTTCCCTGATGATTAGTGATGTTGAGCTACTTTTCACGTACTTGTTGGCCATTTGGATGTCTTCTTTGGGGAAAATGTCTATTTAGTTCCTCTGCCCATTTTTTGAAATGAATTGTTTGTTTTTTGTTGTTGTTATTGAGTTGTGTGAGTCCTTTATATATATTGTATATTCATCTCTTATCTAACATATGAGTTGCCTTTTCCTTTTGTTAATTGTTTCTTTTAGTGGTTGGAATAATTAAGTTCTAGTCTCTTAGCAAGTTTGATGATTATAATACAATATTGTTGTCTATATGTATTATACTGCGCATCTCTCTGGGGCTTATTTACTATCCATTTCAAGTTTATACCCTTAAATGACATCTGTCCTATTCCCCCACCCACTGATAACCACCATTTTACACACTCTTTTTCTCTCTCTCTCTCTCTTTTTTTTTTTTTTACAAGTTTGGCTTTCTTAGGTTCCACCTGTAAGTGAGATCATAAAGTACTTGACTTTCTCTGTTCGACTTATCTCACTTAGCATAATATGCCCAAGGTCCATCCATGTTGTCCCAAGTAGCAGGGTGTCCCTTTTTCTTGTGGCTGAATAATATTCCGTGGGTGTGTGGGGCGGGTGTGTGTTACTGAAAATTTATAAAATGAAAAGTCAAGAAGAATGAAAAAAGGAGTAAGGCCATTAACAGTTACAAGGAAGAGATAAGTGTTTAAGATTATAGCTTAAATGTAATGGTAGAAATGGATACACATATATCAGGGAGCTTAGAAGGTGATAGGCAGTTTTCCATCTTTTGTTGATGGAGGAATGGTGTTGATTTTAGACCACTGAGAATTTTGGCAGTGACTAGGACAGTTGGGTCAACTGGGAAGAGTGCAAATCAGTGGAGAAGGAGGAAATATTATGGGGGTGAGGTCTCAGATCAACATTAAAAAGAGACAGGCCCTCTAAGGAAAAACTGCTTCCCCTAAATTTGGAAGAAGGGTAATGAAATTAATGTGATGGTTGTCCCAGTGGAGATCTAAATGAGTAAATGAGTAAGGTGTCAGACAAGCATAGATTTATAAAAGCATTAGTTGTAATGATACCTCCAAAGTTATATCTTACTTGGAAGAAAGCTCATAGAAATAAAGACATGGCAGGTAAACGACCTTAATCAAGTCACTTTCCTTCTTCCAGTCTCAGTTTTCCTGACAAATTAGGTTAGGTTAGACAAATTGATCTTTAAGGACACTTCCAATACTTAATTTTCTAAGCATGCACAGATATGGCAATCATCTATCTTTATATATCAAAGGAACTTGAAGGAATCACTAAAATCAGAGATACAAAGGAAATTTTTAGAATTTAAGTCCACAAGTCAGAGTTTCTGGATGTACCCCATTTCCCCCTTATTAAAAATTATTAAAATGTCTGAATGTATTGCTGACTGTAAACTCTCTTGAAGGCAAGGACTGAGTCCTATTCTCTTATGTGTTCTCAGCATGGAACATAATGCCTGATTCACAGTAACTACTCAATCAATATTAAATGAATGAAAGTTGAATTACAAAATAAAATATCACCAATAAAGAGGCTTTGTATAGTATTCTTCCCATTTTTTTTCTCCTCTTTAATCTCTCTTCTCATTCTCTTCCATGACAATTCAGGGACATGTTAATTTTGTTAAGTTAGTCACTTTTTATATACTGCCTTGTTTTGTAGTACTTGTTTTTTATTTAGTTACAATGGTAGTTTTTTGGTAAAAAAAAAAAAAAGGAACTAAATTTGTGAAATTGATTAACACTTAACGGAAATCTTAGGATTTTTTAAAAATCCTGTTACTACAAATCTTTTGTAGTAACTTAAAAGTTAATTAGTAGTCTAGCTTCCCTTCTTTTGTTGGTTTAAATGTTACCAAGAATATCTCCTTTATAAAAAGGAATTGTGCCTTACATTATGGAGGAAAAATGATTTAGAAAAAAATCCAGAAATTATTTGTGAACAAATTGAATGATGCTGGTGTAAGAAAGAAAAAAAAAAAGCCAGAAGAAGTCATCCCAAATTTAGTAACACTTCCTATCTTAAACACATGATTTCAGTTGTCCCTGGGCTAGCTAAAGGTTACAAAATGTCACATAATACCATTTACTTCCTTATGGGTTCTTCCTACCTCCTCCTCACCCCCAAATATGGTAGATGGAGTTATAAAAACCCTGCAGGGTGACAATATAGTTTATTACACTGTGAGTTAGCAGTATTCTGCCAAAATGAGCTGAGAACTAGAGGAAATGGACTGAAATTTACAGCAGTCCAGTCATATAGAACATGCTTTTTCCAGACCGCTCAAACAGCAAGCCAATTTGTAACTTGAAGGCTTTGTACAGTGGAAAAGTTACAGCTGTTACAAAATCAACAGATACATCTCTGGTTAATGTTCTTAAATGAGAAAATTAACTGCAGGAATATTTTCCCAACTACATGTTTTTTTTATATACTTTATACTAATTTCCAGAATATAATCCATTTTACTTAGTTCTATTTTGGGAGGTACGGATTCTTCTCATCTTTCTGATGAGGAAGTACAGCCAGAGTTGACATTTCATTGTCAGCCGACTTTATCTTCAGTGATCTGGTCATAGAAGATATCTTTGTTTCTTATTTCGTTACCAAGCTTCAATCTTACAGATTGTCGTTGGTTTTCCCTTTCCCTAAGGTAGAGTATTTGTTTACAAGAGATACAAAGAAATGCAGGTTTTAGTAAGTACTGTTTGATTCTTAGGTAGAAAGTAAAATATTGGGCTGGACAACCAAGTATCCAAAAGCTGAATGAATATGCAGTGGAAGCTGCACATTTATTCTGGGTTTTCAGTCAAAATAGTAGCATAGTTTATGGAATTAGCCATCCTGTGAAAATATGGACTTGAAGGAAGAGGGTGCTTGATTTTTTTTTTTCCCTTAAAAGTTCATTCAATTTTAAGTATTTGTCTATTTTTTCAAAATATGCACTGTCAGCCGCTATGGAAGGCAGTGTGGAGGTTCCTCAAGAAATTACGAATAGAATTACCATATGACCCAGCAATCGCTCTCCTGGGTATCTACCCAAAAAAATCTGAAAACATTTCTCTATAAAGGCACGTGTACTCCAATGTTCATTGCAGCTTTGTTTACGGTGGCCAAGACATGGAAACAACCAAAATGTCCTTCGATAGATGAATGGATAAAGAAGTTGTGGTATATATACACAATGGAATACTATTCGGTGTTAAGGAAAGATGATATAGGAGCATTTGTGACAACGTGGATGGATCTTGAGAGTATAATGCTAAGTGAAATAAGTCAGACAGAAAAAGCAGAGAACCCTATGATTTCACTGATATGTGGTATATAAACCAAAAACAACAAAAGAACAAGACAAACAAATGAGAAAGAAAAACTCATAGACACAGACAATAATTTAGTGGTTACCAGAGGGTAAGGGGGGTGGGGGGTGGGTGATGAGGGTAAGGGGGATCAAATATATGGTGATGGAAGGAGAACCGACTCTGGGTGCTGAACACACAATGGGATTTATAGATGATGTAATACAGAATTGTACACCTGAAATCTACGTAAATTTACTAACAATTGTCACCCCAATAAATTTAATTTAAAAAAAATGCACTGTCACAGAATTATTTTAAGAGACGACCAATTTACTATGATATACATATAAGTGTCAAAAGAGGTTATATTGTCATTTAAAATCTGAGAGGTAGGGGGAAAAAGAATCAGGTGGTAAAGAGAAGGAAACTGGATGTTTTAATCCAATTCGCTTCTTCCTTTGAACTGCTATTGATTTTATGTTAGCCTGACCACAGGCAGTGTCACCTCTCTGTTACAATCTTCTGCACTTAGAAAGTTAGAACCACCTATAAATCAGCAGTCTGAGTGGAATCTTGGCAGATGAGGTCTCAGGAAACAAGCATTTTGTTTATATTCAGATAACTTGAGAGCCTGGCCTCTGGGTGTTCAGTAAGAAGTCCATTAAAGCGAAGCCTGAAGAACAGAATATTTATTAAGAATAGATGTCACCTTTCTCCAGTCAGAGGTTTCATTCCAAGCAGCCTTGGAAAAACTAAGGACACTGTCTCTTTTGACTTATTTGGCAAGGTTTTTTAAGGAGAGTCAGGAGCCCAAATCAAAAGCAAATGAAGACCACAGCAGAGAATGTAAGGTGACAGCTGGCATGAATGCTTTTTTGGCCCTGTTGAGAAAGGGCTCAGACCCAAAGTCTGAAGAGTTAGGAAGAGTGATAATTGTTCCACAGTACAATTGAGTTATATTTGGGAAAGTCCTTTGAAACATATATTCATGTCACAGAAGAAATTCCAAGGATTTTCAGCCATGAATGCCATTTGCTTCCATTAGAACCACTCATCAAGTTGAAAAACAAAGTAAACAAATTAAACAATTAAAAATAGTATGTAAATGGTGCTGGCAAGCTCTATTTTTATTTGCAAAGCCTAAGTACTGTAAGGTAAAAGCTGAAAGAAACAGTATTAAGTTCCACTCTTAGAACCTACTGTGTAGAACAGTCGTGCTCTAACTTTTCTCTCCAGCATTCTGGTAATCATTTAATCACTTATCACCTCCACTAGAAGGAGATAAAAAGGATAATAAGAAATGAGAATATTTAGATTTGTTTTTCAGTTATCCTTGAGGCCTTTAACATTCATTACTAAGGATGATTAATAATTAACTTGAACCATAGAATTAGAGTTTGTACGGCTTGATAGGTGTAAACCAGTTATGGGGATCTCCATAATTCCAAAATAAACAGGTAGTTGGTGATTAGTCATACACTTATTACACGTATTACTGCTAATTCTTGAAGTCCCTGATTGTGGAGCTAGTTTGCCTACTAAAGCAATTATTGTGTATTTTATATCTATTAGGTTTAGATGTCCAACTGGTAAAAAACAAGCTGCCTATCTTCTTTCACTGTTTTTTTTTCCCATTGTGGCAAAATATATGTAATAGAAAATTTGACATTTTAACCATTTTTAAGCGTACAATTCTGTGACATTAGTGTTCACAGTGTTGTGCAACCATCAGCCCTATCTATATCCAAAACTTTGTCATCACCCCAAACAGAAACTCTGCCCGTTAAACAACTCCCCATCACCCACCTCTCCCCCCACCCCCTGTCGCTATCTCTATTCTGCTTTCTGTCTCTATGAATCTGCCTATTCCATTTATTTCGTATTAAGTGGGATCATAGTATAGCCATCCTAGTAGGTAGGAAGTGGTATCTCATTGTGGTTTTGATTTGCATTTCTCTGAGGACTAATGATGTTGAGCATCTTTTCACATGCTTGTTGGACATCGTATATGTCCTTGGAGAAATGCTTATTCAAGTCTTTCGTCCATTTTTTAAGTTGGCTGTTGGCCTTTTGCCTTTTTATTGTTCTTCACTCACTTTTAATTCACATTCTCACATACTTCTCTATATAATAAAAAAGATAACTTCATTTTAGCCCAGGGAAATGCTTTCTATCAGGCTTTCATTGCCATATACATTGACTTAAGGTCAAATGCTTTTCATCCTGTTGCCAAAATCAATACCTGAGAATCTGTCTGTCTTCAAATGAAAGAATTTTTCTGGATGCCTTGATGCTGTGGAATTCCTTGCGTTCTCTCCCAAATCTCAGTTTAACAAGCCCAGGTGTAAGGTATGATTCATTACAAAGTACTCTGGAAAATAAACATTGATTTTTTTAGAATGATGAAATTTTAGACCTGGAAGAGACCATCTCTTTCTCAAAGTGGGATCCACAGATTCTTAGGGATCCACAAATATATTTTTAAGCTCTGAGAGTTTAAAATTGAAAAATCATGTGTTTTTATATCAATATAATAATCTAAAAGATGATTATAAAGCCAAAATGTCACAAATCAAGGACATTTTAATGGCTTCTTATATCAGTTTTCTCAACCTGGGGTTACAGAACCTCTGGGGAGTGTGAGGACACAACTTTGGCAGGTCTGCAGGGTTTTTTCTTCCTTTTAAAGGGACTCATACGTTGGTAACTGTAAGAAACTCTGGTCAAATCCAACTCCTCTTCTTTTACAAAGGAGGCCTAGAGAAGTTAAGTAGCTTCCCAGAACAACACAGAAAATTAATAAAACAAACCAAAACTAAAACTCAAGTCTTCTAAGGCTTTCGTGAGTGTCCTTCGTGCTAGTGTGGGCATTCTGCAGGGGTCATGTCTTCATGGAGTTTATAATGTAGTGGAGAAAGCAGAAAATGAACAAGTACGACTAACTGAGATGAGTACTGTGATGGGGATGTAATGTACCACGTAGAAATATAGTCAATCACGTTGTGACAGCGTGGAACGGTGCCAGGTGGTTGCTGGGCTTATCATGGTGATCCCTTCTGTAATATAGGGAATGTGGTCAATAATGTGGTAATAACGCTGTATAGTGCGAGGTGGGTCCTGTTGAGTCACTATGATGTACACCTGAAACTAATATAATATTATATGTCAGCTATATTTTCATGAAAATCTTAAAAATAAATAAATAAATCTAAAAACAGTTTGTTTTTTAAAAAAGTAAATAAATAAAATGAGTGCTGTGAAGGAGGAAAAGAGTCATATACGTTGTATAGAATGAGAAGCCATGATAGGGTGATTTAACCTCCTCGGAGGGTTTGGGGAAGTGATTTTTTTGCTGACCATCAAAGAGAGAATAGGAGTTAGCTGAAGGCAGCTGTGAGATGAATGATGTTACAGAGGAAATAACACGTGGAGGCTCTGAGGTGGGAAAAAGCATAGTTTACTTACTGGTTTAAATGGAGAAAAGGAATGGGAGGAGGCTCCAGATTATTTCAGTTTGGATTTAAGACAATCAGAAGTCAATGTACTACTGGTATGTGGTGATGCTCGGATTCTAGCTTGAGTTGATCTAAATATAAAGCCAATGTTTTTTTCCATTTAAAACTGTATTCCTCACTGAAAGTCAGGAGACCTATATTCTAGCTCCTGCTGTATCCTCTAACTATATACCCTTGGATAAATCACCTACTAGGCGACTGTAAAGCACATAATTTGTTTGCACTCACCATCCCCCAGGCATACTTTTGCTCCTTTCCCTTCCCTTGAATGCTCTATACTTCCTCTCCATGTGTTCATTCATTCAATCGTTAATCAGTTTCTCAGTTAGCCAGACCATGGTCTTTATTCTGACAATAATAGTTACTGAGGTTCTGTGACATAGATGCATGGTCACTGTCTTTGAGGAGGCCATGCTCTGGTAGTCTCTATGTATTCCTCACTGTAGGAACTCCAGCTGAAATCCCATTTCTTACATGGAGCCATTTCCATGAATCATCCCATTTCGACATGCTCTTCAGAGTCTCTGTGAAACTTAGTCATTTTTCATTTATTTGGCAACGAACCAAGTGCTACCTTGTGACATCTCTTCTGTCATTGGCTGGAATTCTTATTCAAATCATGAATCATTATTTTTCACCTCTTTGCAGCTTGTTTTCCAACAAGATATAAATTCCTTAAGGGCAGGCTGACACTGCTCTGTATTTCCCACAGTGCCTTATAAACAGAAAAGTTTTTTGACGGCTTTCTTTCATCATATGTTTGTTGATTTCTGTTAAATTTTTAAGTTCAGATTTTACATCCTGTTCAAATGCTCTTGGCCATGTTGCATAGTTTCCCTGAGCCTCAGATTTCAATAAAATGGAAAGAATTCCAACCTCTCAAGACTAAATAAATAATATATGTAAAAATGCATTGTATACTTTAAAAGACTAAACACTATTACTGTGTATTTTATATTTTGTGGTGAAAGTCACCCTATTCTGGATTCTTTTAATTGATCCTTCATGTCCCCACATTTACTTCAGCTGTTCACTTGATGTACTTTCATCTCTATCATCCTACCATGTTGCTCTTTACAGTTTAACGTATTTATTTGCTCTAAGTTTATTTCTAATTTTTTTCTCCTTCATTTTGTGTATTCCCAAATCTTAGTCTTATTTATGGCAGTGGACATGCATGACGTGAACTGTCGTCAGACTCACCTATTCTGATGGGTCACACGTCCATCGGATTAATGGGCCCATCATACTACAAAATTGGGAGTAAGAGAAATTATTGTTTCTTGTCTTTCAAGGTGGCTTAATCCACTCATTTGTAGTTTCAGATTGCTATAAAGGGTTCGTTGTTAGGAATTTGATGTTGAGGTGTATTTTAATCTATATGAGAGCTCTGTATACTCTCCAAAGCATATGTTAGAACTGGTACTATCGAAGCCCTTATTGCCTAGTAGTGTTTAGGGCACTTGGCAGTCTTAGTAATAAAACCCCAAAACAATCATTTTGATAGCTAAGTCATATGATTAAGACTTTCAAGTGGTCAGAATTTACTGAATTGAATTATTCTGGTGTTTGGTACTTTTGGCTCTTTGGTTCATTGTAACTATCAAACCAAGCTTTATTTGACTCCTTTCACTGAAATAGCTTTTTAGATTATTTTAAAAAATACTTTTAATAGGATCATTGTTTTCTCTAGCTTTTGTACAATGTGGTTTCTATGTGGCTAATGTCTCTCACTTTTTGGAAGCCTTGAAATAAAGATATTGACTATTGTTATTGTTATTTATGTTGAAAGATATTAAAATGAGATTTGTAATCCAAATGGGCATTACTTACTTCACATCTGGTTGCTTGAAAAGTGGCCAGATGCAATAATTCTTAATGCAAGACAGCCTAGGGCAAAACCGTTGCAATTCCCACCCTCCTTTGCAAAACAACTGCCCTGTGTGAACCTTCAACATTAAAAAAAAAAAAAAAAAAAAAAGGAAAGCAAGGAAAATTTGCTTCACTTCATTTAATTATAGAGATCCAACAAAAGTGTTAATAGGATTCCTACATTCCTGAGCTAACAACCATTAGAAATGGAAGGCAAAATGAAAAAAAAAAAATCTATGGCAGCATTGACCTAGTTTCTAGTTGCCAGGACCAAAGACATCATGACATTTCTCTCCTCTCTTAAATCTCATTTTGCTTAATTTTAAAGTGATTGTATGTCCCAGTTGCCTGTGACAGTCTCAGCTTGTGCCTGTTGTCAAAGCATAATTTTTAATATTGTCCTCTTTCATTCCTAAAAGTGTCCTAGTTTGAGTAGGACGGTATATGGTCATCTCGTTTAATCCCTCAGAGACACTAATCAGAAGGGGTAAGAAGCGAGAATGATGAGAACATTAATAAAGGGAAAATGATATTCAGGATGAGGCAGTGTTGGAACCGAAAGGCTACTGATCAGAATTTTCAGTAAATATAGTACAAGCTGAGCTGGAAATTCATCTGTGAACACATCCTGAACATCACAAGATCCACCAGATTAATGGTCGTTGCTCTTGGGGAGTGGGGAGAGGCGGGGGACAGTAACCGGGTCAGGAGTTTGTGGTCTCTTTTATGCGATACTAACGTTAGTTAAGCTTCCTGTCTGAGGTTTTCCATTGTGTGAGTCTTTCACCTCTTGATACTCTTTAAGGACTAGTGATGCTGATATCTCATAGAAACACTTAAGAAAGAGAAAAAATAGGTGGGAGATAATAGTTCTTTAGAAAAATGGAAACACCATTATTCTTGATAACTTTCCTTTTCTTTGAAAAGCTATAAACATCTCTTCCATTTACCTTAATAATCTACTCAGCAATTTAATGTTATCAACTGTAGAAGGCTGGCTTGATATCTCTTTTAAAGAATCCTCCATATTTGAAGGCTGTTAACTTTTTTATACTCAAGTTTTGCAATGGCTTTATTTTATTTAAAGTAACTTTTTAAATTCTAAGAGTAATAGCTAGTATTGAAAAAGATGCAGAAAAATATAAAGCAAAAAATAATCCGTCATAATCCCATCACTCGGAAAAAACTAACGTTAGCATATTTAGCATATTTAGCACTATCTAGCATATTTCCTTTCAACTTGCTTACACATATATATATTTTCAATGAAGCTCTTGCATTATAACCTTAAGGAAAATTGTTTTAGTGTTCTGGTAGCAATAGGAAAATAATATGGTACATTTGCACAGAACTTTAAAATGTGTAAAGTTCTTTCATATAGAAACATATTTAATCCTAATAATAGCCCTAAACAGCAGGGCAGATATTACATCCCATTTTACATATGGGGAAATGGAAGCCCAGAAATGTTCCGTGACCCACCCAAAGACACTGGCAAGTAGTAGAACCTTTATTAGAACCCTATGTTCCTTCACAGTCCAAGACTCTTGCTATGTATAACTTAAGGAAGTAATTATATGAGAACTTTCAAGTACCAAAAACAAAATCAAGTCTAAAGAACTAATTATGAGAAACCAATTCTTCAAATGGAACAAGAAAGTAAGGAAGAGGAATATTGTATTTGAATAATATTCTTTAAGAGTTTATAGGGGCATTATTCAAAAAAATGATAATCATCTTTCTTAGAACCTCTTCTGAAAGTAAAACAAGGGGGCTGAGCTTCTTGTGGACATTTAAGTTTGGGGTAGGGTACTTTCCTGAAGGCTTTCGAAAAGATACTATACCATCTGTTTGGAATTAACAATCAATCAAGTTTTGAACACCTGATACTGTACTAAGAAGAATAAATGAAATAAAAGGCATACTCTCTTATGTTTTCAAAGGATTTAATATATCTGGAGAAATTAAACAAACATATAAGAAACAACTGAGGTGTAAAATACGTGGCATTGACTCTGTACAATGAACTATTAGGGGTAAGAACTAATGAATTGACATTCAAAGACCATTTACTTTGCACTAATCAAGGAAAACATATTACGTGTTATAGTATAAATAAGATCAGGAAGCCAAAAACAAGTCCTGATGGATGGCAGAAAATAGGAAAATACACATTCATTCACATGTTAATGCATCCACTCAACATTTATTGAGCACCTACTACATACCACAGGTACAAAGGAGTGAGTAGATATATCCTTTTGAATAGAACTCAAGTTCCTACATGTTAGGAAATAGTGAACAATAAAATGGGTGAGTGGGTGGGTGTGCAGGCAGATTATAGCAATAATATTCTTAATCAATTCAGAGGTTAGACATGATTATGATTAGGGACAAGAGTTTAGA
The DNA here is from genome assembly GCF_964194185.1 of Rhinolophus hipposideros. Lineage (NCBI taxonomy): Eukaryota > Metazoa > Chordata > Mammalia > Chiroptera > Rhinolophidae > Rhinolophus > Rhinolophus hipposideros. The sequence goes on from NC_138060.1 coordinate 26,488,917, forward strand.
ATAGATGAGCCCTTAACACTTAAAATTCATTGAATGGAAATGCCAAAAGAAAATGTTATAAATCATCTAATCTATTCTCCTTTCCTTATCTCCACTTTATCTCCACTTTATCTCCTTATCTCCACTTGAAATATGGAGAATTAAGACCAGAGCCATTATGACCTGCTTAAGATTATAAACAGAGTTCGTGGCAGAACTGAAGATTGAAACCTGGTCTTCAACTTCTTTGCAGTTGTACCATCCTGCCTCTTGACTCTCGAATTTAGCTAAAACATTTTTCCTTCTTCCTTATGCCAACTTTGTAAATACCAGATCTTGGATCCTAAATTAAAGGTTTGGACTGTAATCATTATTCAGTCATAGGTAGAAAATCAGGATTTAGAGAATGAATCTGTTCCAGGTCTCAATGTCAGTGGATGTCTTATTTATAAAATGACCCAAGGCTTAATAAGATTAACAATATACAACTAGCAATAAATGTTTTGTAGCTATGGCAGTTAAGAGCCTGTGTTTTCCACCCAGTTCTGTCACTAATTGGTTATGTAATTTTGCACAAGCCGTGTATCACCTCTTTTTTATTTATTTGTAAAAAATGAGAGAATTAGAAAGTCTTTAAAGTTTGGTTCAGTTATTTTATATAGCGATACCTTATTATTTGAGTAAAGCACAGACTTCCCTTAAGGAAAAAATTTCCTAAGATTCTCAGTGTTCACATAATTTTTATTATAATTGAAATATGTACAAAACTAGCTATTATATAAGCTTTTTATGCTTGTATCTCTTATATACAATCAAAACAAATTAACTAACAAATTACGAGACCCTTAACATTCAAATTAACAGTTCAAAATGGAAATGACAGCGGTGACATGTGCTTTTTTTTGAGGTGCTACATGCTGTGCTCCTCAGTGCCACATATGATTCAGTTCTCTCTTGACTTCTCTCTTGTTGGACCCTTCTGTGAAACAGTGCTTCCTACAGCATTACTGGGTGTTATTTGGCTTTCACCCGACTCAAACGACACATTTATATGTTAAAAGTCTACCTTTGCCCTTCTATCATTAATCCTGGACAACTAAAGTAGTAATACTGGGCACCAATGGAATCATAAATACAAACTGTGGTGCTGACCCTGCTTGTAAGTTTTCAGTTATAAAATCATCCAGATATCCAGATAATCTAAAAAATACATATTTGTAATTTTATGTCATTAAAATGAGAGAAAATTTGAAAGTACAGAATTAAGAACGTCTTATCAAAAATTGGAAACAACTGAAGTGTCCTTCAGTAGATAATTGGATAAAGAACATGTGGTACGTATATGCAATTGAACATTACTCGGCCGTAAGAAAAGATGAAATACTGCCTTTGGCGACTACATAGATGGATCTTGAGATTATCATGCTAAGCTAAATCAGACAGAAAAAGTTGAGAACTGTATGATTTCACTTATATGTGAAATATAAAACTGAAAGCAACAAAGACAAACGGACAAACAAAAACTCATAGACACAGACAACAGTTCAGTGTTTTCCAGAGGGTAAGGGAGGAGGGGTAGGAGAGGATAAAGGGGGTCAAATATATGTTGATAGAAGGAGATTTGACTTTGAGTGCTGAACACACTATGCAATATATAGAAGATGTGTTATAGAATTGTATGTACACTAGAAATCTAAATGATTTTATTAACCAATGTCACCTCAATAAATTTAAAAAATTGGAAACAATTTAAATGTGCATCAACTGAATAATAAACAAAATATGGTATTGTCATACACAGTTTAGCCTAGATTATTCAGCAATAAAAAGAAGTTTACTACTGATACATTCTATAGTATGGATGAGCCTAAAAGATAGTATGATAAATGATAATTTATCATATGGTCGCCAGACACAGGCGACCATATATTGTGTGATTCCACTTATATGAAATGTCCAGTAAAAACAAATCTATAAAGGCAGAAAAGTGGATTAGTGGTTGCCGGAATTGGGGGTGGGAACTGGGATTGATTAAATCAGCATGGGAGATGTTATTGAGTGATGAGAATGTTCTAAAACTGATTTACGGTGATGGTTACAAAACTTGGTAAATTTACTAAAATTCATTGAATTGTATACTTGAAATGAACTTTATGATGTGTAAAATATACCTCAAGAAAGCTGTGAAAAAAAAAGCTTTTTATACAGCTTTTTTTCCTAGGACTTCCTAAGAATATATATCTATAGATATATATACTAAAGAGACCAGTTGAAAAAAATACTGCTTTAGTAGAACTAGAAAGAGGGTCCAGTAATTAGGATATCATGGATTCTAGCTTAGACTTTGTCATTAACTCAATATTATCTATCGTAGGCAAGGGCTCGGGCAAGTCACTTCAACTCTTTGTGCCTTGCTTTCCCCATATGTAAGTGAAGAGGGGGTTAGATTAAATGTTCTTTAAGACTTCCTGCAGCTATGACAATCTCATCTTCACATTTCTGTGAATACCATACTCTTTCTCAGTGCCCCATTTATTCTCTCACCTCCAAAGAGGTGAGACAAGCACATACACATTGCTTGTCTCATTAACTCTTGGTCACTAAAACTGTTTGTTTGTTTCAGGTATACAAAACAATGTAATAGTCAGACATTTATACCCCTTACAAAGTGATGTCCCCCGCCCCCAGAATACTACCCCTCTGACATCGTATACAGCTGTTACAGTTCCACTGACTCTATTCCCTGTGCTGTCCTCCACATCCTGTGACTATACATACCTATATAGCTGAAATTCATTATTATTCAGCTTCAGCTTCAGGCACCTACACCGTCCATGAAGTGGTCTCCCTAATAAGACAAGTGTTCTTTTCAAAACCCCTTTAATCAACTTGGGATATTGCTTGTCTCATTAACTCTTGGTCACTAAAACTTCCTGACCTTAATGCTTAGGTCTTTCAGGTACACAGTTCCCAAAATATTTATTTGAAAGTTCCATACTAGACTGAATGGTGTTATCATTCATTAATCTTCCAGAGGCTATGTCCTCATCCTCTGTAACTCTCTTATGGAAGCTCTCCCATAGATAACAATACACTTCCCCTTCAGGCAGTACATGAAAGAAACAATAGAGGATACAATGGAATCCTATAAAATTACACAGAATGAGAATCTGGCCCATTGTTTTCTCCTGCTGCCTAAGGAAGAAGTTGTACTCTTTGGATCCCCAGAAAGATTTTGGCTTGTCCACCTCCTCAGATTCCCAAGTAACAATTAGGCAATCTGGCCTTCTTCCCACTTCTCATTTCAATGTGTAGGATACTTGTCAGCTTGCCCAGAATGACTTTAGGCATTTTGAACTATTCATCTGACTGTATGCAATAGATAAATAAAAACATAGTTAGAAGGAAGACTGACTTAAGACTACTTTTATTGGGGGAGCACATATTTTAGAATTGAAAAAGTTATTTCTTGTCTGTCTTCATATTTTAGTCTTCCCCCTTTCTTTTACATTCAATGAGGTATTTCTGGAGTGTTTAAAATGAAAAATTTATTAAAATGGAGTTCATGTTTGTAAGTATAAAAACATAACATCTTACTTCCTAGAGCTTAGTATATTTGAAGAAAAGCACCCCTGGAGTGTAAAGAAACTAGGTTGTTGGAATGTGGTTTAATTAGTCCACAAACCTGTCAGGAATCTTAGATTCTTTTCCTAAAGCTATGCTGACACACAACATAACTTTGGAAGAACCAGTTAAGTTTGTATTCTACTTATCCCCTATAATTTAGGAGTAAGCACTTGCTAAAAACTGAAAATCCCTGTTAATAGAAATTGTTAGGTAAAACTGAAACATTAGTTACATTATTAGGGTTGACTAGTGGTTTTGCATATGCAATAAAAAGAAAAAGGATTAGATACCTAAAGAACTATATAGGGACGTGTGTCCTGATTGTGACTGTCATAGGACCAGGGACAACAGAGAAAAGTAAAATTTAAATAAAATTCAATAAAAACAATTAATAAAAGAGAAACTAGGTATGTAAGTATCTTATGATATGAACATTCAATGCCCAAAAGAAACAGATGCCTAGCTAAGAAAGTTTGGTATTGAAGATATTTACATTTTAATAACAGAGAACAAATTAAACATTTAGTTTTCTTTTTCAGTAGAAACTATATTTCAGGGTATCCATAAAGCTTTAGTTCCTAAAGGAAAGACCTATCTCATAGAAAAATGCCAGCTAATAAATGTAGAAAGAGTGATAGAATTAGAAAACTTTATTTCATAAATTCAAAGTATTGATTCAGGAAAAGATTATTAAATGTTAAAATCTTTAGGTGAATGATTGGTGAAACTGAACATCCATATAATGCCAAAGTAATATCACACAGATTACTTTCTAATTGCAAGGAGAAAAAGTAACCCTACAATGGAGAGATCAGACTCTCATTATTCTAAGTTAGTAATCAATCTTAGCATCACTAGTGGTCCGTCACATGCCATGACATGACTCTGAAGTGATGGAATAGGAAGTACAGAACATTACCTATATTACATTTAAGTCAACAATGTTTAGCTTTAATCCATAAACCCTTAGATATAACATCTAGTTTATAGGAAACATAAACCCTTAGATATAACATCTAGTTTATAGGAAACAGGGATAGAGAAGAAAGCAAAATGGTACCACAAGAAAACAACCATACAAATCCAGAGGGTGAGACATTCTACGTGACAACTGGCCTGCTCTCTTCAATTAGTCAGTGGCTGTGCTAGATTTAAACAGACTTAAGGGACATATAACCAAATGTATTTCATCATCCTGGGTTAGATTCAGGTTTTGAGTAAACCAGCTACAAAGAACATTTTGGGTCAACTAAGGGAATTTGAATATGAACTGGGTATTGTTTGAAATGAAAATTTACAAAAATGGAAAGATGGAAATTATTGACTTTTTTTAAAAAGCGGGTTACCATCAGTAACTACCACATTTCACTTTTATTAAAAAATCCAGGGGCCGGCCCGGTGGCTCAGGCGGTTAGAGCTCCATGCTCTTAACTCCAAAGGCTGCCTGTTTGATTCCCACATGGGCCAGTGGGCTCTCAACCACACGGTTGGCACCCCCTGCAACTAGCAACTAGCAACGGCAACTGAACGTGGAGCTGAGCTGTGCCCTCCACAACTAGGATTGAGAGGACAACACCTTGACTTGGAAAAAAAGTCCTGGAAGTGCACACTGTTCCCAATAAAGTCCTGTTCCCCTTCCCCAATTAAATCTTTAAAAAAAAATCCAAATACTCTATGCATATGCATGTATATATGTATATACTTATGTATATGTATATACTTATGATCATACCCATGCCTAGAAAAAGATCCAGTTAGATAAACACTAAGAGTTCAACATTCATAATCTCTGAGTAATAGAAATATAATTATTTTTTACCAGTCTATATTTTTTAAAATTTTCAACAATGAACATAGATTAATTCTGTAATAAAAGCTATTTAAAAAAATTTTCATATAGAAAAGTAGCAGTGTATTTGTCCATTAAAGAAAATAAAATGTTTCCTTTGAAGAAAGAAGGTGCAAAGACTAGAAAACACTTTAGTATCGTTCAAAAAACATTTGGTAATGGTTTCGGCTATAAAGCTTTGTCTATTTGTCTTTAATCAATATGATATAAAGAGTCAAACAGACCTGTGTTTGAATTCAAACTCTGTCGCTTACAAGTGGTTTTACTTTGGGCATGTTACTTTATCTCCAAAGCCTCTGTTTTCTCATCTAAAAGAGTAGTTGTGAGAAATAAAGATGATTTAATTAAATCAGTGCCTGGAATAAAGTAGGCTCTCAAAATTATAATATTATGAAAAAAAATGTAACATTATGAATTCTTATCAAAAATTTAACTCTTACACATGACAACTTGATTAATAAAATAATAAAAAGAGCAGTCAACTAACATCTCTATTGCTCTTAAATACATTTCATGAACATAAATATGTTTCATGAAGAAATGGTATACAAGTACAGCCTGACATCTTCAAAACAAGTATCAATTTTAATACTTGTTAGCAGAAATCTTACTCGTGATAGCAATTAGAAATTTGATAGGAAATAAAGTCTAACTTTATGGCCAAAAACCATTACCAAGTTCCATATTGAAGACTTATTCAACAGCTGCTATTATTTTCTTGTTTTTCTTTGAATACCCTCTCTGTGTCACTGTGAATTTCAAATGGGATAGAAACACTGAACAGCTCTAAGGTACTTTTTTATTAGCGTATTATTAAGTCAGGGTAAATTTTCACATAGTGATTTTATTATTTTCATAAGAGCAAGGAATTATGTCAATAGAAAAGACAACTATTTATACCAGAATAACTCCAGAATACTAGGATGACTCGTGAAGAGTCTATGAATGAGGCAAAAGAACATTTGTCGACAAAATGAATTCTTGAGTTGATTGTTTAGACATTACCAGATATGAATTACCAAGTTGTTATTGAGTACTCTCTGTAGAAAGCACTGTCTCTAAACTCTGTGATGAACTATGGCATTCTCATGGGTGATTCATCCATATTGAGTCATATCAGAGTTCAAATGCTTTCAGGCTGAGACTTCTAACATGATTATTGGCATTAAGAATAATTGATTGGAACAATTTATTTGAACATTTTATTGCATCATTTTAATGAGATAGAGCACAGTTTGGAGCTTTGAACTGGGAATGAGGAAACCTGATGTCTAGCTCAAAGTCTGCTACTAATTATCTGGGTAGTACCTTGGGCAAATCATTTAATTTCTCTAGAACCCATTTTGCTTATGTGAAAAATTAAGAGTTTGAATGTGGTAATCTCCCTGGTATTAAGTTTTGTAAGTCTGTGATCTCAGAAGTCCATGTATTTTCTTTAGTATAGTCACAAAACAGGTAAATTGCTTCTTTTACATAAACTAAACTTGCATGGAACTGAGGTGCTAAGCTTGCTCTAGGATTCTTGTGGATCCGTCGTGTGGTTCACTAATGATAGAACATGTTACCTAGGGAATCTCCATATAACTGATCTTGAAAAATTAATTGATAAAATCTGCAGAATGAAGAAGATACATGTTTTAAAGTTTTAGGATTTCCCACAATGTAAATATGGATCAGTTGATGATGTAGCCTCTGGTATTTTATTGTGCTAGAAACCAAATTACTGGAGAGTTTTGAATATTGCATGCAAAGACACGTTAACATAGTTTAGGTGGGATGTCTTTGGTTCAAAGTATAGTGTTTACTTGATCCCTAGAAAGTGGTTAGACAGGTTAGGCTCTTTTTCAGGTATTACAGGCAAATTAACTTTTAAAGGGGAAAAAGAGGAATTTTTCAGTCGATTTTTCTCTTTGAGACTTTTAATTTATTTCAGGCTTTATTTTTTGAGATAAAAGTGCCTTTCATACTGTCATCCAATTAGCAGTCAGGTATGCAAAGGAAATAGTAACTCAGGATTAGAACATGCATAAGAATACAATATTCAGAATTTTCATTACACTTTAAATAAACAAATCACAGGCATACTATTAGGTATCTCAAAATCAGAACCAAAACGGGCCTGTTAGCTAAACACTAAAAGTTCAACGTTTTGGATAGGTGGAAAGATAGTCAACAAAATTTTCTATTTATCTGCTCACAAATGTGAGCCAATTTGGGGTAGAGTGGAAAGAACAGTTGAATATGAGGTCAGGAGTTTGGTATTCTAATTCCACTTATTTTACCAACTAGCTGTATATGTTCAGGTAAAATGTATTAAATTTTTCTGTGTCTGTTTCCTATAGCTTTCCAACAGAATGATTACATGCAACAAGACTAACCCACCAGTTAAGATCATTTCAACAGAAACTGCTGTGGGGTAGTATAGCCCACGACAGATTTAATGATGTAAACAGGAAATGTCACAAAATGCAAGTCAGGAACTTACTTCTTCTCATCCTAAAGATGAGAAATGTGAACCCAAAGAGTTGACACAAATCTGTGGCTGAACCCAGATAGGAACTGAAAACCTAGGCTTTCTGGCTCCAATGTCAGTGTGCTTTTCCATATACTACACTGCGTCAGCATCTGGAAGACCTTTTTAAATATCAAATCTACACCTACTGGCACTATTGGCTCCAACTTAACATCATTTTCTTGAGTTATTTTTCTTTAAATCAAAATGCTATATTAGTTTAAAATATGAATCTTATATAGACATTATGCGACTTTCTGAAAATCTGAACCAAATTACAGTTTTTGATTAAAGAAGAATGGATTTTGCCTTTTAGAAGAAAATGACAGATGTGTTCAACAGCGGTCTTCCTTTGTCTCTTCCTCTGGGAATACCCAGCTTGCTGTGATGGTCGTGATGGAATTTACATGTAGGATACAGGATTATTTGTTCTTCTCAAAGGCATGTGTCCCATCGGAACATCGTTTCTTCCATATTGTATCCCCTGTGACTATGAAGAAACCCTGAATTGAGGCAACCAGCACTAGAAGATGAGGTTCTCAGCCAGCTTGAATTGCACTAGGAAAAGGCAGCAGTTCTGGGTAGGGGGAGAATGAGCTTAGGTCGTCATTCTAGTTGTTAGCAATTACCTGGCTTCCTTTAAAGTACATCGGGAAATCTAAGTCTTGTTGGAGCAAGAAGGAAACTGATACTGTTGTCAGTTCATTAGGTCTCGAAACTCCTTGAAGGGTACATGTGAGACAGATGTGGCAAGCAGCTGTTCTTTCATCATTCTTGTCACCAACAGAAACAATCAACAGATGTTTTATGCCAACTAGGGACACTGTGCTAGGCTCTAGGGATACAAAGAGGTATTAGATATTGTTCTCTCATGCATCTCCTGACCTCTCAGGAACTAGTGTAAGTGTTCTTAGCACTTATAACATGAAATACAACTTTTAAAATGAGGTTACAGCAAAAGCAAAAACTATTATACCCACAATTGTATGCCAATATTAATACCGATACTGACATAGCTTATTTTACGTAAAAGAAAAAGAAAGCAATGAAAGCAGTTCTTAAAATCTAAATTCAATCTAGAGAATGAAATCCAAACTTAATCTACAGCCGAAATAAACAAGGTTTCAAGAGTAATGCAGCACAACGAGTATTCAATATTTTATTTCCTGGGAATATTTTATGTAAATCATGCTAAACACTGAATAATGTTTTAAAAGCTTTCTACAGATATAATACTATGATTTTATTCATTATAGATTTTTAGGCCTCTTTTTGTTATGAATCATTCATAGCTGCTATTAGTCTAGCTGCATTCTCCTAAATGTACTAAATGTACTAAATTTTTGGTAGTTTTTTGGCTGAGTAATATTCGGATCCTTTTGGCCAAAGACAGGTTTCATAAAGTAATACTGAAGATTAAATATTGAAGAGTAGCCTTCTCAAATACCAAACTGTCCACTGTTTTCAGCTGTCATAAACTGCGATGGTTAAATAAGCTTTACATCCTTCTCATTATATAATCCTCCCTGATTATCCCCATTCTTTTTCCTGCTGAGCGCGTGTACCGTACCCACATCCACGTCCATACCTCTGTGTCTCCAGAGCCCAAGGGGAAATGAACTTCTTCTTACCCTCTACATCACACAAAGCCCTACATCCCTCCATAGAAAAAGTTGAGTTCGCTTTTGGGCATAGTGCGTAAAGAAAGTGGTCTTTTACCACTTATTCACTCTAAAATTACCAAGGACTGTCCTTTAAGGGAATTCTCCATCGAGTGAAAAGCAATAGACTTCTGTATAGAGATACCTTTCAGATACACAGTGCTGATAACTAGTTGATAAACAAAGAATCTAGACACTCTCTGAAGCTCCAAGACCTTACATTACAGTGTAATTCACCAGTATGCTCTTTTGTAGATCTTATAATAGCCATCAGGTTTTGATATAATAAAGAGTAGGGCACTGAAGAATCTTAAGGCCTTGAAGATAGAGATATTCACATGCATGTCAAAACCCATAAATTGTCTTGTGATCCATACTGTCCGTTGATAGTAACAACTTTAATTAAGCAAATATATTATTTCTGATATAAATGCATGCTAACTGACCTTCAAAGTTATTTGGATCATTTTGATTAAATAGTTAAATGTGAACTCCTTGAGGATAAGAACCTCGGCTTATTAGTATATTTATCTCCGATGCCTAGAATAATACCTGGCACGCAGTAGGTATTTGATGAATATTTGAGGAATGGATGGATGGATAGCTATAAAATAAAATATAAGTTTTTTTCAATATCTAAGGACAAAACAGATGCATAATTAGATACAAATGAGATTGGCTCAGTTTATCTTTGTTCATTTTAATGTCCGTGTAAGCAAGTTATTTCTTCAGTGACATATTGCTATGGTGTGATAGGACAAAATATTATCACTAACATAATATGTGATTAAACAATCCACAGTATATAAGTATTTTTTAGTAACTTGGGATGGCTTTATATATTGCTTGATTTGTATGTGCCATCAAAAGTTTAAACATTTATTGAACTTGCTATATGCCAGGCTCTATGTTTATCAAAATTGTGATTTTTGTTTATTGACTGTTTTTGAACTTTACCAGATAAGAACACATCTTATTCATCAAGCCAGCACCTAGCTCAAGGCCTGCCTATATATTGTGATATATTGTCAGTAAATATTTGTTGAACAGATAAATGTGTGAAATACAATGAATAGGACAAGGTTTTGCTTTCAAGTAATATAGTCTAGGGAGAGAAAGGTTAACATGGTAAGTGCTGTAGATGCTAGTAAAGTCTAGTGCTATGGAATAATTAACTATTAAAAATAAAAAGAGTGTGAGAACTATTAGAGGCTTAGAAGGCCTAGCTACATAGTAGGTAGACAAGTGGAATGGCATCTGAGGGGAAAAAAAGAATAGAAGTAACAGTAGGTGAAGAGTCCAGAAATCAGTCCCTTTCAAGATAGTTGGAAGAGGGTAAAAGGGATCAAATATATGGTGATGGAAGGAGAGCTGACTCTGGGTGGTCAACACATAATGTGATATATAGGTAACGTATTACAGAATTGTACACTTAAAACCTATGCAATTTTAGTAACCATTGTCACCCCAATAAATTTTAATTTTTTAGAAAAAAGATAGCTGGAAAGCACGGATCTGTGCATTGCACAAATTGTAAAAGAGACTAGTACAAAACTTGAGAACCAGGTAAGACTACTAGCTTAAGAAACAAACTAGGATCTTCAGATAGAATTATGTGACATAAATAAGCTACATCATAAATGAGCAAATGTGGGAATAAGGACAGTGAGGGATTCCTCAAACATTCCCTCCTCCAGCTCCCAGTATCCATAGGTATTAAAAAACGAGTAACATAGTTATTTATTGATATTCCTTGAAAGAGTTAACATGTTTTCCCATAATTTACCAAATACTCTATCCGCATGGTTCCTGATTTATGAAAAGGTGATTTAGACACTTCTAAGAGTAGAAATTGATGAAGGCCAGTAGAAGACTGGCCTGAAAATTAGAGGCCTAAAATCCTAGATTATATTTCCAGCCTTATTGCTGACCTCGCTGTTTAACCTGGAGAATTTACATGTCATTTGGGGCCTCATTTTCTCATCTTATTAACAGAGTGTTTGACTCTAAAGAGTTTCTCTTGCTCTAAAATGGTATCACTCTGCCCATTTTATCATTCTTATAATCTGGCATAATCTTAAAAACATTTTAATAAACGCCCACTTTTTCAAAGTTGAAGAGACTTTGGAATCTGAGGGCAGGAATGAGGTGATGATCAGAAATTAAGTGAGACACTGCTACTTAATAGGAATAAGGCTGAAGTTTGCCTTCCAGACTCAAACACATCTTAAGATGTCAAGTAGGAGCATCGATAGGCAGAATGGGGCTTAAATTTGTATTCTGTTTTATTAACAAGAAGAAAAGTGTTCTTGACTTTAATCATTTATTTTTGTCTAACATAAATTCAACCAAAAATCTCAGATTCAATCACACTTTTAAATATTGTGTCATTCTGTATGTAATATAAGTAAATTTCCCAGCATTAAGGGGAAAGGGGAGACTCCTTTATTGAGAAATCAAATTGAATATAAATAAATCTAGTTCTATACAACTATAATTACCTCTGTCGTGTGGACTTTTAACTTAATTTACCTTATAAAGGTTTCGGGGCTTTAAGTGATGATGTAATTGCCCAACTGTCCATTTTATTCTGCACTGTTGAGATCCACTAAGCATTTCCCCACCAAGCTATTGCTCTATGACTGACAGGGAAACTTTTGCTAGTTCCCTTGAAGGATGACTAGTTACTCAATGTAGATTAATCAGATAGATATATATTTATTCCACTTGGGGAATATTGGCATAAGTGTAATTCAGAGAATTATTGCCACCTGATATATTGCCCTATGTAGGGCATCTTTTTAAATCCGCAAGTCACCGTAATTATATTAGGCCACTTACATGATGAGAGGAGACCAGCTCCCACATTGAATTTTGGCACAGCTAGTGTTTCTCCTTGCCAAAAAGGGCAAAAGGCCTTGAGCAAGAAGCCAGCTTTTTCCTGATTACAAAACTGACCACATTCCTTGCCAACCTATCAGTATAAGTCGATTTTTTTCTGGTAGTGCATTTTTCTTTTCAGAGCGAACTCCACTTTTTTTCATTATGATATGGCATTTATCATTTACACATCAATCAATGCAACATTGTTGCACAGCTATTGATGGATAAACTTAATCATCAAGTTTTTAAAAAGCAAACCCTGATATATAAAATCGAAAGCATATCAGGCCCTACCTTCATTCTCTCAACTGTTTAATTTTATAGAATTTGGATAGCAGTCAATGTCATTTGGGGCTTTTGTAAAGTAGTAGAATCAATACCTTAGAATATAACATTTCAGTAGAATCCTGATAGCAAATTTTAAAATGTGACTACATGTTTGAAATCAAAATTTTCTTCAGATGATATGATTAGAGATTCAACCAGGGGTGGGCAGTGAGAAAAAGTTTGTCCAAGTAAGTTCATCTTGTGTTTCATAACCCAGAGATGGAAAGTTTTCCATTTAAGAAGCAATTGAATATTGAACAATCTCTTTGCTCTGATAGTTCTAAATACTGCACAGCTCGCTCCTCTCACAAGACACTAAACATGTGGGTCACTGGCGAGACAGTGTGGCAATGTTTTCCTTGTAATGTACCAAGTCTTGCCAAAGCAGTGAACAACATTATGACACAACATTTTGTCACAGCTGGCTCTCTAACAGAAGAGTGCCAGCCAATTCAGGCCTGGTTCTTTGTGTGTTTATTCCCACCTCTCCCAAATATTTGGAAACTGATGTCTTGACTCATTGGTGTGTTCACAAGTTCTACCACTGCAAGTCTTTTTCTTTTAACGGACTCGTCTTTTGCAAGAAATAGACAAAATATCAATGTGAATTACAGCAAATCCCTATTCCATGCTGTTATGGGTGAAACTCTGGGAGATTCTCTTATTGACCCAGAAAGTGATTCCTTCGCTGATACACTGTCTGCAAGCACTTCACAAGGTAAAGTCCATTCTAGATACGGCTATTGGGATACTTTGGGCATTTATGGAAGGTTAAAATTGCTCTTGTAGTTTGCTTTCCGAGTTATATTTGTTTTAATACTGTTATATGTGTAGTCCAGTATTTTAATACTTAGTTTATTGCTAAGTTTATTGCTATAGTGTTCACTTATAAGCATATTCAGAACTTTAAAAAAGAAACCTAAACTCATCCATATTTTATGTCTGTGCGTGGCTCCCGTTTCCTGAATTTTAAGCATTTTAAAGGTAGATTTATATTTAAAAGGCCTATTCATTTTTGTTTCCTGGATTTATATGTTTGCCAAAAATACTTAAGGTCTTTTTATAATACCTGAAAGGTCACTTTTCCCCTTTAATCATATGTTAGATTTCTCTCATAGCAGTTCTTATCCCTCTTACAGCATTTTTATTCTTCTTAAAGCCCTGTCAGCATGTTTTTGTTCTACTTTGAAATCAAGACATTTGTATGTATATTTTAATCTGTAAGCTTCCAGAGTGTAGGAACAACTTAAATACTTCTTTATATTTCTTAGGATATCTGGCATAGTGCCTAATGCATTGTAGAATAGATGGTGGGGACCTTGGCGAATGTCTATTCTAAGCATCTCATTTTACACATAAAGAAAATGAGGTCCCCGAATGTCTAGGGCATGCTAAATAAATGATTAACTATTACTTTTACTCAGATATATAAGACCCAGATACCTAATTTTTCAACATTTCTTTCTTGGCCATTGAAAAATAAAAGTTCTTCATTTCTACAGCTCCTTCTACTGGAGTTTCTTAGCACAGCTTTTTCTGTTTTGTATTTATTGCTATATTTCTATTTGTTTTGTTATTTTCTTCTCATAGAAGATTAGATTGTGTTAAAATAGTGTGATTAATGTTTTATAATATAAGTGCTAAAACATTACAATTAAGTCACTTAATTCTTGAAATAGATGGCTTTACATATTAATGTTTTAATTTTTATGGAAGCCTGAAGTTTGAACGTATTAACCACCACTTTTTAAAACATTAAGGTTTTTTAAAATTAATAAAGAATGTTTCCTGAAATATTATTTTATTTTATTATGATTTGACTCAATGTATATTTCAATCATTGGAGCCTCTTCAATAGATGTTTAGATTCAGATATGACATAGAAGTCTGTTATTTTTCTGCAAGCCATAAAAATTATTTCTCTCTTTCTCCAGTTATTAATTTAGCTGGCATCAAGGAAGAATGTCCTAGGTATACTCTGAAGTCGTTCTTGATTCAAAATTTGGTAGTTTTGCCTATTTGAAAAGACATGTTCAGAATGCAGTTCAACAAATATTTTAGATTATCTGGGGGACAAGTACTGTGGATCGTAAGGGACAGTTGTGTGATTCAAGTTAGTTTTCATTCTGTACTAATCTCTTTATTCTTGTGCCTTGAATTTGCCCTGGATTTAATTCTATGAGGGTCTCGCATCACCTCCAAAAGAACAACCCAGTCCTTTTCTTCCTAATTAACATGGTACAGACTAGAATTATTGGCCATTAAGAAATTATACATCGTACCAAGAAGTTAACTCTTGTCTTACATGGTCTCTGATGACTTCTTACTCCTAAGTGTTGTTTTTCTGTTAAAAATATGAGCTTCTAAAGGCCAAAGACCGGTCGTTGTTCAATTCTGTTGCATTTTATAGGTGACCATGCAACATTTACTCCACCCTTGCCAAAACAAACAGACAAGTTTGAAAATAAACAGGGAATATGATGATAATTAGCTGGTTGGGGTCAGCAGAGATGAAACACTGGAGAGATCAGGTATTTGGCCTTGCTGCAGTAATTATTGAGGTGCTCCTTCTTCCTCGTTATAGGCAAAGTGGAACTGGAGGCTATTGCAAGTAGCTGGGTGCTGCTATTAAAGAAAAAAATAGCTCATTGTGCTATATCGGTCATATTCATGAGATTACAAACTCTCCGCAGCGACTATAACCTAAGAGCACTTCTCTACTTTTTCCTGGGCTCCTTGATCCCTGCGACCCACTTATTCCCCTTTCTGTTTTCCTCATGAGCTTCTCAGGCAACCCCAAGTAACCCCGTGCTGGCTTGGAAACCATTTCCACTAGTAAAAATTGGCAAGGTTGAAGGGAAGCTTCCACAAACTCAAGCTGAATGTGCCTCCTGCTTTTAGTGCCAGACCTAGTCCTGTGTGAATTCTCTAATTTTAAGTTGTTGCACCAGAGCATTGAAAGATGATGACACGCTTGTCCTTTGGAGCTGATTGAGCAATGGAAATATGCCTTGGAGACATGATAAATGCTGCAATAGATGATTCTTGAAACGAGAGTCTCTCCTGAGATAGGAGTGCCTGATTGATTGCCCATCATTTTTATTCAGGGATACTTAAACTGTGTCTGTGTGACTCCAGGCAACGGTATATTTGGAAGCACTTAGGTAGTTGATCAAAGTTTTCACCTTTCCAGAAGTGTGAAGGGACCCCTGTAGTATTAGGGGATGCAATCACCAATCTTGTTTTGGCCATATACTTTCTGTGTGATTCTGAGCACGTCACTTATTCTCTCTGCCCGCCATTTCCACATATGTTAACAGAAAAGACAGAGTTGTTGGGAGGATTAAGTGACACAATATTTGTGAAAGCACATCTGAAGCCCTATATAGTTTATTGTCTTGACCTTATAGTATGACTCACTTGTGGGTAGAGCCGAAAACATGTAATCTTCCTAAATTCCTAGATTTGAAATATTTTAAGGAATATGGGGGTGGAGAACTGCAGAATTCTTTATGCACCAAAATAAGTGGCAGTTTTGCGTGAGATGAGGCTTCTGCATGACCTGTTTTGGTAAGGAAATGATAAAACTTAGAGAAGCATCATCTTTGTGTCTGATTTTTTTTAAATGAAAGAATTACCTCCCACTTTCATTAACATTTGTCTATGAAAAGATTGATTTTATTAACCAATGTCACCCCAATAAATTTAATTAAAAATCGTTAATTAATAAGATTGCATTTCCAAAAGTTGAAATCATTCTTTGGGCCTAAATCAGAGCGATGATTATGGTTTCTTCTCATTGAAACACTGTCTTAGATTATAATGTTCTCTGTATGATAAAGATTTAGGTTACTGATGCGGTTCTGAATTTCATAATCTCAGATGTAATAATAACTCAGGGCCCTTTTCTGGAATTTTACTATTGCCCATATTAATTTTTTCCTTAGAATAGCTCTAGTTTTATCATTTATTTCTGACTTAACTGTTCAAATCTCTTTTCTGATCACCAGGACTTAGTAGATTTAGTAGATTTGTAGACTCTGAGAATCTCCTTATTATTGTTTCCAAAAACTGTCATTTCTCTTGTACTTTCCCCCAAATTATGAATTCCGGGAAACAGTCAAAACAAATGCCATTTATATGAGATGCTTATAAGAAAATACAGCATTTTTAAAAATTTTAATTTCCCCAAGCAGCCTTATGGAATACAACTTGTCTTGAAAGCTACCTGACAGCAATTATCCATTTAAACTGTTAACTCTAGTGTAAAACGTGAGTTGTTAAATGAAAAACAATGTTTATGCCTCTGATAGAGGTTGTCATAGGTGAGTCTGTCAGCATCTCACTTATAACTTGAATAAGACAACCTTGAGAAAATTCTGAAATCATCTTAGCTCTTTGTAAGGTACATAGTCTTTGCATCAGAGGAAATCTGAGCAAAGCACATTTCTTCATTGTTTTAGATCGACATAATTGACACAATGTTTCTGTTATCTTAGCTTCCTGTGGACACTCTTAAGTTAGAAATTTGAAAGTTGTCCAGCCCATGCCTCCTGTCCATCTACTAGTGTTGAATAATTGCAAAAATATGTGATAGAGAATGAATCAGACTCATTTGAATGGAACTAAGTTTCTGTAAAACTCTACCAGATTACCCTTTCTTGGAGACACAGTTTTGCACCTGTAACAAATTTAGGGACATAGGAATTGCACATGTATCTGATAGCAACTGCAATCCAACTCTTACAACCTTGGAATTAAGATCACATGGATGTTTGAGTACACAGTTTTTTAGACCTGTGGAATTTTTATTTGAGTAAGGGATTTGGCAGCACAAGATTGAGATTCCCACAGTGGTGAATGGTTTGCTTATAAAATAGATTTAAAACAGTCAACTGTCAATTACTTACATGTGAAGTATCCCTCATTACCTCATGTCAGGATTTCTATACAACTTTTGAGGTGACCTTCTAAATGAGTAATTTAGCCAGCCAATCCAATCTGCCCAATAAGTCATCCTAAAAGCCTGGCTTTATTACCAGTCTTCTAATATGTACTAAGCACAGACTATATACAAGGCACTATAGTGAATGTTGTGAAATCTGAACATCTTTGCCTGACTTTCAAAGCTCTTTACATTCTTGTTCCACTTTATGTACCTTATTTCCCTACAAACCCCAGAGACTGGCCTGCCTTACTCTCATAGGGCTAATCTCATTATCCGGAGAAGAAGCCATACTCACTCTGACCTCCAAGCCTATCACATCCTGGAAGGCCTTTCCTAATTCTTCTGCCTTTTCACGTCCTCCCTGTCCTTCAAAGTCAGGTTCAAGTAACGTCTAAGCCGTGGAGCATTCTCTGAATGCATTCCTGTTAATTGCCATCCCTCTCCTCTAAACTGAAAATATGTTCAAAATATATATCCTCCTCCACGGCCACTATCCTGACCCAAGCCACCATCCCTTTCCTGGATTGACAGGTTTTCCTGCCTCTACCCTTACCTTCCAACAGCCAAGTCTTAACCCATCATCCAGAGGGATCATGTTAAAATAAGTCAGATCTGTTATTCTGCTCAGAACCCTGTAGTGGCTCTCCAACTTCACGAATGACAAAAGGCCCACTCACCCCGCATGCCCCACCCCGCCCAGGCCCCCTCTGGGCCCTGTCTCCTGTCTGCCTGCCCTTTCCTCTCTGCTCCCACCACACTGGCCTCCTTGCTGTTCCTCCTGCATTCCACACATGCTCTTGCCTTCGTGTGCTTGTTCCTTCCTGGAAGCCTCTTCCTCTGACATCTTAGCTGACTCTCTGAGTGCCTGCTAATCTTTGCTCAGATCAGATCTTACCTTCTAGGGAGGACTGCTTTGACCCATATGTTGAATTATCTGTCCTCCCCACTGCTCTCCCCTTTCCTCTGCTCCACATTTTCTTATATCTACAGTATTCATCATCTTCTAATATACCATAGAATGTATCTATTTATGTATTTTTGGTTTATTTTCTGGTTATCCACTAGCATATTGACCGCAGGACAGCAGAGTTCTTTGTCTAGTTTGCTCACTCACTGATATATCCCAAATGCCTAGGACATGCTTGGTGACTAGCAGGGCTCATTAATACTTGCCAAAATGAAAGAATAAAATCCTCTAACCTTTTTAGTCTATATTACACTATTTAGTCCTTAATTGGAGACTGCCTGATAAAATTTTGTTTTACATACTCCCTAAGCCAAATTATATAGTCCCTAAGGATGAGATCCAGGTTTTATTCTTTATTCCACAAGTATCTAACACATAATAGATATCTAATAAGTGCTTGTTACTCTAATAGGACTTACTTACCAAGCTGACCTCCTGCTGCACCTCAGCATTTCCTGAGATCAGGCACTAGAATATGTTTAGTAAGTAAAAACAAATGTTTAGTGTACACTAAATACTAGTCTAAATAAAGCCAACACTAATATAAACAAAGCAACAATATTATATATGCTAAAAACAGGTTCAAATACAGTTTGAATTACCTACTAGTTACAGTTATTTGAACCATGTCCCTTTATTGGTTCGAATATCACTAGTTGAGTGTCCTTTGAAGATTAATTTGAATATCATAAATTTGTGAATTATCCAAATGCCTGGCTTCTTCTGCAAGTCTGCCGACTTTTTGATGCTTCCAATATTTATCTGAACTTCCAAGAGACTTATTTGCTAGCAGTGCTAAGAAAAGTAACTTATTTGATTAAGTAACTAATATCCAAAATAGAAAGCACTCACAGCAGTGCGGAACAGGTACCCAACACATGTTAGTTTTGTCTTCTCACCCTTAAATTGGAAGCTACCATTTTGGGGATAATATGGATTTTCATTATTCATGCTATCAAAAGTTTTCTACTACCATGGTTAGTTAAGTCAGACTTGTTGCTTACTCTCTTATACTCTTTATTTTAGCATTTTCCCCAAAATATTTAGATATTATCTGATAGATACATATTATTAATCCTTGTTCTATAAAAATGAAACCAAAGTTTAATGTCTTATTTTGGCAAAGAGCCACTGGCAAAACTTAGTAATAGAACAGGAGTTCTAATATCTCCTTTACATGTTCCAGACATGCAAACACAATGGCTCCTCTTGCTTCTTTTAATTAAATCACAGGAAAAAGTAAAATATTCATTATTCTTATTTTTTATTTTGCTTGGCACTAGCAATTAAACATTTTTAATGTAAAATCATTGGCTATTATCTTGTCTTACACTTTACCTAAAACCCTGCGTTTATTTTAGTTTTTAAAATTGTAGACCTATTATATAGACATCTGGGTGAGTACTTAGTTGATTAACATATGATGTTAATAAGAGTCAAAAGTGTGCACTTGACCTAAGTATGGCCAGATTTACATAGAAATCTTTGCCATTCACAAAGATATGGCTTTGCCCCTGATTCAGCCACCTCTCTAGCCAATTGCAAGATACCAACAATTGACCCAGGAGAAACCAATTCAATTTGCAAGTGTATGTCCTATATAAAATCTAATCATCTTTGATATTTTATTCATTTAGTTATTACTTAAACAAACTCAGATAATATAAGGGGCATGCCCCTTATATACAAGTATCTTTTCCTTGAAATTTCTTTATCAATAATAATCCATATTCTAATCATCCCCTAATCAGCCCTCAAAATTCAAAACCCGTCTCTACCAAAAAGTTATTCCCGATTATTTCAGAACATGTTGATGTCTTTCTCCTCTACATTTCTAGAGGAGAAATCGAGAAAGCACTTATCATCGCTATCACTAGTTTGGTCTCTGTACTTTTTTCTGTTATTAAACATCTTTCACCTTGGTAACTTGTCAAGGTGAAGAATTTACTTATAATGTACTTCTTGTGAGGCCTGAAAAATACCTTGCATGTAATATTAGATAATTGGTTGTCTTGATTTGAGATGGTTTTGATTTTATATTAATGATTGCACATATACTGAGATTAAGATATTGAGAAAGAAAAATGCTGAAGAAAAGTAAAACGAGGAAAGGTTTAGGGAAGAGAAACACCATAGTAAAATGTAATGATAACTCTTCTAAGAAGGGCTTATAAAATAAATTGTTGATACAAAGAAGAGTTAAATAATTAACATAAAACTGGTAGCTTGAATTTAATCTACTGACTTTACTTCATTTGGATGGAATGTCTCAAAAGAGAACTCAACTGATCCAAACATATTAACTTTCCAAACACAAGACTCCTGATGTAGTAGGCATTAGTATTTGGAAAAAGATTTCCTACATTGTTAAAAAAATACAGGATCCTTATAAAGCAGAATAAGCCTTAGGTATAAGCCAAACATGTCTAAAGCAAAAACAACTTATAATAGTCAGTCCTTAGGATAAAATGTGTACCCTTTGAATTTCTACCTGCCCTGTTTACACTGATTTGAGGACCTTGGCTGAATATATGTTTAGCCTTTATTGTACAAGGAAGCCAGTTAGAAATATAGGTAGTTTATTAACACTTATTTTAATACTATTTTATAACTTCTGAATAGGAAAATTCTTAAATGAATGCCCTAGAAATTCTATAACAATCCTTTTAATTACAAACGGAAGAGTTTTATTGGCTTATCTGGTTGGTCTGCATGTTTCCTTCTACCAACCCCCACTCCTAGGACCCTTTATGGAACATCTCTCTATTTAGCCTTTTTATTGAAGTATAATATACATAAAGACAAGCGCATAAATCATTTTCACAGATGAACATATCTGTGTAATTCACACTCCGATAAAGAAACAGAACAACACCAGCACTCCAGAAGCCTCTTTTGTGTCTGGATTCTTTTGTTCAACCTTTGCTTGTTGGATGAATCACATTATCGAGTATACTTGTACTTCCTTCTCATTAATGTATGGTATTTCATTGTGTGAATATATCACAATGTATTTATCCTACTGTTGATGGGCTTTCAGATGGTTTCCACAATTGCAAGTACTACAACCGAGAACATTCTTGTACAGGTCTTTCGGTGAACAAGGGTTCATGTATACTTGAGCCATAGGGTTTACGACCCTATAATGATTACATAGGGTGTGTTCAGCTTTAAGAGATGCTGTTAGGTTGGTGCAAAAGTAATTGTGAGTTTTGCAATTATTTTTAATCTTTTAAACCGCAATTACTTTTGCACCAACCTTCTACCAGTTTTGAGCATGGCTGTAGCAAGCGCTTCTTCCACCCACAGTGTCTGAATGTCCCAAGTTGCTTCACAGCTTTACTGGTACTTGGCATTTTCTGTCTTCTTCATTTGAGCCCTTCATTTAGCCACCACATTCCATAGAAATCTTTGCCATTTACAAAGAAATCTCTGCCATCTATACAACCACCTCTCTAGCTTGTCACAAGATACAAACTATTGAGTGTGTGGTGGTATCATATTATAATTTTTATTTCCCTTTCTTTGATGACTAAAACGTTAAGCAAGCACCTTTTAAAATATTTGCTGTCCATTTTGTCTATCCTTTTTTGTGAAGTGCCCATTCAGGTCTTTTGCCCATTTTATAGTGGGTATGAGTTCTAAAGCATGCTTTGTCAGATACATGTATTGCAGATGTCTTCTCCCATTCTCTGTGTTGCTTTTTTATTCACTCAATGATAAGTTTTTAATCTCAGTATAGGCCAATTTATCTAATATTTCTTTTATTATCAGTGCTTTTTATATCCTGTTGAAGAAACCTTTGCCTATTTCAAGGTTGATAGTGTTTTCCTAATTTTTGTTTTAAAAGCTATTTTGTTTTATATTGCACATTTAGATCTGCAATCCACATAGAGTTGATTTTTGAGTATGGTGTAAGGTGGGGGTTGATTCATTTTTTTCCATATGGATATGCAATTTACCTACTCCATTTATTGACAAGATCATCCTTTCCCCCCTACACTTTTTTGTCATGAACACAGGTGACCACATACACGTGAGATTAATTCTGGACTTGTTCTTTTGCTGCATTAGTTACGTTGGTCTTTTTTTTCTTTCACCAATTAATATATTGTCTTAATTACTGTAGCTTTATAATTGGGTTTAATATTTCGTAGCAAAGTCCTCCAACATTGTTTTTCTCTTCAAAATTGCCTTGGCTTTCTTGGTTCTTTGAATTTCCATATAAATTGTAGACTCAGCATGTCAATTTCCACACAAAAATGCTAGGATTTTGATTAAAATTTTTCTGAATCTATAGATAAATGTGGGGATGATTTACAGCATTACAAGATTGAGTCTTCCAATCCATGAACATGGTATATTGAGATATTCTTTAATTCTTTTTTTCAATAATACTTTTGAGTCTTCGGCGCAGAGATCTTACACATATTTTGCTAGATTTTTCCCCCTATGTATTTGATGTTTTGACGCTATTGTAAAAATCATTTTAAAATGTCATTTTTAATGTGTTGCTGGCTTATGGAAATACCATTGATTTTTTAATATTGACCTTTGCTAAATTCTCTTATTACGTGTAGTTTTATTTTTTATACAATTATGTCATCTGGGAGTAATGTCAGTTTTATTTTTTTCTTTTCTAATCCTTATGTCTTTTTTCCCCTGTTGTATTAGATAGGGTTTCCAGTACAG
This sequence comes from Rhinolophus hipposideros, assembly GCF_964194185.1. Taxonomy (NCBI): domain Eukaryota; kingdom Metazoa; phylum Chordata; class Mammalia; order Chiroptera; family Rhinolophidae; genus Rhinolophus; species Rhinolophus hipposideros. The sequence continues at coordinate 26,512,362 of NC_138060.1, forward strand.
TATTGAATAGAAGTAGTGATAGCTAGTACCCTTATCCCATCCCTTGTCTCAAGAAGGGAGCTTTAAATATTTTACCATCAATATGACAGCTACTTTAGGTATTTTGTGTTTTAGTTTTTTATAGATATTCTTGACCAGATTAATGAAGTTCTCTTTCCTTCTTAGGTAAGAGGTTTTTACAAATCATGAATGAGTATCAAATTATATCAAATGCATTCATAGAGAGTATTTTTGCTGATGCTCAGGAGGAATATTTAAAATGTGAAAAATGTTTCCTCTGGATATTTTAATATCACACTGTAATATGGCTTAAGATAATATGTAGCATAACTAGTTAAGCTCTGCAAATCAGCCACAACCACTAGTGATCTGACTACATCTGTTTTAACACTTTTGTTCTCAATGTTTGTCTAGCTTCAGACCATTGTCTTCTCATTAAGAGTGCTTGGCACACTACATTGAAAACAAAAGAAGAAACAGAAGCATCGTTTTGCCCGACTAAACCACTCCGAGTAAGATAGTGCCTTTCTCTTCTATGACAATTTCAAGCTATTAGAGGGGCTGCAGGGGTAAAGCATCATTGAAAACCACCCACCCACTCCATCTTTTCCTGGTTGCAGGAGGTCCTTTACAATGTTTGCGTGGTGGACAAACCAAAGAGAAGCAGTACTTTGGCAGATCTTTGGCTCCCTCCTTTCTGACTAGTTACAAACTTCTGGAGCATTCTTTTCATTTTTTTTCCCTTTCCATTCAATCTCTTCGCTCCCATTTTCAATTCCCTATCACTGCAAAGCCAAAACCAAAATGTGAAGAGGGAGCTAGCCAGGGGGAAACAATCCAGTTCCTTTTTTCTGATCTAAGCACCATTCTTCATGTGCTAGCAGGCAGTGTAGGAATTTCAACTAAACCAGAGTAACTAACTATTCAACAGATTTAGCCTTCATCCTGATTAGATTATTGGTATTAAGTCTCTTTTCGAAACTTGTGAAGGTTGTTTTAGCAGAAAAACCAAGCTTGAGTTAGTTTAACCATAGGTAGAAAGAGGACATGAATCTCCAGCTAAGGAAGCAGAAAAATTGATGAGTATGGATGAGGACATGATCCTGTAAGCTTTCCTTTGTCCTAATACCTCAGGACTAGATTAGGGAAGCCATCTAAACAACACGTGGCTCATGCAAGAGAAAATAAACATGGTCTCTAAAGTTGATGTTATGCCCCTTGTTGATCTGAGTTGAATATTTGCTATGAGATCTTCTGGTTTATTATAAAGAAATGTGCATATACAGATACATATTGGAATGCTTCGACCTCGGCCAAGGCTATCAATGGGACTGTCAAGGGAGAATCAAAGCACAGAAGCATTGAATTTGGTTTTCAATATGGTCTAAGTAGGCGACAGAATGAAAATATGTTTTCTTATATTGAAGAAACAAATGGCACACCAAATAATCCATTTCTAATCCCTCTCTTAATTCATGGTGTCCAAAATAAGAGGTTCTCTATTCAGAGAAACCATAACAGAATTCAAACTCCAGCTCATATATATATATATATATATATATATATATATATATATATATATATATATGTTATCTATGTGACATTGGGCAAATACTTAACCCCTTTCTGTCTAATTTTTTCAATCTGTTAGGTGGTAATAATAATTGTATGTAGCCCATAGGACTGTTTATGTGTAAATTATGTATTATGTATACATATACGTTTATAAATTATATGTATACATTAATAAATTATAAATTTCATATGTAATGGTTTTAAGGTACAGTGCCTGTCATATAATAAGTGCTTAAAAACTGTTAGCTGTTATTAAATTGTACTTCTGCTAATGGAATCCAGAGTCTTTTTCCTCCTTTACTAATCAAACTCCATGATACCAGTGAAGGAAAAGAAATGAATTCATAGGTTTATTTTTTAAATGTTTGAGTCAAAAGGGCAGTCATCTATTGGTCAAGTATCAAAAATATTTTCTGATTTTCCTTTATTTTACTTGAAAGTACATGAAAGTTCTCTCTACTTTTCCAGGTTATTGCATGATAATTCCTTTTAAGAGGACTGAGAAACATGCAAGAGATATATTTACTCCCTCTGTTAGATGAAATCATGGAGAAAATATTATAATTAAAAGATATTTAACTTAATTTTTACTTTTATCAAAGTCATACGTATACATAGTTTTGAAAGTCAGTATAAGGCTTTTAATGAAAACAGAAATCCTCAGCCCTACACCCAGATTCCACTCATCAGAGGCAATGATTTTTAACTCTTTAAACACTTCTCCTGGTATTTACCTCTATATCTTTAAAATACATGCTTATACTGCTATTTTTAAAATTATGTTCTTTACTCACTGACTTCATACTGTAGAAGGTAGAATTTATCCCTTACCACCACATAACCTTTCCCAAAACACACACTTCCCCTTCCTCCATCTTCACAATATCTTTATTTGTAATTTTAAGTAATCAGTTGTCATCGTAATAACTTTGAAAGAGCTGCTTTCAATTGAGCCAGGCAGTGTCCTACAATTCCATTTCTTTTTTTCTTTTGTTTTCTTTCTTTTTACTGCAATTCTACTTCTGATACCGACTAGCTGTTTGTTTTTCTGGAGTTAATTTTCCTTTTTTTTTTTCAACCTAGTAGTTGCTCATTTTTATTGTTTTTCCTTTTCTACTTTATCTATCATTAGTTCATTCTCAAATTCTCTGACACAGTAATAAAACCTCTCAAAGTGGCCAAATATATGAGGCATTCTAATTTTTCAGGTAGTTTCACATGGCCTTCTTCATCCTCCTGTGCTATTCTCTCTAGGTTGCTGGTATCTATTATCCTGGGATTTCCTTTCACCTCCCTCCTGTATTTAGATCCTTTGTTTCCTGGAACCCATATTTTCCTTTTGTTCTGGTATAGAACTCTGAGAAAGAGTACGTGGGCGGTGACTTTCTTTTGAAACCTTATATTTCTGAAAATGTCTTTATTCTGCTCTTACACTTGAGTGATGATTTGGCTGAGTATAAAATTCTAAATTGGAAATAATTTTTTTCTTTGTATTTTGACAACTTTGCTCTATTCATTTTTAGCTCCCGGTGTTGCTGCTGAGCAGTTGATGTCATTCTGATTACTGATTCTTTACGTGGGACGTTTGTTTTTCTTTCTTTCTGAAGGCTCTTAGGATAGACTCTATTAAAAGAACATTAGTTTTTACAGTGATTCCTTTTTGTGTACTGTGTAGCTTAAGCAAGAAATCCTTTCTGTCTTCTGTTTTGTTGTTGTTTTAACCAACATAAATCCTTGCCCTCAGTCACTCTAAAGTTAAAGAAAACTTGAGGGACAACTTAACACTTTTCAAGTACACATGGTAAAGGACAAATATGCAGACAATGATAACTGTATGTTTAGGAAATGAAACAAAAGTTGCAAACTGCAATATAGATTATACAATTATTTCACAAACTATATTTCATCAAATGTTAAACTCCTCAAATATTGTATACTGTGCTCTCCCCTCTCTTTTGTATTTTCTCATGAGTTATTAGTCTAAGAAGTCCCACAGTAAACCTATTTAACTTACTTACTGGCATTTCCTAAATTTATTTGCCCACTAGAATTTTCTTCTTTTTAATTATTTTCAAAGGAACATCGTTAACATATGTATAGCACAGTTGGGGAAGTGCCAGAGAAGACGTAGACTTTCCTGGCTACAAAATAGCAATTAAGCAATGGAATAAGTAACCAAGAGAAGCTGTGGACTCTCCTTTTCCAGAGGTCTTTAAAACAGGACATCTGTTTTAGGCGTAGTCCTGTTTAAACAATAGGACTTTGCTGGTGTTTCTTCCTCTTCCTGTCCCCTAGTGGTAGCGTTGGAGGCTTTTAGACCACCTTTTGCATGATTCTAGTACTCTGGTTACTAATATGTACAAAAATGACTACTAGTGCCAATAATTATATTTATTGAGAACTTATTAAGTGTCTGGCGCTCTGCTAGATGCTTTAACAACTTCATAATGCAGTGCAGAGTATGCTGGGGTAGGAGACAGAAAACCCGATTCTCATTCATTCAGTCAGTTGGATTTGCCCTGGTGCTCATGGGCAAATCACCTGGCCTCATTTTCATCTGTCAAATAAGGAACTTAGGTTATCTCAAAGAGGCCTTTTCCACTCTAATATTTCAGGATGACTTTTGTCTCTGGGTATCAGCCATGGTAATGGGAAAGAAATTAGAAAACTCCCAGGTCAATTTACACTGTGAAATGATGTGCATGAGTGGGTACAGAGGGGCTGGATAAACAAGTTGGATCCATATTTATGAGTGCTATGATATCAAACTGAAACAAATTAGAAGATACTGAAAAAATCATTGATTGTGTTTAAAGGCACTTCCAACAAGACTACTGAGTTTTAGAGAATCTATAAATGGCTTTTTCCTGGCACCTACTCATATTGCACAGCTTACCACCTTTCTCTAATAAAGCTTTTATTTGAGAATTATTCTTCATAGTATATCCCCAGCCCACTGTACCTGCCACATCATAGGTATTCAGTTTAGAAAGTCAAGTGTGCAGGCTATGGAGTTTTAGACCACCTGGGTTAATAACCCATCTCCACTACTTAGTAACTATGTTCTTAGGAAGTTACTTACTTTTATATCTGTGCCTCAGTTTCCTCTTCTTTAATGAGAATTATAAGTGTACCTATCTCATAGGACTGTTGTGAAGGTTAAATGGGACAATCCAAGTGTTGTAAATGACACAATACTTAGCAATGATTTAGGGTTCTATTAATATTAGCTAATGTAATTATTAAGGAGATGCCGCATTTCCCCAGACATCCTAATAGTTTTTCTTTTCTTTTCATAAGAGACAACATAAAACCCCAAAGACAAATTACATAGTTCTGGTGCTTGATTTTATAATTTAGCATCTTTTCTAACCCTCTTCCGTTTGCACAAATAATAATGCCTACCGGAGAAGTTACTTTATTTTTGCCTGATAGTGATTGTATTTTTATTTGAAAAACATTGTGCTTTGGAATATTGTGCAAAGTCTGCTCACTGACTATAAAAGAGTTTCAAGCCAAGTTTTAAGGTCTATGATAAATGGCATATTTTCAAGCCCTTCCTCACCATGTCTGCATAAAGACTTTTGCCTGCTTGAAGCTCACTAAAGATTGTGAAATTGATAGATACACCCTAATACAACACACTCCTGTCACCCAGCTGGAAAAGTAAGGCCCTGTTACTTATCCCTGAGAAGGGCTGTTGTCCATGCTAATATTTCGTGCATTTGTTTTTTCATGGGTAATTGCACGGAGTAACAAAAAACACCTACTCGACTTACAGCTTGGCAGAAACAGTAGCTTATGTTTTCTAGAGACAAAATTAGAAGCAGGCTCCCTGGACCCATCTCTAAGTCAAAATAAAATAAAATGTCTAGGGAACCACTGTGCCTCCCAGTAAATATGGTCCATGGAGTAATATTGTTCAGGTCAAGATGTCCCAGAATAAGAGGACAGGGAGAAGGAAAATGAGTATTGGAGTAATATGTTTTCATAGAGATGAAGAGGAAAGCTGTTTTTCTTTCTTACTTTGTCTTTTTTCCGTAGGAAAAATAAAACCCAAACTTTGTAGGACTCTAATCTTCCTCCTCTGATTATCAAAAGAGAAAAACTGAGTATACATTGTTGAGAGAAGGGGTTAGAGCCTAAGTTGTGTTTTATTTATAATATTGAAGATTACCATCCTTTCTGGGGAGCTTAAGTCTTAGCAAAATTAAACCACTGAGAAAGTAACTTTAGTTTTTCCATTTTTGCAGAAAAAGGAATACTCATTCTACTCTTCTCTATAAAATATGATTATTACATTGGCAAGCACTTAGTCAAGAACTGCGCATAAGAGCTAAAGGGAAAACAGAATAATAAGACACTGTCCTTTTGCTGCAGATCTTGAAATTTAATGGCAGAGATAGTTATCCAAGTAATGATATCAGAGTTAAAAGAAAACAAACAGTGGAGAGTGTTTTTAAGTTGGAGAACTCCTGGAAGGTTTCATGGAGGAAGTACCATTTGGACTACTGTGGGGAAGAGATGGGATAGGAAGAAGGTAGAGCAGCCTCGGCATGAACAAAGAGCATGTTGAACCTGGGCAGAGTATGATATGCCTCACCACAGGTGACACCAAGAATGGGAGAGAGGTCTGGGATCACTAGTGGGAAAGATCAGTAGTGGGAAAAGTAAGTCAGGGCTGTGTCAAGGAGGACCGTGAATGCCGAGTCAAGACTTTTAAATTTATTATGTAGGTCACAGCTTCTCCTGCTTTCCCACCAATGTGCCCTTAATAGGACAGCAGCAAAAATAGCATTCTTGAGGAAGGGGTGAATAGGTGGAGAACAGGGGATATTAGGGCAGCGGAACTATTCTGTATGATACTATAATGGTAGATACGTGACATTATGCGTTTGTCAAAACCCGTAGAATATACAGCACAAAGAGTAAATAAACCCTAATGTAAACTATGGACTTTAGTTAACAATAATGTTTCAAAATTAGTTCATCAGTTTGTAACAAGCGTACCTCTCTAACTGTTAATAATAGGGGAAATCCAAGTTAATAATAGGGCAAATCGTGTGTGCTTCAGAGGTGGGGGGAAGGGAAAAAGAGGGAAGACTACATGAGAACTCTGTGCTTTCTGCTCAATCTTTATGTAAACTTAAAACCACTCAAAAAAAAGAATCTATCATTTTTTAAAATGGCATTCTTTTTGCCATAAACTATACTAGTAGTATAATTTTAAGGATTTTTATATTATATCTTTATCACATGAATTTTTGTATTCTATTCATTTCCACAAAAAGAGCTATTTTAACATTAAAATTTCCCCCAAACCTTTTCAATAAAATAGATGACTCATAGGGATATGATTCCTGCATTAAGCATGGCTTTGTTGAAGTCATATGTTAAAGTGAAACAAAAGAAAAATAACCCAGTAAAATGATGAGCAACGAATTTTTCTTGCAGCACAGATATTTTTGCATCCTTATTTTCATTTCCCAGTCTTCATACAGAGGCATATACACTAACTCACGTAGTCAACCTTTATTTTGTTTGCATAGACATAATGAGAAATTGTTGATAAACTCACTTTTATGTATATTACAGTCGAGACAAGAGGAGGTATATTTTGATATGAAAGCAATTTATACTAAGAGAAATGGGTAGAGAAATGTGAAATGATCATGCTGAGGACATGGGCAAAGTAAATGGAGTGACCTGGGTTAGGTAGGTTTAGATGAATTTTGATACAAATGATTCAGTTCGATGGGTGCCCCTGTCATTGGGAGCACAAACCTTTTTTTTTGGATGTCATTGAGATCTCAGTATGACCTTTAAGCTATCACCAATGTACGTTCCTCTTTTTTGGCATGTAGTATTTACAGTGTAACACCGATAACTTAAGATTGTTTGGGTACTTATTTATGTAGATAATTCAGACATGTGAACCCAAGGGTGCCTAATGAGTCCCCTTGGAAACACGGAAACACATTCACAGGACTAGTCTCCTTATTTGTGTTTTCAAGGCACTTTGTTTTTCTTATGACGACCACAACTGGAATCTTTAACCTCATGCAATAATCAGGCTTTGAGAGTAAATTCCTTAGCTCTCCACTTGCTGGGAAAATACAAGAGACCCATTCCCAGATACCCTTAGGAGAGCAGGCCTTCCTCCATAACCATTGCCATCAATGAGAGAATAAAGAGAATATCAACAGAATAGGGTTTCTGGGTCAGTCTCAAGTTTGAATTCTCTGCTTACTAGCTGTTGGACACTGGGCAAGTCACTTTACTTCCCTAGTCCTAGCTTTATCTCTAACATGGGGATAATACCTTGGGTTACATGGAATAAAAGGTAGAATGTGTCTAGTATGTAGGAGGTACTCAATAAATACCAATATGCTTACCCCTTTCCCCACCTCTTCTGCTAAAATTTCACAGCCGCCTCATCAATTCATTTAGTATTGAAGAAATAAATGTTTCATGAGCACCTACCATGAGCCAAGCCCTTTGCTAGGTGGTGGGCATATGACTGCAAATAAGGCATGTAAGCCTGTGATTTCAGGAGCCCTAGAGTTTATGAGCAGTTCATTTGTTTGTCTCCAATGTCAAATTCCCACAGCTCTCTACTGGTGTTTTTAACCAGAGTTAACATTTAAAATATTTTGTGACTGCTTTTTTGACACCACTTTGAATAGTGAACTGATTTGAGATAAACCAAGGCAGGCAGCTTCCTATTGCATAAAGGTTTAAAGTCTACACGCTCCAGTCACTCACAAGTCCGCATTAAATACTTAGAACCAAAATCTCAGGGTTTTAGTTTACTGACTGTGACTACAGATAGTATTTAGAAAAATGCATGTGTCATGTATTATCGTAAGGAGGCAATTCATGAAATGAGTTATTCGGTGGCCTTAGAATCCTTATCAGTGTTTTTGCCTTTGTCTTTTATATATTTTCTTATTTCTGTTTTTGTTTTGTTTTGTTTTGGGTTTGCGAGTGGTTTAAAACTAATGCTGGGCTACATTCTCATTTTAACATTCTCACATTGATAATCAAATATGTCCACATATCTCTAATGTCTCCATTCTATGGGGAACACTTTCTCCTCTTTAAGGAAGGCTGTCTACACAGAAAACAAAAATATTTGAGTAACTTTTCATAGCACAGAAGGGATCTTCCCTTTTTAAAAAGATTCATTTTGGTATTACTTTAAGAAGAAAGTTATTTTATAACGCAGTTAAATAATAAATTCTTATCTAAATTTAATGTACCAACTCTTCTGTCACACAAAAGCATCATAAACACAAACGGAAGAGCAAAATTTTCAACCTAAAGAGAAAAATATTTAGGACCTCTAATTTCAAGAAAGTGAAATTAGCCCAGTGCTCTATAACAAGAAACAAAGAAGGACCCAATAATCCCAGTTCTGAGTATTTATCTGAAGAAACCCAAAACACTACTTCAAAGGGATATGTACATCCATATTCATTGCAGCATTATTTACAGTAGCTAAGATATGGAGACAACCTGGTGTCCATTAATGGATGAATGGATAAAGAAAAGGTGGTACATATGTACAATGAAATATTAGCCATAAAAAAGACTAAAATCTTGCCATCTGCAACAACGTGGATGGACCTAGAGGGAATTGTGCTGAGTGGAGTGAGGCAGACAAAGCCAAATGCCATATGATTTCACTTACATGTGGAATATAAAGAACAAAATTAACCAACAAACAAAACAGAAACAAACTGATAGATACAGAGAACGTTTTGATGGTTGCCAGATGAGAGGGGGATTGGAAGGATGGGTGAAAAGGGGGAAAGGATTAAGAAGTATAAATTGGCAATTACAAAATAGTCATGGGGATGTAGGGTGTAGCATAAGGAATATAGTCAATAATATTGTAATAACTATGTATGGTGCTAGATGGGTACTAGATTTATCAGGGTGATCATTTCATAAGTTATATAAATGTCTAATCACTATGTGGTACACCTGAAACTAATATAATATGTGTGTCAATTGTAATTTTAAAATGAAACAATTATCTAAATAAATAAATAAATAGTCATTAACAGACTGGATTGACCATCTTCTGTGGAAGATAGTGAGAGCAAGGCTATTCGCAGGACATCCATAGTATCATAGAGTCATTACTATGATATCCATGTAAGGGGTGACTTCCTTCCTGTAGTAAAACAACCTGGACAGCACTAAGAAGGTGGTTATGTTCTCTTCTTTCATTGTGATGACCTAGATGAGATCACTTTACCACACAGTCAGTTCCCTTTCTGTGTGTCGTTAGAGGATTGCCCTGTCCTCCATGACCAACTTCATAGCTACTGTTTTTTTCCATTTCAGAAATTACCATGGTTGACACAGAGATGCCATTTTGGCCCACCAACTTTGGAATCAGCTCCGTGGATCTTTCTGTAATGGACGACCACGCCCACGCTTTTGACATCAAGCCATTCACCACCGTTGATTTCTCCAGCATTTCTGCTCCACACTATGAAGACATTCCATTCGCAAGAGCTGACCCAATGGTTGCTGATTACAAGTATGACCTGAAGCTCCAAGAGTACCAAAGTATGATGTTTATTTCCACTTTTCAGATGACTAAGACCAGAATTGGGCTAATTTCAATAATACTAGAATAAGTGCTCCAGAAACTAAAACTCTATAGAGAAGATATTTACCATCCATTTATCCATGACATGTTAGGTGTTCACAGTATACCAAAAAGGAAAGCAGTGTGTAAATATCCCAGATCATTCTTTCCTTTTATCCCTCATTCCTTCCCTTGTCTCTTCTTTCTTTCTTTCCTTGCTTCTTCTTAGGAGTACTTTCCAGCATGATTACGTGGCCAGGTTTATCTCAGGCTAAGAGTCCATCACCCAGACTTTGAATTCTTTTGGTCACTTACAAGTTAATAAGTAACAGTGGGCTACCTTATATAACTTATCACCAAATTACTAAATTATAATCCATTTCTTCTAATTCTGACATTTGAGAACCTATTTTTCAGCACAAATTTAAATTTTGACATTTTAGCCTCTTGATAAATCTTCATGCCATTAACTTAATTCACATAGAAATATCAGACTCAAGAAAAACTAAATCTGCACTTTTCAAGATAAAATAAATTTCTGTGATGCTATTTCCTTGATTTTTATCTCTTTGTGTGCTGATATGCTGGTTTTCCAAAGCCACCACTGTGTAATTGGCAACCATTATTTGACAATAAGTAAGAACTTCCTGTATTTCTAGGCTTTTTTAAGATAAATGATAAACTTGGTTATACTTATGTGTGTGGTTTTCAGTTACAGCCTGATGTGGAAATTAAATAGGCCTGATCCTAACCAGTGAAAAGGTAGAGCTTACTTTCCATAGGTTCTCTCACTCTCTATCAAAGATCATTTTACAAACCACTTTTTCTGACTCAACACTGACGGTAACATGGTCTCTTATTTTTCATGTACCTTCAAGCTGGGCTTGCTATTACCTTTTCATGGCAATGTTCCTTCGGTGTCCCTTTTGCAAGAGTCGTTTAAAAATACTTCTGAAGTGCAACATTTAAATAAAAATGTACAATTTAATATTGTGAAAATGCCAAATACACCACATTACGTAGCAAAATAACCTCAAATATTATCTGTCATCTGTTACAGCTTTAGTATTATGGGGTGTTGGAAGGTCATAGAAGCACAGTCTTAATTCTTTTTTTTCCGACTATAATCGGGGTTTCTTTATTTTGTCTGTCTCCCTTATTACATACAGAGGGTGCCAAAAAGTGTATACACATTTTTTTTTAATTTATTGGGGTGACAATTGTTAGTGAAATTACATAGATTTCAGATGTACAATTCTGTATTACATCATCTGTAAATCCCATTGTGTGTTCACCACCCAGAGTCAGTTCTCCTTCCATCACCATATATTTGATCCCCCTTACCCTCATCTCCCTCCCCCCACTCTTCTTCCCAGTTTTATTTTTACAGGTGAGGCTCAGAGGTGTTGTGACTTGTCTGTGATTACAAAGCCTACTTTTTCCTCTGTTTTTCATGTTCCATAATGGTGCTTTTATACATAAATAGTAAAAGACGGCATTAAGGTGTACTATACTGACTTGCCCTATTGCCTTTTTTAGCTTTGTTTTTTCATGTGATAATGACCTGCTCACATTTTTCTATACACAGGTGCAATCAAAGTGGAGCCAGCATCCCCACCTTATTATTCTGAAAAGACTCAGCTCTATAATAAGCCTCATGAAGAGCCTTCCAACTCCCTCATGGCAATTGAATGCCGTGTCTGTGGAGATAAAGCTTCTGGCTTCCACTACGGCGTTCATGCCTGTGAAGGATGCAAGGTAATAAAAAATATTTTTCTTTCTTCAAAGACTTTGCCGAAAATTTACCTATTATTTCATTTCCTGTTGCAAATTCATGACAAGGAATTGAGATAATATTGTCAAACCTTTTTTTTTTTTTGTAAAACCCATTTTTCAAATGATATATTTGAAAACCTAAAAAAATTAATAAAAGCGGGCTACTTTGCCTCGTTTTCCTTTCTCCAAATTAGTTCTAGGAGCAACTGATCTAATTCAACCTTTGCATCTTGCAGATTGTTTTTAAAAAGTGACTTGAGTTAATTTTGGTATGTGGTGACAAATAGCAGTCTAGTTTCATTTTTTTGCATATGGCTTTCCAATTTTCCCAGGACCATTGATTGAAAAGGCTTTCTTTTCTCCATTGTATGTTTTGGGCTCCTTTTGTTGAAAATTTTTCCCCATCTATATGTGGGTTTATTTCTGGGTTCTCAATTCTGTTCCATTGGTCTGTGTGTCTGTTTTTCTGCCAATACCATGTTGTTTTGATTATTGTCACTTTGTAATATAATTTGAAGTCAGGGAGTATGGTAGCTTTGGCCTTGTTCTTTTTCCTCAGGATTGCTTTGGTTATTTGGGGTCTTTTGTGATTCTATACAAATCTGATGAATTTTTGTTCTTTTTTTTAAAAAAATGCCATTGAAATTTTGATGGGGATTGCATTAAATCTTTATATTGCTTTGGGTGTATGGCCATTTTAACTATGTTGATTCTTAACTCAAAATGGATGAAAAACCTAAATACAAAGTGTGAAACAATAAATTGCATAGAAGAAAGCACAGGTACTAAACTTATGGACCTTGCGTTTAGAGAGGATTTTATGAATTTGACCTCAAAGGCAAGGGAAATAAAAGCAAAAATAAAATAATGGAACTATATCAAACTAGAATGTTTCTGCACAACAAAAGAAACCATCAACAAAACAAAAAGACAACCGACCGAATGAGAGCAAATATTTGCAATCAACACTTCTGATAAGGGACTAATATCCAAAATATGTAAGGAACTCATACAACTCAACAAAAAACCCCAAACAATCCAATTTAAAAATGGGCAGAGGACCCGAACAGACTCTTCTCCCAAGAAGACATACAAACAGCCAACAGATTCACTGGCTATTAGGGAAATGCAAATCTAAATCACAATGAGATACCACCTCACACCTGTGACAATAGCTGTTATCAACAAGTAATAACAAGTGTTGTAGAAGCTGTGGAGAAAAAGGAACCCCATACACTGCTGGTGGGAATGTAAATGGTACAGCTACTATGGAAAACAGTACGAAATTTCCTCAAAAAATTAAGAATAGAATTACCTTATGACCCAGCAATCCCTCTTCTGGGTGTCTACCCCAAAAACCTGAAAACATTTATCTGTAAAGATATATGTGCCCCTATGTTCATTGCAACATTATTCATGGTGGCCAAGACATGGAAACAGCCAAAGTGTCCATTGATAGATGATTGGATAAAGAGTGGTACATACATACAATGGCATATTACTCAGCCATAAGAAAAGATGAAATACTGCCATTTGCAGCCACATGGATGGATATTGAGATTATCATGCTAAGAGAAATGTCAGACAAAAAAAAGAGATGAGAACCATGTGATTTCAATCATATGTGGTATATAAAACTGAAAGCAACAAACGAACAAGACAAACAAGCAAAAGCTCATAGACACAGACAACAGTTTAGTGGTTACCAGAGGGTAAGGGGGTAAGGAGATGTTACAAGAGGGTAAAGGGGATCAAATATATGGTGACAGAACGAGAATTGACTTTGGTTGGTGAATACACAGTACAATATACAGATGATGTATCACAAAATTATACACTTGAAACCTATATGATTTTACTAACCAATGTCACCCCCAATAAATTTAATTTCAAAAAACTAATGAAAAAAGTGACTTGATCAAGGTGTCATGGCAAGATAGTGATGAGCTGGCCCAGAACCCAGATTTCCTGAATCCTCTAGTGGTTTTTTTCTCACTATACCATGTAATAATTTATATATGTAAAGCTTGGCAGATTAGATAGATAGATGATAGATAATCTTTATTTGAGCCTTAGAACAGTCCTATAAGGTTGAACTTATTTATGGCTACTTTGCAGATGTAGAAATTAAGAATTAGTGAGACTTGCCCATGGTTATCCATTAGTAAGTGGCAGGGCTAGGACTAGAACATATATCTGTGACTCCTAAAGCAGTGGCCTGTGTTTTCTTATTCAAGCATCAGTTTTGAGCCATATACTCGTACTATGGACAGGCAAAGAGATATAACTATTTTGGAAAGAAGGTACTGTTTCTCATAACCTTTTTCTTTGCGAACAATGACATTTTGGAAAGTTCAAACATTTAGTAATATTCTGTCCAATTATTAAGAAAATGTTAATTCACTCATTTTAATATGTGGTTTCTTAAAATAAGTTTAATATTCTAAGTGAATAAAATAGTAATAAAATAGTTTTTAGTATATACTCCAGGACTCAGAACAAATTGTTCATATTTACCTTATAAAAGAAGTATTTATCTTTTATGAATTTTTATAAATATAAATTTTAAATAAATATTATATATTTTATAATATAAAATATTGTTAAAATATTTATCTTGTAAAATAAATACTGCTTACATAAGTCAGATTCAATCCACAGTTGGGCTTTTTATTCAGAGTAAAGATATACAATAGCATTTAGGTAAGTATTAGTATTAGTATTTATCTGGGTTCCTAACTGGATCACGGGACAAAAAAGGAAGTAAAATAAATATTTATTGAATTTCTACTATGCATCAGATATTGTGCCAGATGCTTTTGCATGTATCACATTTAACCACCTTTTGCCTAAGTTTTCACATCTATAAAGTGATGGTGTTGAGTTAGATGATCTCTAAAATTTCTGCAATTCAGTTTATTACTCTAAAGGCAACCTTATAAAGTGAAAAGAGACAAGCTAGTAGTCACCTGGGCCACTTGCCCAAAGCCACTAGCCAGTCACACAAACGCTTTACCCTCAGTCACCTCATGTATAAAATGACTTGGTTAGATTAGCTATCCAAGTTCTTACTCACATCTAAGGTCTAAATTCCAAAATGACTGCTTGTAAAACTACTGACAAGAGATGCTTTCATTTAAAACACTAAAACTCACTCATTATGTTATTAAAACCAAACTAAAATATTGTGCTCTTATATGAAATCATCATATCTAGTTAGTTATTTAAGATGTCAGTGAGTAGTAAAAATGTCATTTTGTTGAGTTAGAGTTATACAATTTTTTAGTGAGTAAATTGTTGCTAAATTCTGAGAAATATCTGAAGAAACCATTCAGTTTGGTCATCTTGGTAATTTATGTTGATAAATAAAAACAGTATGATTGGTTAAGTGTCCACAATAAATTATTGTTTTTTAGGGGCTGATAAAGCATTTAGAAAACTAGAACATTTAAGCAAATTGTTCCACCATGATTCTATTAGTCATATATTTGTGGAAAGTTAACATTACTGAGAAGAGCTAAAAATTGAAAGACAGAAACATTACCAGTAGTTGGTTATGATGATGAAAGCTGTGTTCCGAGGGCACAAAAACTTTGATGATAAAAGCATGCAAAGAAGCAAAATTTTAAAAAAAAACAGAGGGAGGAGAAAATCCTTGTGGCATCAAGTTAGGAACAGGAAGGGTTCTAAGGCAGAGATGGAGAATAAACAAACACTTAATAAAACCTGAAGAATACATGGGAGTCCTTGACCAACTATAGATAAACAAATAAAAACAACAGAAGAAAATTAAGAGTATTGCATACTCACCTACAGTAACTTGCAAACCATGCAGATACAGATTACAGACTTCCTAGATTAAAATGCAATGAAGGACACCTGAAGCTGAAGTTGAATAATATTGAATGTCAACTATAATTAAATATATACATACACACACACACACACACACACAGTCACTGGATGTGGAATACAGCATACGGAATATAGTCAGTGGAATTGTAACAGCTGTATATGATGTCAAATGGGTGGTAGATTAGGGGGATTCACTTTGTGATGGGTGTAAATGTCTAACTATTACATTGTTTCGTACACCTGAAATTAATTTTAAAAAAGCAGGTAATAAGTAAGAACATAAATCAATGAATGAATGACATTTCCATTTGAGAATTAAAAATATAAATCTTCATAAGTGCAAAAAAATGCAAAGAAGGTTATGCTATCTTTGGAAGGGAAAATAGACATCTACTCATGTTAGAGATGAGAATAAAAAAATGTTAGTGGAATAATATAATTTGACTTCTCCAAGTATAAATCAGCAGTTCTCAAAGTGAGATCTGGAGATCCCTAAAGATCCCTAAGACTCTTTCAAAGCACGCATGAGATTGAAACTATTTTTATAGTAATACTATGTTATTTACCATTTTCACTCTCATTCACTCAGGAGTATAAGTGGAATGTTCCAGAAGATATATGACAT
The DNA here is from genome assembly GCF_964194185.1 of Rhinolophus hipposideros. NCBI lineage: Eukaryota > Metazoa > Chordata > Mammalia > Chiroptera > Rhinolophidae > Rhinolophus > Rhinolophus hipposideros. The sequence goes on from NC_138060.1 coordinate 26,528,798, forward strand.
GGAACGATAATATAGCTCTGATGACTAATGTAATGTTTGCCTGTACGTTCTAATACATAATAATTTGTTTTAATTTCTAGTCTTGTAAATATTAGTAAATATAGCCCACATAAATTAAAGTTCTTTGAAGTACTCAATTTTTAGGAGAGTAAGGGGTCCTGAGTTCAGAAAATTTGAAAACCACTGTTATAAGGCATGGAGGCTGAAGAAATACTCATTCTATGCTACTTTGGAACTAAACAAAATTGCTGCCATTCTCTGAATTCAGCTAAATTAGACCAGTGACTGGCAATAGTCAAAGATATCTCCTTAGCTTATCAGCAACACTCAATGACATGCCAGGAAAGTGAAATTAACTAATATGTTCTACTCACCTGTTTGATTTTCTGAAAGTTACTTTGACAGTTTAATGTTTGCCATTGCAATAGAATATAGGATATACCCATAATTAAAATACAGTTACCACAACAAATCTGCAGACTGATTTATGGATTGAAAAGAATAGTTATATTGCTTAAGATAGCTGTTAGTAGGCCTTCTTAAATGATTTTACAATGCCAGTGAAACAGGTTTATATTAGTAATTCTTGCCAAAATTCAAACACAAATAAAAAGTTTGGGTTTCGATTGAAATGAAATAATGGCATATTCTTGGGTGTATTAATATTACAGACTTAGGTAAAATATAACCTTTGGCTGCTAAAACATATAAATACCTTAGAGCTTTGCAGAGCTGTCTTTTTTTCTTCTTCTTACGATTTGGACACTTATTTTTTTTCTCTAATAGGTTTTATTATGTTTTGATATCTTTAGTGAAAGATCATTTTAGAACCATAGACTTACCTAAAGATATTTACTTAAATGTAATCTACTTTTGTATTTCTGTGTAAGAGCCTACCTCAGGAGGAGTTTTTAGTGTATGCCCACCTGCCAGTGGAAGCTCATTGGTTCAGCTTCTGTGTGCCATGCACTTCATAGGAAAGCTGAACACAGGGCTTTTAATCTCATTGTAGAATTAACAATAGCATTCTTAGGTCTCATTGCACCTGGAGTTTTGTTAAAAGGAAAGCAATTAAGGAGAGATGGGAGAAAAGTTTTTTAAAGGCAAAACCAACAAAAACAGGCATCACCTTCTCACAGGCAAATATGAAGCCTTTTGAATAAATAATACACAAAACAATTTTCTGAAATGGTGACTGATGCATCTTCATCACACCAATTCACAGACTCCATGATAATCATAAAAGTAAGTTTCTGAGTGCTCGCTTCGGCAGCACATATACTAAAAACTAAGTTTTTGAAATTGCAGATTTTTTTATAGTCCCTGAAATAATACATAAGAGTGTTGTTAAAAAGTGTTTATCCGTCTTTGAAACTTTGGAGAAGCCTGCTTCATTCTTCAAATCAATAATTTTACAGAAAGACACTTAGTAATAGCCTATATCTTCCTTGCTAGATTTCTTGAAAGAGTCAAATGACAAGGAAATAGTTGGTTATCATGAAGTTGGTGTTTTAAAGAAAAGTAAGTTCTAATTGGTGTACGGAAGTCTGTATGAGTGTATATTCAGTTCAAGATTTTATGTACATATACGGAACATATGATATTCAGAATGATTATCCTTTAACATTGAAAGACCCCGAATCATCACAAAAAGAATGTGATGCACTGTGAAAGACATCATATGAGTCAAAACAAAAATTTGCATTATAAGGTTAAACTTAAATAACGTAATTCTCTCATCAAAAACCTTCCTTTCCAACCATGCCAAATAATGGAGCACTCTGGGACCTGCCTCATTGTCAGCTAGCCAGGCAGCATTTTCAATCAATAATATTAGTTTTAAAAAGTGAAGATCAGAAAAGCAGTACAAAGAATATCATAAAACATATATGATCACAATGGCAAAAAATCAAAACAAAATTTTCCCACAAACATTTTCAGTGAGAACAGTTCTGTACATTAGCCTTCTATTAATAAGTAAAAAAAAAAAAATCCTTTTTAATATTCAAAGGTCCTCAGAACCTTTTGAGAATTAAGAAGGCTTTGGCTTCCAGCATCCTATACAGGATATATTCTTTGCGAGATCACTGATCTCACAAGCAATAGGGAGAACTCTCAACAATAATAAAACTAACAAACAGACAAATCCTAGGTCTTCAGCTGTGAGCTGAAGGCACACTTAGAAGGGCGGGATTTCCCTCATGATAGATGCCTAGAGGAGTACTGAGACGCAGCACTGCTGCAAAGGCAGGTGCCTGTTGCAGTATTTGGAGCCATCAGTGAGGAGGAGCTCAGTCTGGAGCTTTTGAATTCAGCCAGAATTCTCAAGGGAATCTAAAATAGTCATAAGTAAGTGGCACTCCTAGCTTCCAACAGAAGCATCTACAAATTCTTTTTGGAGGAAAGAATTCCCACATTAGACCCTGTAGGGTTCCCATAGTTTGAGACCAAGAAACGAGTTCAAAATAAAATATCAGCAAGTACATAAAAGGCAGCCGACTTGAATGATAGTCATCAGAATTAAACATACAAAAACGGAGTTAGATCCCTCAGCCTCTACCCAAGGAAAGCAAATGTTGGGATTGCCTGATACAGAATATAAAACAGCTGTACATGTTTAAAGAAAGATGGCAGAATCACAGCAATCAACAAGCAGCACTAGACTATCAAGAATGACTACCACGTTTGCCCGAAAATAAGACCTACAGGACAATAAACTCTAATGCATCTTTTGGAGCAAAAATTAATATAAGACCCAATTTTATATTGTATTGTATTATATTATATTTATTATATTATATTATATTAATTATATTATATTATATCATACTATATACCCGGTCTTATATTATAGTAAAATAAGACCGGGTCTTATATTAAGTTTTGCTTCAAAAGACACATTAGAGCTGATTGTTTGGCTAGGTCTTATTTTGGGGGAAACACGTAGGTGAATTTGAAAACAAACCAAGTGAAATTCTTAAAAGTAAAAAATATAATAACTGAAATAAAAATTCAATGGAAGGGTTAGATAGCATACGGAAGACAGCAGAAGAAAGAATTACTGAACTGAAAGATAATGCAAATAAATTACTGAGCATGAGATGCATAGTGTCTTAAATGATGCAGAAAACATGTCCAAGAAGATAAATGAAAAGAAATGCATGTCTAGTCACTGCAGTAAAAACTTTAGAATACTAAAGACAAAGAGTATATGAAAGCAACCAAGATAAAAGAAAAAAAGGAATTGACAACAGACTTCTCAACACCAGCCATGGAAGCACAAAGATAACGGAATTCAAAGTGAAATAGGAAATAACTGAGTACCCTATAATCTTTCAACAATGAGAATGAAATGAAAATGTTTATAGGTTGAAAAAAAAGACTGAAGTAGTGCACCATGGGATGGAAAGACATTTGTAACATCTATATCAGACGACAGATTGGTATCTAGAATATATAAAGAATGTCTAAAATTCAATTTTAAGGAAAAGACAATCCATTAGAAAACTGGGAAATGAAAAATCAGGGAAGTACAAATTAAGATCCTACTTAGATTCTATTTTACACATACTACATTATCAAAACTTAAGAAATCTGACGATAACAAGTGTTGGAGAGAATGAAACTTTCATAAATTGCTGGTGGGAGTGTAAACTGATATAATCACTTTGGAAAACAATTTGACATTATCTTATAAAATTTCACATTCGAATATTATACAATCCGAAGCTCCACTCCTAGAGAACTTTTGTACATGTGCATCATCAAATATTTACAAGAATATTTACAGTAGCACTGTTCATAATAGCAAAAAATTGGCCACAACTCAGACATCCATCAACATGAGAATAGGTTAATAAACTGTGGTATAGTCTTATAACAGGATATTATGTAATTGTGAAAATGAATAAATCTTAACTTCACAAAAGAAAGTGGATACATTTTAGAAACCTAATATAAAATTTTAAAAAATTAAAATCAAAAAAAATCTACATGATACCATTTAATAAAGCCCAAAACATACAGAATTGTACACCTGAAATCTATGTAATTTTACTAACAATTGTCACCCCAATAAATTTTTTAAAATAAATAAAAAATAAAGCCCAAATTAAGCACAACTAAGAAATGTATTATTTAGTTTTACACACTGTGTGATAAAACTATATTTTCTTAAAGGTCAACGAAACAATAAACACAAAATTGAGAATGATTACTCTGTCAAGGGCACATGGTCCTCGGGAGCTGGATAGGAGAAAAATGCATAAGTATTCTGGTCATGATTTTAAATCTTGGATTGGACGATGGGCTCATGTGTGATAATTATCTTATTACATTTTATAATTACATGTATTTTCTACATGTTTGTAATTAATATTACATTTACTAAGATCACCAAAAAAAAAAAAAGGAAAAGAGTATGCCAATGGCCTATAATATTTCAGTCATAGTTTAGGACACAAAATATCAGAACTGGAAGTACCTCCTCATTTTACAGATGGAAAAGATAAGGCCCAGAAAGGAAGTTATCATGTATGTCGTATTCATTCAACAGTTTTTAATGGAGCACTATTGTTTGTGTTTGGGTTACATCCAGAGGTGTAAGATACCATCCCTGCCCCAATAGAGCTCACAATTTTAATTGGTCAGTGGGGGAGGGGCAGAAAATAAATACAAATGTAATAAGTAAATTATATGGTATGCTAGAAAGTCATAAGTGCTATCAGAAAAAAAAAGAAAGAAAAAACTAGAGCAGAGTAAAGGAGATCAAGAGTTCCAGAGGAGGGGTAAGGGCAGTGACAGGTCACAGTGTTACATAGGGTTGATTAGCCTCATTGAGAAGTTGAGGTGGTAGCAAAACTTGAAAGCCATGAGGGAACTAAGCAAGTGTATATTTAAAGGAAGAGCTTTCCACAGGAGAGAAAGAAGTCAAGAGTGACTTCAAGGATTTTGGCTTGAGAAAGTGGGAGGATGGAGTTGCATCAACTAGATGGAAAAAGCTGCAATGAAGTTAAGTTTGCAGGGTGAGATCAGGATTTCATCATTGGACATGCTGGGTTCGAGATGGCTGTTAGATTTCCACGTGAAGATATCCAGTAAGCAGTAGAACATATTTGTCTAGAGTTAAAGACAGAAATGTGGAGAATGTACATTATGTACATTATGTACATAATGTGGAGAATGATTCTGTCAGTGGCAGAATCAATACTAGTTCAATGCTTTTTGTACCAAACAGGACCATATCAATTTGGAATTAAGAACTGAGTTTCATGAAAATGAACACAATAGAAATGAGTACAAATGCTGTGAACAAAAAGAAATAGAGTTAGAAAACACTTCTGATTAGAATTTTTTTCTGGTCTTTTCAAAAAATATAAATATAACAGCGTTCAATTAGCCTCAAATTGGCATATTTGCTATTTGGGGATAGCAGTTGATTTTCTGACGATGTATATATTCTTGTGTTATTTTCTATTATTTCTTTTTGTTTGTGGGCTGCAACGATTATGAGGCACTCTTTCAACTGCATAAATAAATGAAACCAATTCTGTAGGAAATTATGCAACATAGAGAATTCCAAAACGTTATCCACATGTGGATTTTTATTGGCCCCGATCATATTTTAGAACAAAATGATTATAACTTTGCCAAACTGCTTAGCACAATTTTAAGGGCTGGGGCATGCTGTTGGAATGGTTTGCAGAGAGACTGAACGGATTACATGGTGTTTTATTCACATTACATTAAATCCAGAGCACTTCTTAGAGCATGCTGAAATGTGGAGCCAAAATACATTGAATGATATTAGTTGGATGTGGTCACTGTCTAAGAGCTAAAACAGGACACTGGAGCTCTCCGGTTCTTTATTTTATAGCAAAGAAAATTGAGTTGCAGAGAGGTTAAGTGACTTGTCTCAAGTCACCAGAACTCTATCAAGAACCTATCCTTTCCGATACCCAGGCCAATGCTCCGTGAACCATAATGCTCCTTCCATATGTCACGAAGTCCTAAAATGTGCTTCTTTTTCTCATTATCCCTTTGCAGGGTTTCTTCCGGAGAACAATCAGATTGAAGCTTATTTATGATAGGTGTGATCTTAACTGTCGGATCCACAAAAAAAGTAGAAATAAATGTCAGTACTGTCGGTTTCAGAAATGCCTTGCTGTGGGGATGTCTCATAATGGTAAGTGAGCACTGAACACTACATACTTTACAACTCGCATTATGGCTGCCAGATCAGTAGACACTAGGGCCATTGGTGAAAATGTGCAGTTTTTCCACAGAAGGCCAGATTTTAGAGTATTGCATGCTGATAAAGCATTTTTAATTTAAGTTGGACTTTTTAAGCTTTTAGTGCAGTGTCCTTTGTGTGGTTGGACATCTGCCATCATGGGAGAAAAAAGACTTGAATCTGGGAAGTGATGGACATAACTGTAGTATTTTAAAACAAATGTAGTGATTATTGTGATTAATTTTTACCTGGCTTTAACAGTATGAAAAACAGAATTACACTTTATTTATGTGTATCAGTAGTTTCTTCCTATTTTAAATGTAAGAAAATTCTGCAGATTTCTGGATATGGAACTTTATGTGGCGTATCAGAATTTAGATTTATATACTTTTCTTTTGCTCTTGGTTATGCAAAGGTATAGCAGTAGCCTTGATTTTGAGGAGCATACAGACTTGTGGATAAAGCAAATATTTTAACATTCCACAAAACTTCAGTGTCCACAAAAACATAAGAGAATAAAACTTTCTACTTTATAAACCCCATATCTAATGTTTTCATGAATTAATAGAACTAAATCAGTAAACTCATGGAAAATAGACCTGTTTGAAGAAATAGTTTTTGATTTCTATTTAGCTATGATTGGTTAACTAGCTTACAAAACAAATTTTTATGTAATTTGATATTATTGTATTTGTTAAATATCAGTTCTTTAAAAATTCATTACGGGTTCAAGAAATGTAAAATGCCAAAGTGATCAAATTAAATCCAAAGTCTCACTTCATTGCACATCCTGTTTTTTCTTTCTTTTGCCTTCACCTCTCTCAAAATTGATCTAGCAAGAGGATAATCTTTAAAGTCAATCTTCATGTGTAAGGACTCCAAACCATCTGTATAAATTATATTTTTGTTCCATCTTGCTGATATTTGGTTTTCACAGTGGAAATCATCAAGATATTTGGGAGTCACTAACTGGTTGATACCCTACCCTTTAAAAATAGTTTACAAAGTTGTATTTTTCTCATGAATATGGGTCATTTCCTCTAAAGGCAAGAATGTATAATGAATAGATCTATTAGCTATACTAGACAGGATGGAAATTTAATCCAACTTGCCTCAACAATTAATTACATGTGCTGTGTAGCAGTATACAACTGCAGTCATTGATTGCAAAATAATTTGCTGGTTTGATTCCATCCATTTCCTTTTTATTTCCGACTTCATAAAATATAAGGGCATGTTTTCAAGTCAAGGGTTGTATTTTAGGTGATGCAATCAAGTTACAATAAACTTATTTTATCTTTATGAAGAAATCTTTGACTTTGAGGTCATTATCTCTAAGACTGTCTAGTAAAGCATGCCAGTTCTGCTTTCAATGCTATTTTTTGTCCTTAAAAAGTTGCCACTTCATACATTGATGTGAAATGTATTTCCTGTTGGTTGTACACATTCATGTAAAAATATATCTGCTATTGCTTATTATTTGTAAGCAAATATTTAAAACCCAGCCTACATGGTATTGAGAGTATAATTTTCCCCCCAGAAAATCAAAGAAAGTTATCGTGAACTGAATAAGGTCATCTTTGGACGTCATGTGATCATTAGCTTATTCTATTTAGAAAGGGGAGCTGTCTTGATAAGGAGTGTTCATTCAGTTAGTTCTTCTTGAAAAGGCAAAAAAAAAGAAAAAGGAATTAAATGTCATGGCATCAAAGACTTATGCAGTTCAACACTTACAGGATTGCAAACATGACTAAGAAAATCCCTTCTCGCAGGGTTTTATAGAAATATGTTTGCTGCCCAGAAAAGAAAACATCCATTTGATCTACACACAAGGGAACCTCAACACCGGGTTTTGCCTATTTCCCTGATGAAGGAAACATTTGCAAATACAAAGTTTTCTAGGGGATCTTAGTCACTATTTAAAATTCATTGCTGTGGCCAATGTGAGGCCAACAGGAATGAGGTTTCCATTCATATAGAATGCCTTTTTATTAATATTTTATGTGAATGGACCTCAACGTAATAACCCACCAACTTATCAAAAGAGGCTTCTAGTGTTATACCAAAATCAGCACCTCCCTGTTTTCAGTATGCACAAAAAGAAATGAACGTCCCCCAAAGTAAATTTGCTCCATTCTCTGTTACTTTTATTTCTGCTCTGAGGTCTCTGTTTAGTCCATTCTATGTGTTTAGCTTCGCCATTAGCTACCCACTCCCAGCTTTGAAGGAGGCTTTTGAAGTACCCTTCACGGAGTCCTAAGGACCCTGGAGAATATTGGTGGAAAATCATTGAAATTAGTGACTACTAAGACCTTTCGCCTTTGAAAATTATAACCTACCTCACCGAATTTTCCACTTCTCAACCAGCTGTTCCATATCTTATAGACAATGTCACAGTCTTCCCAAATATTTAGGCAGCTGGCATCTGTCAGTTGCCTGAATTTAAAAGTATCCACCTATATGTTTTGGTGCCATAAAAATATAATTCATATGCCTGAATCAGATCTTCTATATGTTCTGATCAGTTAACTCAGTAATTTAAGACAATCCATTTGATCATCACATAATGATGTAACCCCAGAGTGCAAAAACAGTCTGAGCTGAAGAAAGTATAAATGGTATGGTTGGTTAATCGTATGTGGTTCCATCCTCAGATGGAACTTACATTTTGATTGTGATGTGCAGCCTCGACATCGCAGAAGGACATGAATTCAGCATTCTTCTGGTTGGAAGCTTCTCGTTGTCTCTCAAATATCCATTTTCAGAATTGGGTAGAGAAAGCACCCACATGTTGGGCTGATGTGCTTCGGGAGCCAATTTTTTGTTTTTCTGTAATTATCAAGATACATACAGGTTGCAGTGATTTTAGTCATTTAATAATCCATCATTTCTAGACCATGGGTCAATCCTGCTGATTGCTCCAAAGTCTTCCTGAGTTGTCCCAAGCACAGCCAGTTCAATACCCTGTCCACACACCTTTAGAGGAAGCCTCCAAATACAAGTAAAGCAGAAATAAAGCGCCAACTTTCTGGGCTATCCAGAATAAACTTACTGAGGGATCACTGCATCAGCTACTATTTGTTTTACATTTTTAATTAGTGAAGCTGGTATATACAGAATCTTGATTAAAGTACTCTGATAATGTTGCTTCTTCAGTTAGATGGGCACTCACACATTTTTATAAACTTTCGAAGTATAAGTTTTGTTTTCAATTTTTGCTGTCAAAATCTCTGACATTAATCATATTTTATTTGTGTTCTCTTCATTTTTAATGGTTTAGTCATTAAAAATTTGACTAGTCAATATTTCATATTCAAAGCTGCTTTTCATGTATGAACTAAATAATAAAATAATAAGTGTAGGCTGTGCATTTAAAAAAATAATCTGAAGTAGAGAAGAATTGGCTTATATTACTCATAAGTCATTCAGTTAGGTTTCCCTGTGCAATTGAGATTTGAAAATAATGCTTTTCATTAAATATAAAAGTTAGTGAAACTTTAGCTTTGCTGATTAGGATGTCCTATTTTATATATATATGTATATATATATATATATATATATATATATATATATATATATATATATATATATTTTTTAAAGCTGACAGCTTAAAAATAATTTTCTAGTGGTTTCATAAAAATCAAAAAAAATGGTTGCATAACTTTTTGTGGCACTCAGCATTTTAAAGGTAATTCTCTCCTTCCTTGTAAACAGAAGCTCTAGTGTATATTACAAAAAAGAAAAGCCTGAATGGCAAATAAATTTAAACTTCAACACGTTACTCTCTTTTTCTCTAGTCATCTTTGTGGTATAATGGAAAATTGCCCAAATTTTAACTTTCAGGAAAATATAGCAAAGTAAAAAGTCCTAATACACATGATAGCTGTCACTCAAACCTGCCTGGCATTCATGATTGTCCACAGTCTAGCCTCCACCACCTGAACCCACTGCCCCTTTTTCCTGAAATATTTCAGGCAAACTGTGTACTTTGCTGTTCCTGGGAAATGCCGTAAGATGTGTACCTGTGTACTTTTGTGTTTTATGTTCTTTGGTTCCTTGTCATAATTCGACCTGGCACTTCAAATGACTTCTCTTCCATGTGACTTCTAATTCCCCATCCTTCCTCTTTGTGTATTACACATTTCCTTGACACTGCATTGTGCCTTATAACGCAAGGGAGTGATAAGATCACTGTTACCAAAAGCCAAACTACTGTAGACAACAGTAAAAAGGATAACTGAGAGAGGGAAAAATCAGGGAAATTCATCAGAACACCAGTGAAATATTATGAGCCAAGACATTGGGATGGGTGAGAAGAAATAGAATTAAGAGGAATATGAGAGCAGTGACCAACGAATACAGGTGTCTGAGGGGGACAGCGGTTGTCAAAGATTATTCAAAGTGTCTAGTTTGGGTGATAAAATGAATCAACAAAGAAAAGAAAACAGGAAGGAGAGACAGTTTAGAGGGGAAAATGAAAAGTTCAGGTTTATGTTGTATTTGAGTTGCTTATGGGCTATCCAGCATCCATGTTCAAGGAATATAGGAGGAGTGAAAAATAAGGATCCAGATCCAGGAAAGAGTAGGCAGGAGTCGTTTATACATTTTGTGAGTTAGAGAGAAGATTGAACGAAGAACAGAATATAAGTGAAGGACAAACGGCCATCAAAAAGGTCTGGAAAATAGCAGGCAGAAAGATAGGAGAACCAGAAAAGCAGAAACCAGCATAAGAAATTTTTGAAATAAGAGGGTGGAGAAGGTCAACAGGATTCAAGGCCCGGAGAATGCAGGAGAGCTCAAGTAGAAGATGTCTTATACTTAAAAGAGGCCCCTAGATCTGGCTGTGAGAAAAGCATTAGGGACTTTTAAGAGCAACGTTTTGGTAAATTTAAATGAAGTGAAAGCTAGATGCAGTGGATTGGGAAGTAAATAGTAAGTGACAAATGTAGACGAAGAGGGAAGACCACTCTTTCAATAAGTTCAGTGACGGATGAAAGATAGCATGAAGGGGAGGTAATACTAGGGTCAGAACCTTAAACACCTGTTTAGGTGGAGAGGAAGGAGCTAGTAAAGAGAGGTGCACGAGGAAGAATAATCTGTGTATGTGATAAAATGTATAGGGTCTCCCCTATTAGACACGTCCTTTTCATCCTGGCCCCCATCACCTGCATCCAATCTGCCTAACACAGTGTCTTGAATCAAACAGGTATTCAATGAATTAATTAAATAATGTCACGTAAGGCTCCAGGGAATGAGAGATTGAGTCAGAAGGTGAGGCAGTGGAGTTTCTCTACTTTGAAAACAAACCTAGGCAAATGTTTAAATGTCCTCTACAAATAGTTGAAAAATGTTACCCCTACATTAAAAAATTAAATATTCAGGCTGTGCCTGGTTTACTTTAGAGAAGCTAGAAAATTAGAGTTATTAGATTGCCAAATTCGGCAAAACTTCAAAATGCACAGGTATTTTTTGTTTTTTTAATCAAGAGAGGTGGAAAAACATAACTTATTGGCAATAGCCGTATGAAAAGCAATAGTGTTGTCTAGGTCTTATTTATATGATAAGGCTTTTGCAAAGTAAACATGTTAAAAGTGGGGGAATGGACCATGAGACATTGCCTTACTAATTGTCAAAAGCCTGAGATGATAGCAAATTCACCCCTTAGGTGTTGAAAGACAAAAATATTTTTAATAAGACTCAGCTTATTTAATTTTTCTATCTTCTTTTGATTTGTTACTTTGAAAATCTGCTTTAATTTATCTTTATACTTAAGTACTATTTGTCACTGATGCTTCTCAATAAGGTATATGTTTTTAAAACATGTCATTAATTGTCTTTAAAAAACCTTGTTTCTAAGTGCTATACCCAGATCCAAAGAGCAGGATATCTAAATATTCATGTGTTTGGAGTTTGTGTGTTCAGTAAATCAGTACTAAATACACAATGCTGAAACTGTCATATGCTAGTTTAATAAAAATGGATTACATATGGTATGCTGATGTACTTTCACCAGAAATTAATGAATCTCTACCGAACTTAGTTTTCCTGAAGGGTGTGTATTGATTCTGATATTGACAGTTTTTTAAAACTACATGAATTCTCTGTAGGTGATTAATTATCCCAAATATGACACTGAATGCCAGTATTCTGGAAGTTGCTCTATGTGACATGTTCTAGGTCTGTAGAACAGATAGCATGTGTCTTTTTATTCAGGGCCTCAAAAACTAGACAAGTACTGCTTTAAAAAGAGAGATGTTCCCCAGTATTCTGTGTCATCAAGGTTTATAGAATTTTATAGCTAAATTTAGAGCTAAAGGAGGAAATCTTTGGGGATCTTTTCCAAGCCCCTCATTCTACAGATAAAGCAATTGAAGACCTGAGAAGTTAAGCCACTGAGATCGTTTTTCACTGAGCTGAAACTAGAAAGTAGACTTTCTGACTATCTGAACTGCAGTGTTCATTCCATTGCCTTCCAGAGAAGCCAAAAGTTCTCACTGAGTGACTCATGGAGCATTTCCCTTCTGTCTTTTAAGATTAATCAGCAGTGAGAGAAGATTTGCAAAAATATACCTGTATATGGGCACACTCAGCCTTTATATTTCTGGTCACCAGTCTCTAGAATTTTGATCTTCTATTTCTAAGCTTTAACTTCAGTCTTTTCAGAAACAGTAGTCCAAAGAGAGAATTATTCCCTCTTTTGGTTCTCAGATTCTCCACCCAGTGGGTTCAAGAATTGCTTCACTGAAAAACACCATTCCCTAAACAAGTTAAAGAAAGAGAGATAGAGATATGGATGGATGGATGGATGGATGGATGGATGGATGGATGGATGGATGGATGGATGGATGATGGATGGATAGAGAGATTAGGTTTTCAGGGTTTGTTCTTCACCTGTGGGAAAGAATCTAGGTCAGTGTGCCATGGCTACCATCCTGGTCTATCTCCAGCCCACAGCAACCATAGTTGCCTTAGACCTCTTCATCTACAGTAATAAAAGTGCATTCATTTAGCATTACTATGTGCTGGGCACTTTAGCATTACTATGTGCTAAACACTTTCTGTGCCTTGTATCATCACTTCACATGAGGCTGGTAGGTCTTATAAATGGGACTCAAACACAACAAAATAAAATCAACTTTTTCTCCCTTAAAAATGCATACAAATAAAAAATTATATTTCTTCTACCACTTCAGATTTCCATATATTTTATGCAAATTTAGTCCTACCAAATGGAATGTATTTTTCATCTCTTTTGTTGGACCTCTGGTATGTAAAGATGCTAAAATCACATATATATTAGTTGCACTGATAGTTGAATCTGATTTACAGCATGAGCATTTAATAATACAGAAAATTTGTTCTTAAGATTTAGCCTTTTGGGGAACTTCAACTTACAAATTTCACATTTTATTTAGGTTGTAGCAAAAGGCTTTTGCTTTAATATCTCCTAATTCTAAAATTATGTTTAAGTTCTTTTGGCCATTTTGTTAGGTTATGGAAAAGCAGAACTAGTAACTGTAACAAGTGACTATCTTTGGATGTTTATTTTAAATTAACTTTGGATTACCTGTTAGGAAAAAAGTGCTTTCCTAGGTATTTAAACTTTTGTGTGTATTTATAGTTTATTACCTGTGAAAAAGTAACCAGAGCATAGAACAACGTCTGGAACACAGTAGACATTCAATTCTTATTCATTGAGTGAAGAGACAGTATTGTGTGTTCCGGTAAACAACTAAAGTTAAAGAGGAGAAGATTGTTGGTAATTCTAACTACCTCTGTTTCAGTATATGACTCTGATTTTCTCCAAATTTTACACCAAAATTTCTTCTACTCTTAATATGCTGTAATTCTTACTGGATGCTCTCTTTCATGATCACTTTCCCAAACTTCACAATGTGCAGATTGTCTCACGTTCTGTTTTCAAACTTGATATTTTGGAGTTTAATTCATCGAGCATGTATTATTATACATCAAGTATGTATATACAACCCAAGTGTTCATATTTGGATGAATGGATAAAGAAAATGTGGTATATATACACAATGGAATATTATTCAGCCAGGAAAGAAGGAAATCTTGCCAATATGGATGGACTTTGAGGGCATTATGCTGAGTGAAATAAGTCAAATGGAGATAGACATATACCATATGATCTCATTGGATGTGGAATCTAAAAAACAAAACAAAACACCCTAAGTCACCTAAGTCATAGATGCGAAGAACAGTCTGGTGGTTACCAGAGGCAGAGTGTCGGGGTGACAAAATGAGTGAAGGGAGTCAAAAGGTACAAATTTCCAGTTTTAAAATAAATAAGTCCTGGGGATGTAATGTACAACATGATGACTGTGGTTAATAATACTGTCCTTTATGTGTGAAAGTTGCTAAGGAAGTAAATCTTAAAAGTTCTCATCACAAGAAAAAAAGGTGTAACTATGTGTGGTGATAGATGTTAACTAGCCTTGTGATCATTTCACAATATATACAAATACCGAATCATTATGTTGTACACCCGAAACTAACATATTGTTATATGTCAATTAAATATCAATAAAAAATCTTTAAATAAAACAGTATTATAAGCACCTGGAATGAGGTATGATAACTAGTAAAAAAAATGATTAACAATAATATTTTGCAGATAGTATTGATAGGGAGAGAGAAAAATATATTTGAGTTGAAAGAGTTACAAACACATGATTTTTTTTCCCCCAACATAAGCCTTGTAAACCTCTCTTAAATGTTCCTCTTTGCCTTTCTTTCTTTAGTTTTCTTCTTTCACACTTCCTCACCCCCCAGGAAACCAAATGTTAAGGAAATTGTCTTTCTGACAAATATCGTTAAGTGATAATCCTGGAGAGTCAGGGGAATCATTATGGCTTCTCTCCACTAAATATAAAAGTACTCTCTGGCCTAATAACGTGAAAGAAAGCTCCATCCCTCTTTCTTTATAACAGGGACAAAACAGATTGTACAGACTCCCTGAGAACAAAGTCTGTGTCTGTACAGCTTTGAATTCTGTACAACTCCTTCCTGTAATTCATGAAACAAGTTGATCCTTTTAGCGCCCGCCCTTATTTAAAGTGCTGGGGATACAAAGATGAGTAAGGCATTGTCCCTAGCCTCCAGGATGTTGTTCTAAAGTGGGACAAATAGGCGTGTAAACTAAATAAAGTATGGGGTGAAATATGCATGAAGGGCTGTTGGAATATAGGGAAAGGAATAATAAATTCTGCTTGAAGGTATCAGAGAAAGTCTCACAAAAAAGGTGACATTTGAATTAGGTCTTGAGGGATGGGTAGTAGCTGGCTCTCAATTATTTGTAAGTAAATATACTTCCCTTTCTTTGTTGAACTCTTAGATTCTTTCACCTTCCTGGCAAGATCATGCATTACTTTTTTAATTAAAGACGTGAACAATTTAATTTTTAGTGATTGCCTGTGCTATTGCCATGGTATAAAAATGTGAGCATTGTTGTTCATAGAAACCAGGACTTGAGATTGGTAGAGGGGAGGAAGGGCTCTTCCCCTGTGGGCGTTAGGACTACGGGAGAACAGTGTGCATTAGGAACGGCAGTATTTCAATGATTCATCCTGTCATTTCTCTTCCTCTATAGCCATCAGGTTTGGGCGGATGCCACAGGCTGAGAAGGAGAAGCTGTTGGCAGAGATTTCCAGTGATATCGACCAGCTGAACCCAGAGTCTGCTGATCTCCGGGCCCTGGCAAAACATTTGTATGACTCATACATAAAGTCCTTCCCGCTGACCAAAGCAAAGGCGAGGGCCATCTTGACAGGAAAGACAACAGATAAATCAGTTAGTTCTCTTCTACTGTCTTCATTTGGGGTGGCTGGGTTTATTGTTATTGTTGTCGTTATTGTTGTTATTGGTTTTTCCTTTGAGGAAATGATTTACCATGTTACACACACATATGCAGGGTACTGTTCAGCTGTTGGCTGTCACATATTGCAGGCCTGAGTCTGAAACACTGGAAAGGAAATGTTTTCAGATAGGACAAGTAAAAACTATTTTGAAAAGGACAAAAGTCCTCAGGTTTTCCTAATAAATTATTTGAGAATAGTATAAAAATATATAGGTCATCTAAACTTTAATGAATGAACTAAAAAGCCCTTTTCATCCCAGCACGCCCCGGTCAAGATCTGTCTCTTTTCTTGGCATCAAAGTAACTGATCACAGTTATATTCATTCACACAGTCCTGCTTTCCTGACCTAGGTTTGGAAAAGGTATTTAGTCCCAGTATTTTACCTTTTGGGAAGACTACTAGAGTTACCTCTTACAAAGTTCCACATGGGACAAAAAATTACATTCCAGATATTATATTCCCTTTCTATCCTTGTAGCACTCTACTGATAATTCGTGAGTAACTAGAAGCTTTATCCTTTTATTGTGTGTCTGACTTTTATCTTCTATGAGGCTTTGAGCTGCCTGGGCTACTCCAGTGAATTCTCAAACATCTGCAGGCTCGTTCATTACCACTGTTTAGAAAACCCAGAATTGTTATTGAGTCAAGTTTTCCAAGAAGCAGAATTCTTCTCTGATAGGAATATGAGAAAGCAACATGGAATCATATTAAAACAAAATACAACCATGCCTGAACTCTAGTCCCAATTCTGCCATCAGCTTGCAGATGGATTACATCTCGGTACCTCGCTTTATATCGGCAGTGTCTGACTTTGATTGTAATGTCTGCAGCAGGGTCGTAAGGTGCACAGGATACATTCAGAAGATAGCATCCGAGCCCCGGAGAGCCCTTTTATGCTATCGTTTATTTTCAGATGAACACCTCCAGGAGAGATATGCAGCTGCTTGATAGATAGGTGTAACTTTATCCCCACTCAGTTATACATATTTTGGGGAACATTTCATTACCCTTTAATGTACTTTGATGACTGTCTCAAGATGTTCTTTTCCCTCTTTTTAGCTAAACAGAGTAGAATCAGCTAAAGGAAAAAGAAAACTCCTGTGGGATGTTACTGTGTAAAGAGCCAAATGCCAATGTAGGACCATAAGTTTTGACGTACCCCTTAATAGTAGTTTACCTATATCCAGTTCTTTGTGATTTCAAAAAATCTTACACATTCCTATGTTCAAGGCACACAACCCTCTTATGGCTCCTGTTACCATGTTTCCCCAAAAATAAGACCTAGCCGGACCATCAGCTTCATTGCATCTTTTGGAGCAAAAATTTATATAAGACCCGGTATTATATTATATTATATTATATTATATTATATTATATTATACTATACTATATTATACATATATTAATACTTATATATTTATATATTAATACTTATATATTATACTTATATATACTTATATATTAATCTTATATTAATTTTTGCTCCAAAAGACGCATTAGAGCTGATGGTCCAGCTAGGTCTTATTTTCGGGGAAACATGGTATTACCCTCTTTTTAAAGATGAGGAAACTGAAGGTTAAACATTGTGCCTTGAGATCACACAGTAACATGTGGAAAAATGTAGACTCTATGGCAGGCCTTGGGCCCACTGCTCCTGCCGTTCCGAGCATGGCTTCCCTCCTGGAAGCTGGTCTTCCCCATTAGCTAGCAGTGAGCCCGGCTGACCTGCACATGAGAAAAGTTTCACTTTGAGAACACATTCTGCAGTATGATTTATTTTTATCAGTTTTGAGAATAGCAGGAATTTTCCACCTTGTGCGGCTAGTCTGATATATTCACAGTGAGGAAATTTTCCTGGTGCTGTTTTGTTCTTCCTGGATCATAGTGACGAGGACTGTCTCCCGCACACATCTACAGAGTGGAGATCATAGTAAAGCTGAGTCTATGTAGTCATTGAATGGTGGGGGGGGGGGGGGGAATGGGGCAACAAAACAAAAGCAAATGAAGCCCTCTGCGTAGCTGATTTGACAACGGAAAAGAAACTGTTCCTTTAAAGGGCTAGACATAAAAGGAAAACTTAAGTGATGTGACTCAAGAAGGTTAACAATTTAAGGCAGATTGCAACAGTTTACTGAGAGCTAGTATGGGATAGGGAAGTGAAGGCTGGGAGCCCCAGAACTAGGAAGGAGTGATAAGGAAAGAGTCCTAAAACAAATGGTTTACCACAATGTTGCCTTGGGCCATTTAATTTCCAGGAACTGCTTTCTCACCTCTTTATTCTCCCAATCCAGACCTGCAATCCATGCGGGAAATCCTACCAATTTAATAGTACCTGAAAGATAGGAAGACAGTTTTTTAAAAAATTTTCCCCAGTAGCCCAGAATTTAAATTTACAGTACCAGTGGCCAACATACTCTTCTGTGTGTGACTGAAGGACACAGAGCCCAAATCCACTGTAAGTCACTTAAAAACCTCACTAAAAACAAATTGTCTCCTTGGCTCTAAATCTTTGAGTTAAAAATAAGATAATTGCAGGCTCTTTATGGGATAAATAGGTATTAAGTTATTTTAAGGGAGAGGGGGCTGCAAAATGCTTGATTGTAGGCTTTTCAAGTTCAGAGGCCAAGTGTTTGTCATCTTCCCCCCTATAGTAACTGGGACTGTGCTTTGCCCATGATAGTTACTTGGGATGTGTTGCTTAATTGAATTAAAAACTGTTGCCTATGCCCTTTGATACTCTGGACTTTCAACAGAGGGCCTCTAGCCCAATATTTGCTCGCCAAACTGGACATCATTAATGATCTGGATAGAGACAGAATTGCCTCTTGTTAAGGTCTGGAAAGGAAAGAGAGACTGGGCCAAATTAAAATAATCCATTCCCTGATTACACAAAACTGAAATGGAATTGTTTGGCTCTCTCTTTTCTCCTTATCTTGCAAAATCAAATTAAGCACTGGTGGAAAGAAATAGTTCAGAGAGGATATATGGGAGAGGGGAAAAAAATCCAAAATGTGATTTCCAATGAGACTAGAGATTTGTTCTTTATCTTACATGGTCATGTTATTCATTTGATAGCATCTTTCTCAGGGGTGTTATGTAATCTCTTGGCCAAAACTTATGAAAGTTAAGATTTGAATTGATAGGATGAGTTTTGCAGAAGTATGGACTCTTGAGAGGGTGGGAGATGTGAAAAGTGGCTGTGGCTGATGCAGCAGAGCAGTTTGGGTCTCATTATACACCCTGCTTAAACTGATGTCATTAATGTTGGTTAGGCCAAGCCTGGGGAAGGCCACTCAGCACAGTGGATGACCAGTTACCCAGAACCTTTGGAAAAGGAAATGGCTTTATTGAAGAAGCCATTCTTTACATTTATCTTCCTGTTTAATTTAACCATTGCCTGTTCTGTCTCATTTATGGAATGCCGGCTAATCTTGCTTCTCAGGCCCAGCACCAGCATTTGCCTGCAGGCCAACCAAGGCTTCTCCCTTGCCAGCTTAACTTCCTTCTCCTCTGTCTTATTCCCTGGTGCTATGTACACCTTTCAAAACAGATAAATGGACAGATAAATGTTCCTGTTCCCCTCTTATCTTTTTTACTTTAACATCATGTCTTTGGAATATGATATATTTTTCATTGTCTTGCCTAAAAAAGTAATGCTTGGGAATTTTAGGCTCAGGGCTAAAGAAAAGATGGGATATGGAATCACCGAATATGGATCACTGGAGACGAATTTTAGGAGCAATAGGCCTTTTAGAATCCTCGGATAGGAAAGGAACTGACTCTCCCACAGTCTATGTCCCTTTCAATGGCTTGCTCCAGCCTATACTCTTCCTTTAAGAACTCCTACTGAGCTCGGAAACTGTGACTGTGCTAGAAGTAGGGTGCTACGTTTCATGAAGGCAATTTGAGAACTGAATGGACTTTGGAAGTTCCCAGTGTTTGACCATTACCCCCTGTGATCATCATACTGGGTGTATCATTGTCACATGATCCCATGTTTGTTGATGAAAATAAACAGAGAGTGGTTTTCAAAAACCATTCAGTGCCATGGTTTGTCATAAAACAATAAATAGAAAAACGCTTGGGGTGCCTGCCAACTTTTCACTCATATCTGAGAGATGGTGAGGCCCTGGCTGTACTCTGTCTGCAAATAAGAAATAAAACTGGTTATTTGTACTATATTGGACTTTGCATCCCAAAGCAGCACACTGCTTATGATGGATACATGTGGAGTCGTTGTTTTTATCATTAAAAGAGCAAACCAGTGCCCTTATGACAATGGTTTTTCTAAGTCGTGTATGAAAAATGTAACTAGCGACGAATAAAACCAATACGGAAATGTAAAATTTTGTAAAAATAGTTTTATACCCATTTAAATTTCACATTCTAAAATTTACAGTGGCCATCAAATCTAGTGGTTCAAACTATTGGAAAGATATCTGTCCTTTTAAATCCTACACTTACAGCTAAACAAAGTATGGTGTCTTTCCTTTATCTGTGGAAAATCCTGAAGGAGCCGGAACTTGCTCTCCTGAGAAGAAAGATATCAGACAAACCCTCAGAGAAGAGACCTTGGAACCCCAATATAAATAAAGAGCAGGATAGTAGTGCTGTTTTGTTTCAATGGCTACTGAGGAAGTTGGGCTCCTGGGATCATTAGTTCATATATTAATGCTAATAAAATAAATTCCTTTATTGCCGGGACTGTCAGGAGTAGCTAAAGATGGAATATAGTTGAACCATAGTGTTCTTTCAGACGATAAATTTTAAAAGATAACATTCTATATAGTTAAGTAAAAAAGCACTTGGATGCTTTTCCTTTTCAATGATTAGACTCAGTTGGCCAATACCCTTGCTTGCCAGCTGAGGAACGTTTTGGCTAGCAATCGATGGTTTTTTTAAGAGCAATGGTTATGCGCTGCTAGTTCATTAGAGTGTGAATAATTCTTCCTGTAAAGTTTTTATTTGTCTTAAATCTCTAAACCATGCAGGAAAACAAAATTACATTTGAGCGACTTTCAAACTTAACTTCAGTCTCATACAGCACTTAACTAGCCCTCTAGGAAGTAATAATTCAAAAGGCATTGCCCCCAAGATCCCAGCTTCAGTTTAAAAGAGCTTCAGTTTAAAAGCCCCAATTCCTCCCAGAATAATGATTTTATTTAAAAAAGAAAAAGTGGGGAAGTCATCTAGAAAGCAATAGAAAGAGAAAAGAACTAATCATGAGTCAGGCGATCTAGTTCTAGTTCATATTTGTTATGAATAGCTATTTGACTTGGAATATCTCTTGGCTTCAGTTTATTCGTACCTAGTCAGAAAATGATGATGTATGTTATTTCTAAAGACCTCTTTAGTTCTATAAATCCCATGATTCTCAACAAGAGGAACATGGGAATAACAGGGGCAGAAACTAGAAAGAAGTTGAGGAAATCCAACCATTGCATTTTGGATTAACATTCACCCACTATAGCTAATCAAGGAGAACTACGTGTTGGATGAAAAAGGATGAAAGTCAGTCTGAAGTGTAAAAAGAAAGAAAGAAACAAAATGAAGTGTGCCTTTACTCTAATTTGTCAAGAAAACTAAGACTATCGGGAGAACCCCACAACATGAACTATACATTTTTCCAGGCCATTTTTAACTCTGATATGGGTACCAAATTATCATTTGAGAGAGGATAGAGTTGTATGCTACACTCATTTCAACCTCCCAAAGTGGAGAAATCACCAGAATAATCTGTTTTATTAGGTGACTTTCTCATTTATCTCCTTTAACTTGCTACTTGCTTATTCAAGGAGCTGTAAACATAGAGCGTTCATATAGAATTCCTTTTATAGCTCACATATTAAAATGATGACGTTATTGGACTACTAAGGAACACTATTGTTCTATGTCTCCATTATTAAGCCAGCTTTCCACGTGACTTTTGTGTGACATAGAGGAGGCATACAATATATCTATAACTAAATTTAATTATCTATATAAAACAGTACCCCTACGCCCATCCTGACTTTGATATGTGGAACCATTTTTGAAAATCAAAATATATAAAAATAAAGCACCTTTGATGTATCTCTCCAAAGAAAACTTTTCTGTAATTTCTCTTTACAGAAATCGTTTTGCTTCTCTGGAAAAAACATTGTGTTCAAGTGCAGTTTTCTTCATTTCATTCTCATCTTTTTCTGGTCTGTCCAATTAAGAAGAAGTACAAGCATAATAATGGTCAGAGGCAGATTCACCAGGAAACTACAGCAGCTTGAGCTTCAGGTTCCCTCCCTTGCACAGAGCCCTTTACAAGGCGTTAGGAGAGGGCCTGAGCAATTGTGTTCTTATAATTTGTGTTATTGAACCCAACAATTGTTGTAAATGTACCCAACAACTATATAAATTGTATGCCCCACAAAACCTGGATCTGTCCCTGATAATGTCCTAGATGTAATTAAATATTCTTTCCTTTTAAGGAGAGATGCTAATCTAGCCTTTTGATAGAGTGTCTGAATATAGTCCCAAACTAGAAGTGTAAAATGATATGGTTCTTCTTACAATGGCAGATCATCAGATGATGCTATGCAAGCTAATAGAACATGTAAAGTTTCCCTTTGCTTTATAGAAAATACAGAAACATGGAATATTTTACCAGAAGTGTAATGTTAAATTAATGATTCAAAATAAATTCCACAGACCTAATTCTACCCATACTTTTAAGAGGTTAGGTCTCTTCACTGTTTTTTTAATGTTTCAAGATTAGGAGGTCTCATTGTGAAATGTTCGAGTTAACTGTTTGTAATCTAGGAACTGGTGAATTGGTGGCAAAGAAAGGCTGATCGATCTCCAGGCAGATCATATCTGGTGATCACTTGCAGTTTGACAGATCCATGTGGAGGCTGAAAGAATCTATGCAGATTTAAAAAATGCAATGAAAACAACATAATCACATATGACTGGGAAAAACAAAACATCCACCTGGTATTCATTTGCATGTCAATACCCAGAATTTTCTGCCAGCTCACCACTTTTTTCAAAATGCTGAAGGGATTTAAAAAAAAACTGAAAAAAAACTGGAATGGTTTGGCATAATGGTGGGGGCTGCTGATTCCTTTCTCTGTCCTTGAGTGTTTACTGCCAGGAAATCCTGACCAACATGGATTGCCAAGGGGTTAAAGTCACATTGTTGTTAAATTGGGAGAGAAAATTAGCAGGATTTTGTGCCCTCTGCTCAACTATCACAGAGTTTCAAAAACAGGAACCTGGAGCTTTATATGAGGGGACAGGGGAAGTTAAGGGGAAGAGTCACAGGGTGATTTATCAGGGCATAGTTCCAAATAAATTGCTTACATGGAGGTGGAAGAATTTTATGCATAACATTCTGTGCCAAGAAACCAAATGGTTGAGCAAAAGCTCATCCAAAAGTTGAAGTAGGTAGTTCTAGGTCCAGTCTTTCCGTATGTGAAGAGGTGATGATTTTATATTCGTGTAATTTGTACACATGCATGTGCAGGTGGACTTTTCAAGTATCTATGCCATCAGATTCTCATGGTAAAAGAAAGCTAGTATTTTATTAACATAGACTATAATAAACTGCAAAACTCCTAGAGGACAGAAACCACATTTTCTCTAGGTTGTATAAAAGTAAGTTTTTCTCATGACTAGAATCTGACATTCTGGGGAAATAGCACATTATAACTGATATAACATTCTATCCACTCTGCCCTTTTTTTCACCTCCCATTAAAAATATCAATCCTGAAGTAGGGGTACAAGGAAGCAAAATGTCCAAAAACATCGAAAGCATGATTTGCTCCTGATTTACTTGAAGAATTAGAGCCACCAGGCAAACCTACTCTTGGGTCCTCACATCTGTCCTCCTATGTGGTTTGCTAAACAATATAATTGAAGTTAATTGTTTTGGTTTTAAAAAAAAAAGAATTTCTGGAATAACTCCAGTGAATGGTGTTGAATGGTTTAGATTTAATCTGAAACTGCAAGATTACTTTATGTTCAAATGTGTCTGTTCAAATAGTATGCAAATTTGGAAATCTACTCAACATCTAAGAATCCTTATTGTTAGTGTTATTTTCAGTGTGGAACAGACTTTACAGTTTGATGAAAATCATAGATTCGTATAGATATTAATAGTTAGAATCTCAAACCAGTAGGTCTTGAAGCTGGTTTCGGCTGCCACTCATTGTACCCACTTCCTCTTGCCAATCAAGAGAGAATTCTCAGCCTCTCTGTTGAAAAGAAACTTTATTTATAGTACATCAGAGACTTCATGTTCAGTGTACATGTACTCTCACACATCCACTCACACCACACACATGCACACACACACATGCACGCATACACACATGCACGCACACATACACAGTTTCTGAGAAATGCAACTAAAATATCGTCAAAAGAAGAGATGGAAACCTCCAGTTTAACCCACTTCCCTCAACTGAGAAATTTGAGGCCTAGGAAAGATAAATGACTTTCCTAAACTCACATCGTTAACCATAGAACAAAAGCTAGAACCCAAGTACCCTCAACTCTTATTCCAGTGCTTCCAGGTATACACTTATTTGAATCGGATTGGGGGTTAAAATTCCTTATGTAGTTCAGTATACCCAATGTAGATAAAGCACTGCCCCTTCTCAACCAGAGTAGCCTCGAGGGTTTTCACAATGACCACAAACCTTTGGTTAGTTCTATGCAAGGAAATGAAGGAGAGAGATAATTTCATGATGACACAACTTGCTTTTGAAAGCAGCCTATTGCAAACCTGAGTAACTGATGCACATGTTTTATTGATTATTTGATCCTTAAGGACAGATATTTTGAAAAATAAGTCCAAAACTCTTTTTCTATTTTGCCACTTTTTGCAGCACTTACCCATTGGCCTTATACATCTGCTCTTTCCGAAACAGATTGCTTCCAGAACATTAAAAAAAGAAGTAGACATTTTCTTGGCTCACTATTTCTAATCTGCTTTCAGACTGATTTTTTTATAGTTAAGTATATTTTACATGCACACTGTGTTTCATTTGTGATCTCAGTAGATTTAATCTAAAACTGCAAGATTACTTTATGTTCAAGTTGCTAAAATAATTTTTATTGAAAGATGGCTAAAAACATATTCCATTGAAAGCCAAGATAAACAATAGGTTTTATATCATTTTTTAAAATCAACAACAAACACTCTCCAAACAACAGAAATTGGAACTATTAGCCAGTCATAGGTAAAGTGTTGTGGTACAAATTGAAGGAAAACAAGACCAAAATTGGTAAAATATGTTTGGTCCCAGAAGAAAATTAGGAGGAACAATCGGGAGATAAGAGTATTTTGTCATGATTAAATGTTGTTGACTTTAAAGATGTTAGTTATTAAAATAAATGTGTATAAAGAAACTGGGATGATGTTCACTGTGAATTAGAAATCTCCAACTCAACTGCTTTTTCTCTTCTTTATTTGCAGCCATTTGTTATCTATGACATGAATTCCTTAATGATGGGAGAAGACAAAATCAAGTTCAAACACATCACCCCCTTGCAGGAGCAGAGCAAAGAAGTGGCCATCCGCATTTTTCAGGGGTGTCAATTTCGTTCAGTGGAAGCTGTGCAAGAGATCACAGAGTATGCCAAAAGTATTCCTGGTTTTGTAAACCTTGACTTGAACGACCAAGTAACTCTCCTAAAATATGGCGTCCATGAGATCATTTACACAATGCTGGCCTCCTTGATGAATAAGGATGGGGTTCTCATATCAGAGGGCCAAGGATTCATGACAAGGGAGTTTCTAAAGAGCCTGAGAAAGCCCTTTGGTGACTTTATGGAGCCCAAGTTTGAGTTTGCTGTGAAGTTCAATGCACTGGAATTAGATGACAGCGACTTGGCAATATTTATAGCCGTCATTATCCTCAGCGGAGGTAAGATTCATCTTTTTTGATCTTTTATGAAAGGGGGAGGGATGGTGGTGGAATGGCTGAAACATTTTTGACTTTCTTTGGTGTTAGTCTATGTTCCTTTTCTCCTTACACTTACTACACTTTTCATACAGAAAATGCCAATGGTATAATGCCATGAGAGTGTCCCTACATGTGTAAAATACCAAGAAAAAATACCGTTTATTTGCTGTTTGAAGGCTGTGGGTAATCCAGACTCTTTTCTTTTATCCCTCATAATATTTTTTCCAATCGCATCAAACATGGGCAACAAATGCCCTCTTCTCCTTTTTCTTTCTCCTTATTTTCTTTTTCCTTGTCTTTTTCCTCTCCCTTCCAGAAGGCCAATCTAATATTTATTTCATTTAAGTAAGGACATATCTAACTTTGCTTAAGATATTACTCACTTGGGATATAGAAAGCACTACTAAGTGTTTTCGGTCAAATTATGCTCCCACCCCACCATCAGTAAGATTTTTCTTTAAATTGCATTTCCAATATCAGGAATCAAAGAATACATACCTATTCACTTCTCCCTACTCTCTCATGTAGCTTCCTCCGATGGCTTCCCTTAAAGTATCTTAGTGAGGTGGTTGGCTGTGATTAAGAATTCACTCTGAACCAAAGAACACACAGCAGAGAAGTAAATTGAGTTATTTAGCAGTTCATTGTATTTTGGGCCTTGCAAGTACATGATCTAACTCACCAACTAGGAAAGCCAGGTTTTATACTAAATGCTACTTTCACTGGCCTCTCACTTGTTTCCAACTTGAGTAGAAGAAAGTTTTACTGTCATGTCGCTCTATAAAAATTGTTTTGAATGATGAATATTCATAACTGAAAAACGCTTCAGGTGAGCTTTTTATGTGTCCTTATAGAATATCCTCTGTTTGTGAAAACTGATTGTGTGGAGGCATAGTACAGTGGTCCTCTAGATGTAAGCTGTATGTAACTGTACAGGATGTTATAAAGATCACAGTGATCCACTCTGTAGTCCTTTGTTATCCAATTACTTAAGAGTGGAATGCTTCTGAAAGCAGGTACATAGTGTATTAGTAATAATAATAGTAATAATAGCAAACACTTATTAAATAAATACCGTGTGCCAGACAATGTTTACTTCATACACATTCATTTAATTGTTACAACCCAATGAAGTAAGTATCAATTTGCAAACAAGGAAACCAAAGCACTGAAAGGTTCATTCACTTGCCTAGGGTTACCTGGCTAGAAAAGATGGAGCCAGGATTATAAACATGGGCAGTCTGGCTCCAGTATCTATACTGATACTGCTCTTTACATGACTAGGGTGCAAATAGATAACAATATGGCATAGGTTAACTCTGGAAACTCAAGTCCAGTGTCAAGTTGTAACTCATTTAAAAATGACTTTTTTTGGTGTTATGTTTAATATAACAAAAATATACTATCCGACATGTCTTACTGTCTTGACTGGATCTACTTCTTAAACAAATTAACCCTTGATTCTCTCCGATCTGTGATTAATTCAGCAAACAAGAATGAGATTCCAAATTATTCGAGGTTCACTGTGAAGAAAAGATTAAATTTTGAAAAACCAGATTAGGAAACAAGTTAGTATTGTTTAATTGGCTAATACTTTAAGGCATATTTTATTTTTAATGAAAAATAGAAATAGAATTATTAATATCTGACATTTTTCTAAGATTTTTCCTAAGCACACTATATATATATATATATATATATATATATATATATATATATATACAGCGTGCTTGTATTTCTTTTTTCACGTAATTATTTTCCCAAAGAACCATTACATATTCTTTGTTAATATTTTTTAATATTTTAATTTTTAAAAAATAAAAGTAATTCTTAGTCATTTTATAATTCAAAGAGAAAGGTGGAAATGAAAAGTAAAGTTCTCTATCCTCAGAATAAAATTGGATTAACAAAGTCGTATTTCTCCTACCAAAAAGTTTCTATGTACATGCTAGCATATGTTTATGCTACCATCGTTAATAACTATAAAATATCCAATTTTATAAAAGACCATTACATACTAAATTATCTCCCTATTTACGTTTGGGTTCCTTATAATTTATCATAAAAACCTATAGAAAAAAATACAGAAAATTATTGAAAATGTGTTCCAAATTTTGCCGTAGTGGACATTCTTAGGTGTAAATTTCTGTTCAAATTTCAGATTATTTTCTCATTCCAAATGACCAGAAGTGGAATTGCTGGGTATATGGCTATGAATATTTTAAAGTCTTTTGTTACATCATTGCCAGATTATTTTCCATAAAGTTTGTACCAGTTTACATATCCACATTAACTGGCTAAAAATAGTTCTGTAAATAGCTTAATTCAATTCAATAGATATTGCAAGCTTTGGGTTTCAACTATGAAGATTAAAAATGGTGCCATTGTAAATGTAGATGCTGTATAAATGAGTTCCTTTAGCCTTACAGACTGTCTTCACTGTGACCAATTTCCGGATCTCATTGGGTCCTCACGACAGGTAAAGAAATCTGAAAGTAATCACCACAGATTATTAAACCAACCACAGATTATTAAAATCTTGTATCTGTGGTTATAATGAGAAGAAAAGCTTACGAATAATTTTAGACTTCTTTAAAAAATAAATGGAACTTACCATTGACTAGTTCTCATATCACAAAAGGTAAATCCTTCCCTAATCAAAGTTTGCTTTTGTAAATAAAGTCTACTCATAGGCCATACATAAGAATAGATATGAATAAACTGGAACCCATGTTTGTTCAACACACAGGAATTTGATTCTTTTTACTCAGAGAAGCTGATTGGGTACAGGTCAGAAAGAACTCAAATCCTTCCCAATCCAAAGACTGGATTCCAGTAAGATTAGAATCCCAGTCATCTGTAGATGGTGAGATCAGTATCCCAAATTGTGGTTTTATTAGAGTATGACATATAATTTCTCAATTAGTTTTAACTTTTTTCCCCATTGAATTTTCCAAAACAGGAACACATTCATGTAAGCAAGAGGTTTTGATCCACTCACCAAATTTCGGATCTTATCTGATCTTAACAAGAGTGATTATTTTCTCCTCCATAGTTTATTCTAAAGTCTATAGATAGCTTCAGTGATTTGGGGAACAAAGAGCTTTTAACAGAGCTCCGTTGACCTCATTCTGAGTGATCCTTAGCATCACAGAAGAGCTTCATTCTGGTGAAGGCACTATGACCCTCGACTGAAGGAAGAAAGGGGCAATGGGCATGCTGTAAGAGTGGGATGGGAAGGATTGAGGAAATTAAAGCAGGGACCCCGACTACACCAAGGGGAGTTTTTGGATGAAAGTATCTGACTTGACCCAACAAATGTTTGCTGAGGAAACTGAAGTTGCTATAGTAAGATCACTGTCACTCAACTTGAGCCCTCGAAACTGCTGATACCATTAGATCTGGTACTTAGATTGGCCTGATGCTTAGCATCTCTACTATTTACTCAGCTCTCAAACCAAGGTTGCTGAGAAAGATGACCCAGTTCTGCTCAAGTGTTTCTCCTCTCTCTTTTTCTCCTCTGAGCTTGAGGCAAGAATGAGACCAAAAAGAACATCAACTCTCTAGAACCAGACAAAGTAAAGAAGCTCTGTGTCCCTGTTAAGAGCATTTCAAATGCACGCTCTCATTAGATCCTGGCAATTCTCCTGTATTTTTATTCTCATTTCATAGAAAGAAAAGAGAGGGTCATAGACTTAAGCAGTTTGTCTAACATCTAACAACTCGTGACCAGTGGAACCAGGACTGTCACCTCCCAGTGCCCTGTCTGCCACGCACCCTGCCTTCTGCTACCTGGCTACTGGATCATGGTCAACTCCTTGACATTTGTGTTGGGAGCTGCAACTTGCACTCCCTGCATGGTACTAAGATATGGATGGACCCATAATCCATACCTTATTCCTTGGTATTCGTAATGAGTAATAGCTTTCCTTGCTCCCTCTAGTCTCATCGACTGGATGGGTGCCGTCAAGAGTAATAAAACTGCCTCCAGCAAGGGCATGTTTGCAACTGGCGCCACAGCGTTATGCCAGCACCACCAGCAAACTCCCCAAACCTACCCAGCAACCAAAGCCAAGTGGAAAGCTTAGTAAAGCTGACAAGCTCCGGGACACTCCATTGGACACTTTGCCCCTTTGAGCATTTGCTGCTTGGTGAAGAAAAAGCATAGGAGGGTTCCAGCTGGAACTCTGAAACAGGAAAAAGCTCTTTTTGTTAATTCAAAACAGTTTGGAATCCATTACAGTTCTTCCCAAACTTCCAAGATATAGAGGAGGAAATTCACTGGATTTTACAATGTATTTTTCTAGGCAGGTTGCCATCCCCATCCTAATGACAGAGGAGCTATAAATATTGATACAATGGCCATAGATGGCAAGTCATCCAGCCTTCTCATTTACCCTCTTAAGTCTGGCTTAGCTGTACCAACAACCGATACCGCAGCTCCTTCTTTTTCTAGCAACCCCAGCCACGTTCTTTTCTCTGTGAAGCAATTTTGGACAGCTGCTCTTGGAGTGATCATGTGTGTCTGCTGTTGAATAGGGTACAACAAGGGGGACCTATTCTCATAGCTATACATTTGCAGATCAAGGAAGAGTTGGTATCCTATGAAATATTGGATAACTGCTAGTCCCATCAGGTCATTAACCTGGGGCCCCTATTTCTTACTCTTGGTCATGACTACACAGGATGGATGGATGGATGGATGGATGGATGGATGGACGGACGGACGGATGGATGGACGGATGGAAAGATAGATTTAGATTCAGACTTTTAAATTTGTTGGAATTAGAATAAAATCAAAGCACAGCACCTGGCCCAGAATAAGTACTTAATAAATGCTTGTTGAATGAATAATAATTAGATATTAATAATAGTTACCATTTATTGAATACTGGGTGCCAGAATATATGCTAAGCACTTTACATACATTCCTAATCTTTGTTTAACGTTGCCTGCAGCTCTTCAAAGTCTATTATTATCCCCATTTACAGATGGAGAAAACAGAAGTTTAGAGAGATTAAGCAACTTGCTCAAGGTCACTGAGCTACCACTTGATGAAGCCAGTGTTCAGACCTGGGTCTCTCTGGCCTTAAAACTGATGCCCTTAACTACTGCTGCCTCGTGTGCATTGAAATGTAGAAGCGTCCCAATTAACTACCTTGGTCTTGGAGTTCTTTGGGAGTTTTCCAAAACTACTGATTTCCATATTGCCTCAAAATATTTTTTTAATTTATTACAATTTATTGGGGTGACAATTATTAGTAAAATTACATAGGTTTCAAGCACACAATTCTACAATACATCATCTATATCTCACATTGTGTGCTCACCACCCAGTCAGTTCTCCTTCCATCACCATATATTTCACCCCCTTTACCCTCTTTTACTTACCCTCTGGTAACCACTAAACTGTTGGTGTCTATGAGTTTTTCTTTATTTGTTTGTCTTGTTCCTTTCTTGCTTTCAGTTTTATATCCCACATATCAGTGAAGTCATATGGTTCTTGACTTTTTCTGTCTGACTTATTTCACTTAGCATAATAATTTCAAGATCCGTCCATGTTGTCACAAATGGCACTATTTCACCTCTTCTTATAACAGAGTAGTATTCTACTGTGCGTATATACCACATCTTCTTTATCCAATCATCTATCGAAGGACACTTTGGTTGTTTCCATGTCTTAGGCACCATAAATAAAGCTGCAGTGAACACTGAAGCACATAATAT
Source organism: Rhinolophus hipposideros (assembly GCF_964194185.1). Taxonomy (NCBI): domain Eukaryota; kingdom Metazoa; phylum Chordata; class Mammalia; order Chiroptera; family Rhinolophidae; genus Rhinolophus; species Rhinolophus hipposideros. The sequence continues at coordinate 26,560,584 of NC_138060.1, forward strand.
CTTTACGGATAAATGTTTTCTGATTTTGGGGGTATATTCCCAGGAGAAGGATTGCTGGGTCATATGAAAAGGTGCTCAACATCACTAATCATCAGAGAAATGCAAATAAAAACCACAATGAGATATCACCTCACCCCAGTTAGAATGGCTATCATCAACAACAAAGCAAATAATAACACGTGTTGGAGAGGCTGTGGAGAAATAGGAACCCTCATACACTGTTGGTGGGAATGCAGACTGGTGTAGCTGCTATGGAAGGCAGTATGGAGGCTCCTCAAAAAATTAAGACAAGAATTACCATATGACCCAGCCTCAAAATATTTTAATCAAGAATTTACAGGTTATATAGTCCAGATATTGCTTACTAACATCCAAAGCCCTTCTTGAGACACCATTTTAATCTAACTAACAAAATTACACCCTAGGTTTAAAAATTGCTCTGGGAAGGAACAGGGCTCAGTGATAACACTGAAGACTGGTGGCAGGCGTTCTTAAACTTATTCAGGTAGCATAACCCCTGGAAATAACATCGCTGTTTACAGAGCTTCCCGCAAAAATTGACAATAAGGTTTAAGTCACTACATAAATACATTCACATTTAATCAGATACCATCTTAGACCAGGTTCTAATAGACATAAGCGATTGCAGAAGAATTTATGAGAGAAATTTTAAATTGTTAAAATGTCATCCAGTAGCTTCGTTCCTTCCTGCCCATCGTAAACAAACAATCAAGACGACACTTAAGATTCAGTTGTAGCAGCAGACCACTTCACTCCAGCTCACAGAACACTAACATTCCACAGGCACAGAATTTGAGGAGCTCTTGGTTAGGGGATATTCCATCTTTTCCTCACCCCCAGCCCTTCAAAATCTTGAGGATATTTCCAGCTCATGTGTATTCTTTACATTTTACTGCAGAACTATTTCTACAAGTTAGAATGGACAATAAAGCATTCCTCTGAAACAAAAGACAGCATGTACATGCCTGAGTGGGTCTACACTTTTCTTGAGGAAACCCCAGCTGAGGTGGCCTCTGATTCTGCAGGGCCCAGCAGCCTTCACATCTTCTTTGTTAGTATCATCCTTACTAGTTAACTGGGAAGAGACAAAACCCAAAAAGTCCAAAACTTAGGTGTAAAAATACTATGAACCATAGTAAGACAACTTTCTTCTACTCGCCTATGCCCGTGAAATATTCAGCCACCTTATCCATACAGCTTTTTAAGAAGACTCGGTCTGGTGTCTAAGTGGTGAAAGTTATTTTTCTGGCTCTTCTCATGATATTGAGAATAAACAAGGACATCTGATTTCTCATATGACTAAGCCTTAAGCAGGACCGTCGAGAAGTGTTATTGATTCACATCCCCCATCGAGGCCATGATTGTGTCCGAGGGGAATAGCATTCATTTACTAATTGAAAAATACTTAATGGGCACCTATCCTGTGTCTTCTTCTACCCTACTCCTGCCACCACGCTGCCATGACCAGTGGGAAAACCCTGTCAGGTGGCCAGTGTGGCTTTGAATAATGACTCAATTTGAGTTATCTAGAAATGTCCTCATTAGTTCATTCTTTTCATAACTTCGTGGACTTAGTTTAGACAGAGGTGAAGTATATTTATAAGTTCTCTACTGGCACCTAAATTCTAAACACCAGAGAGCTGAGTTGGGGGTCTGGGGGACAGGGAGAAGATGACATACTAGAATCATCTGAGAAACTGAAACACACACACACACACACACACGCACACACACACACACGGGCTCTTGTCATTTGTAGACTATAGAAGCATCTTTATCTGTGACTGCTTCAGAAATAAAATCCCCTTCTCACCCCGGGCCTGGTAGGCTAGAGAATCATCTTAGTGAGTGAGCAAACGATTATATTTGACCTCAGAGACAGACAAGGGATTGAAAGCCAAACTGCTGAGTCATTCCTGTCACCACACCGGCAGTCTTGGAAAAGGTTCAGTCAGGCAGTCACTGGGCCGCTTTTTAGAGTACTTTATCATTTTGGGTTCTCACAATGTGTGTTTAAACTCTGGGTGACCCCAGGCAGCCTTCCAGAGTGGCACGATTCACCAAGACATTCAGACAGATCTGTAAGTGAGGAAGAATGAAACCGAGGACTGGTTCGAGTCACTCCTAACCGAGAGGCCACTACAGGTAGTGAAGGAGTCATGCAAGGCACCTTTCAAGAGTCTTGCCAGATTCACCAGGAAGTAAACCAGAAGAGGTGGGATGGGCATCGGAAAGCTTCCAGATCACGTGGACTGCCCTGAGTTCAAAAACCCCCACTCCACTGCTAACTACTCGTAGATGTGTAACTTCAGGCAATTACTTACCTCCCCTTGCCTTAAATTCCTTATCAGTGTCCTAAGTAAATGAAATAACATTATGTGAAACCTTTGGCATCATGCCTGGAATATGTTAAGCACACAATACATGTTAATTTTCCCTTTTCCTTTGTATGATATAATTTGAAGTTGCTCCACTCAATCCTGCCAGTCAAATTGCTTATTTCCAGCAATAGACATTCTTAAAATCCTTATTATAATAGAAATACCCCTAGGGAGATATCAACTAATCCCTTTATCAGCTATCACTTTAAGGGGATTAGTTGTGGATTGGGAACAAAACCCCAAGAGAAAGAGATACTAGAGAAGGGAGAGGGGCCTGAAAAGCTGAGAGGAGAACTCAACCCCATTGCCCTGAAGGAGATAGGAAATAGGAGGAGTAGAGTGGGTTTTTACACTCCTTGAATTCTGATTAAGTTTGGAGGGACATCATGTGTTGAGAGGTCATGTTTAGAAATTAGATTACACCTATATTTTGAGATTCTTCTAAAGAACAATGGAAAAGAAGAAAAGAGGAGGTGGTTGCAGAGAACTTTGACTTCGGCCCTTTTTATTTTTGGATTGTTGCTGGCTACCTTTGGTTTGCTGTTGTCATTTGTAGAGATTAAGGAAGTAAAGAAGAGTAGTTGGACTGGGAACATGAGTGTGCTGGGCTTGATGAGAAAGAAGAAATCATTCCCCTTCATCTTCCCACTCCAGCCTTCTTCCTCTGCTTTGCACCTACCGCCCATTTCCAGTTCTAATCAGAGCCAGTGTTGGACATAGAAGGAGCAGAAATTTATCTCCACCCCTTGGGTGGGGGCATGGATACCCTGCTCTCTAGGTCCTGACACAGAAAAGGGGAGGGAGCAGACCCAATGACTGAGCTTCAGCTGAGTGACCTCGAGTAACTAGAACAACAAGAGGACCCTACCCTCAGGGTGAAAGGAGATAGGAAAAACAAGGATATCCCAAGGGCAGGACAGAAGTCTCAAGTCCCATTTCCATTCTGAAAGACCTGGAAATAAATCAGCCCAAGCTTAATTCACTAGAGGTACCGTTGAACAGTCACCAAGCTTTGAACACAGCAAAGAGGAAAGTGCTATCCACTTGGTTACTAGACGCCTTTGTGTTCTGTGATGTAGTTTGGGAGGGGGCTTTTTGGAGGTGGTAGTTGAGCATTTGCGATGAGGGGAGTTGGTATGGAATTGCTACTTAGTGGGCAGATAAAGGAAAATATTGCCTGGGCTTGGTTTCATGGTGGTGATTACCCCACTCCACCCTCCTATCCAAATCCTATGTGTTATTGTTGTGAAGAGCGGTTATCATTTGGACATAGAGAAAGTATTCATTAAACTATTTAACAGGGCAATGTTAGAATGTTAACCCACTTCTTAATGAAGGAGCCTATCAGCAACATGTGCGTCGATGGCAGAATGTACTTGTTACAGATGTCCTTTCTCTTTTGGTAAAGCATTTACAAGCCCTCTAAGTTGTGTTGTTCCCTTTCCCTGATAATAGCAATCAACTCCATGTCTCCCAAAATCATCCATTGTTCAAGGTTCTGATTAATTTAGGCTGGCCCTGCTACAATTCCTAATATCAGATCCTCAGCAAGGTGCAGTCCAGGAAAAAAAAAACTTTGGTGATGGTGGGGAGAGCAGGAGGGATGGCTGACAAGAAGGGAGCAATTATGGGGAAAGAAATAGCAAAGATATAAAAAGGACCCAAGAAAATTGGAGAAAATAAGAGAAGAAAGGTAAGAAGCGAAAAGAGGCGAGTTACATTATACTATGACAAATAGAAACAGCTAACTTAGCATGTGTCAGACACTACTCTTACCTCATTTAATTATCTCAACAACACTATGAGTTGGATTACTGTTAATGTCTTCATTTTTTAAAAGAGGAAACAGGAACAGAGAGGTTAAGAAACTTGCCAAAGATTACCCAGCAAGTAGGTTTTAAGGTTAGGATTTCAACTGCTTCTCCCGAAACCAGTAGTGCTTGCTCTTGACTGCACGTTAGAATCGCCTGGCAGCTTTTAGAAATATTGAAGGTCATACCCCAGGCCAAGTAAATCAGAATCTCTAAACATGGGACCCAGGTATGAGTTGGCGTGTTTTTAATCTCCCCAGATGATTTTAATGTGTAACTAAAGTTAAGAATCCCTACACTTGATCAAGCTCCAGTTCAAATTTAAATATGAAAAAGAAAAACATATGTGAAACTTTCTTACATTACTTTTTCCTATAGGTAGGATGGTGGGAGGGAATTGCTACAAGCCATACCATACTTTCCCAAAGATAAACTTTGCTGAGTTCACAGGTTTTCCTAATGCTCGCCATGATTCTGATGGTTAGATCAGAAGTGTACCGAAGAATTCCTAACACCATCTCTTCAAGGAAGAAGTGAATTTGGGCTCTGGCATGTCTTTGTTTTATTGTTGTTGAACTGCCTTGCGTGCGTTCAACTACAAGGATGGGACCTTGCCCAAACCCCCATATGTGTCTGCATCAGGAATTATTTTCTTGCACTCTTGAATTTATGCTCTTACTAGTAACAGCTCAAAAACCTTCCTTTTCCCAACTGTGACTATGCCACCCTACCCCTGCTTACGCTCCTGACCCATTCCTATGGAAATTGCCTTTATTTGAACAAACACAGAAAATAATTATATCTTATGAAGTTCCTTTACCTAACTCATTCTCACCATGACCTTAGGAAAGAAATACTATCTGTTGTCAAAAATTAAGTCAAAACCACGGAAGATTGGATGACTTGTCCAAAGTCACAAGGAAACTAAGTGGAGGAAAGACAGGGCTCAAATCAAGTCTTCAATTTCCAAATCCATGGCTCTTTTTAACACACCTGTGAACATAGGAAGCAATGGAATAAAGGAAACTGGGGAGGAAGTGTGAAAGGAAGTGAGAATACCAAGTGCCAGGTTCCCTAAGGAGCCGTGCCTCCCTTTGGTTTTCACCCACACCTAAGGTCTTTCACAACCTGTGGATCAATTACAGCTGCCCAGCTATCAGACTTCTTTTTTTTCAGTGCCCTGGGTACAGTCTTTTTCAGATTACTAGTGTCTATCAGAAAGCCAGTAGGGAGATTGGAAAAGCCATTACAGCAGCTCCTAGAATAGAGAGAAAACCATCCACTTTAGTTTTTCTGCCTCTCCTTCTGAAGACTACAGTGGCCATCTGGATCCTTAACTTAGACGCCTCCTGAGAAAATCTGTGCTAGGGAAATGCCTGGCCCAGGTGGGCAGATCCCAGGAGGGTCAAGAGAATTTGAATCTGCTTCAGATAAGCTGAACCAGATCTGAATGCGATGGGATCTTGGTGGATTTGCCCATAATCAACAATGCTCTCTAATCAATTCCAGCACTCTGTGAATGGAGACCGGAAAGGTTTCTTTCCCAATTCTTTGCTGCCTGGGGAGTAAGAAACCAGTAATTGACTCCAGCTTCCTCGAGTGTTGTGTCCTGGAGTATGAGTCAATCCACACTTTCCCAAAAGGGCCTTCTAGGCAACCTAGGCCAGTAAACGGGGTCCCTTGACCCTAGTCCTATTCTAGACCTCAACTCTAACCCTCAGCAAGATGCAGGGAGAAAGTCTCAATATTTTAGCAGGCACTGGGTTGATGGGGAGTAGACAGGGAAGGGAAAGGCCCAGGACAGCCCTAGGTGTTTAGACAGATTTCTATGGCACATTTGTGGTACCTAGCTCAGCTCAGTAAGGGTTTGGGTGTGAGTACAAGGAAAGCGGGAAGAGAAAGGTAGGAGAGGGGAGCAGGGAAGGTCTAGAGCTGATTGGAGGGGAGAGGGTAGGGAGCAACCCTGACAAATCCCTTTTGCCCTTTGACCCTAGGAACTACTTAAGACCCAAAGAAGCTTTTTTTTCCTAAATAAGCCAAGTGTTCTAAGTTTAATATGTAAGCCTGTTAGTATACTTTTCTAATTAGATTTTGAGTTTATTTCCCCAGTTAATTATGTGCATTAAGTAAAGGGAATTACACATAAGAATAAAGCTTAGAACTTTTGAATTAGGGTCTTAGAGATCATCTATCTAGTCCAATTCTTTTCATTTACAGAGGAGAAAATTGAGCTTAATAGGTTTGCCCAAGGCCACAGAGCTGGTTAGTAAAAGACCATACTACTTCTACTCTGCTGCACTCCATTTTGCCTTGACTGAAAGCTCAGCAAGGACAGTGAGACACATCTATAGATGATCTAATTTGTCACTGGAAAAAAATATGAATTAATGGCCACAAACTCTCAGTCCTTCAGCCAAATTTCATCTATCACATCGTAATAACTTGCCAAAGAGGGGTTTGAAAATCCAAACCAGATCCTTCTCCGTTCCGAGATCGGGGGTGGGGGGGAAGGGGACTAGTTCCATTACACTGTAGTAAATCTAAGTGTTTCCAGCAAGCCTTATCAGCTGCACTTTAGGGTTTGGTTGTTTGAACTGTCATGATAAATGAAACCTACTAAATTAGCGTAATCTCTTCAAGCAGAAGTTTTGACCCCACTGATGCTGCTTAAGAGAAAGGAGTAAGAAGAAAAGGCTCTAAGGAACCAGTGCCCCAGTGAGCACAGGGTTCCACGCATGGCGTGCGGTCCCAGCCCATGGAGGAGCCACATTTAACACCTGTCTAGACACAAAATACTGCCAATTTCCAATGCATGTGCATTTGCGCTGCCACGGGCCTTTGAAATCTGGACCATTTATTCAGGGGAAGAATCAGCGATGATTAAACCAAAGGCACCAATCCAGGATCTAGTTTTCCTTGAAGTATCAGTATCAGGGGTGTTCATTATTGCATAGCAACTGTCAGAAAGGTTGCATTCCTCCAGGGGTGTGATTCTCTAGGCCAGGACTCAATCATTTGTCTTATTCTCTGAGTTTGAGATTTTTGCTGATGGTTCCAAAATTAAATGCTGAAATTAAAAGAAAAAGCATACTTATTCCAGTCAATGGGACATGTTGGAGAAGTTAGGGAAGAGGGAGAATCAAACCAAAAGTAACTTTTCCTTGTGTATTTTTCAATCCAGGACTCCTAGCCAAAACAACCTTCTCAATCATTAACTCAGCCAACTGAGTGCTTCCTATGTTTCTACTTGGTCACAGATGATCAAAACTTTGTTTCTGCCCTCTGACACCTCATGGCCTCGTATGGGATACAAACAAGAAAATCAGTATTTATAATACAAAATAATGAGAGGTGAATACTGTATAGCGCTTGGAATCAGACAGACTTCGATTCAAATTTCAGCTCTGCAGTTTACTAGCAAGTGCCAGATCTTGGGCAAGATTACTCCTTCCTCCAAATCTTTGTTTTCTCTCACATAAAGCCCTGACTTCATGGAGTTATTGTGAGGAATAAATGGTATATTGTGTATAAAGCCCTTAGCACAATCTTTGGAAAATGATAACCAGTCAATAAATGTCATCTATTAATATAGTAGTGATTGAGATGTTTAGAGGGTGTTACGGGGTCCAGAGAAAGGGGATTGCTAAATGGAAGAGGAAGGGAAACTGTCAAAGAAGAGTCCCGGGACATAATGACACGGATTATATTTAGAAGAATAGGTTGAAGTCAGTAAGATAGGTCGAAGGCTATTTCAGACAAGAGCAATAGAATCTGCCTAAGCACAGAGTTATGACAGAACATAGGATGTTTGAGGGACTTGGTATGGAAATAACTTAAGATGGTTGGAACAAAGGGGTAATTACAGAAACTGAGGCTAGAGGATGAAGGATATTAAAAGGTAAGTAAAGACTCTTAGTGCTTTACAGTGAAGGGGAAAAGAGGTAAAATTAGAACAAGAGGGTGAATAGCCTTCAAAAGCTAAAATTTGGAATCAATACAGGGTATCGAGTGAATGTTCTGAATGTTGTACATAAACCCCTCACCCCTCTGGTGAGCCTGAATGGGAAAACCTTGTATTCTAACCACAATGCAACAAACTTAGAAATTAGAAAATAAAACTTAGAAGCTAGAAAACAAAAACAAACACCCAAACTTTCCACTTGGAAATTTTAAAACCCTTTCTATATAACTCTTGGGTTAAAAATGAAATCAAAATGGTAAAATAGACTATTTAGAAAAGAACAATGAGAGTACTGCTTAACAAAGCCTATGGAGTAAAACCAAAGTGACACAGGAAATTTTACAGCTTCAAATGTATTTGTCAAAAAACAAGAAACACTAAAACTACATAAATGAATTAAGCATTCAATTCAAGAAACTAGAAAAAGAGAAAAAAATAAAGCTAAAGAAAGTTCAAAGAATGAATTACTTAAAATGAAAACAAAATACCATGTTAAAAAAACAGTGGATTAGTAAAACCAAAAGCTGTGTTTTAAAAAAGGAAAAAATAGATGAGCTTTTGGCAAATCAGCTTTTTAAATGAGAGAATACACAAATAAAAAGCATTCAGTTAAATAAAAATATTACAATTTCAGATTCTAAGAATATCGTGTAAAATTTTATTCCAATATAAACTAGTAAAAGTTTACTTATAAGTAGTACAAAGCCTGAAAAGTCTAAAGTCTATAGAAGAAAAATTGAAGGTAGTCAAAGATTTACCTCCAGGCTCAGATGGTTCTGCCAATGAATTCCAAGGAACCATCAAGGAAGAGATCATTACTACATACAAACAAAAAAATAAAAAAAACTTCTCAACTCAGTCTATAAGGCTAGTTAACATTTAATACCAAAGCAGGCAAAGGATGGCACAAAAAAGAAAACATTGGACCAATCACAGTTACAAATTTTAAAACCCTAAGTGTATTATTAGCAAAATAAGTACAAGGATACACGGAAATCTATTAATATAATTCTCTATACTCGACTAAAATAAAACCATATGGTCATCTCTTTTGGTAGGAAAAATTTAAAAGTATTTGATGAAATGCAACAGCATTCCTGACCAAAACAAATTAAAAACTTGAAAACTCTTAGAAAACCAGGAGTAAGACATATCCACCATAACATATAGTAAATATTATACTTGTGGTAAACCATTAGAAGCATTTTCTTCAAGATTAGGACTAAAACAAGAATCCTCTTACCACTGCTATTATTTAATACCATATTAGCAATATTAGCCTATGAACTATGGCAAGGAAAAGAAATGAGAAGTGTAAACACTGGAAAATAAGAAGTAAATAAAACTGTCACTGTCTGCAGATGTAATTGTCTATCCAAAATAGAAAAAAAATCCAGGATAAAAACTATTTGAATTGACGAGAGCTCAAGAAATTGAAATAGATTCATTATGCTAAAATTAATAATTTTACTAAACATCAGCAGGGATATATTAGAAAACATAACAAAAAGAAGTATAGAATACTATAAAGAATAAAAGTAAAGTAATAAAGTGAAAGATACTATAAAGTATTTAAGGATACACCTAACAAGATCTGCATGAAGAAAAACATTTAAAAATTTAAAGGTAATTTAAGCTCAGCACTTAAAAATTCAAAGGAAAGAAAGTATAAAGAAGGAAGTGAAAACTACTTGCAACCTCACCACTCAGAAGAAACCTCTGTTAAAATCTGGAGAGTCTATCCTTCCAAACTGTAACAGTATTTAAAAACTATATCTGTCTCTTTGAAAATATACGTATGCTACATTAAGCAAAAAAAAGAAGACAAAGCTTGTTTTAAAAAGCATATTTCAAGCTGTAGTGAAAAAGTAAGTGGAGGTTGTAAACCATAGACTCATCAGGAAGGAGAAGTTGAAAATGAGATTTCTGAGTGAGTAGAAGCAGACTGGCAGAAGAGTCCTCAGTCTGGGGAGGAAACAGCCTTGCTACCATGTTATGTCGACTCATCACACAGAGTTGGTCCTGGCCAGGAAAACAATGCGCCTGGAAAGGGCTCTAGTAGTCTTGCTTTCATTCCATCTTCCTGTATGCCGTTCTTGCCCGCTATCTACTTACCCTCCCTGTTGACTTTCAGAACCAAAGCAAAGCAAACCAACAAAAAGACCGGTGAGTAGTTTGGCTGAATATGCCTCAGACATGGTGCCAGAGAATTTGTAACTGAACCTCCTGTTCTTCTGCTTCCCCAGACCGCCCAGGTTTGCTGAATGTGAAGCCCATTGAGGACATACAAGACAACTTGCTGCAAGCCTTGGAGCTCCAGCTCAAGCTGAACCACCCAGAGTCCTCTCAGCTCTTTGCCAAGCTGCTCCAGAAAATGACAGACCTCAGACAGATTGTAACAGAACATGTGCAGCTATTGCAAGTAATAAAGAAAACAGAGACAGACATGAGTCTTCACCCACTCCTACAGGAAATATACAAGGACTTGTATTAGCAGAGAAGTCCTAATTCACTGACAACGTTTTCCTTCTTCCAATTGCACTATTATTTTGAGGGAAGATCTGACACCTAAAAAATTTACTGTGAAAAAGCATTTTAAAAAGAAAAGGTTTTAGAATAATAGATCTATTTTATGCATATTGTTTATAAAGATACATTTACAATTTACTTTTAATATTAAAAATTACCACATTATGAAATTGGTGGTTGTATTTGAAGACTGAGTCTGATGTGTTCCCCACCTCCTCCCACCCCCTCTTGGGCTTTTTTTCCTTTAATTTTCTTCTCATTCTTTCCTTCTTTCTTTCCTGCGTGCCTTCCTTCCTGTGTGCCTGGCTTCCTGCCTTCCTTTATTTTCCTTTCTTCTTTTTTTCTTACACATTTTTAAAAATGTAAATGAAACTGCTGATCAACTTTCCATGCTCAGTAAGTCAATTTTTTTACTCAACTTACAACTTTTCTGAGTCCTCCATCTGCTTTAACACTCACATCTTAAGAATGGAAAGGGAACTTCAGGACCAAAAAACTGCTCAGGGCTTGTGTTTCTTAACCTGGATATGCTAAATGGGGGCATATCCCAAGGCTTTACCAAGAATTTAATCTTCGTCCACAATCCCAACCAAGATTTTCACTCACCAGGCTACCAGGGCATCCGCAAATACCTGCAGCAAGTTATGAACTATTAGAAGCCTCGAGTAACACAGAAGTGTTTTAAAATTGGTCACCTGCCAAAAAGAACCTACAGTAGAATTCAGGAGAAAAGGTTAATCTTTCATAAAAACAGATTACGATGCACAGTAGAACCATTGCCAAATGAACGGTTCAGACTCTAAGAACTATTAGGAGTTCAAAGGAAGTGAAGATTAATGAAGATTGGAAGACTGAAGAGTACCACCAAATTCACTGAAGTGGGCCTCAAAGGATGGGCTGGATTTGGGGTAGGAGGAGAGTAGGAGAGAAGACGTTCTAGAAAAGCGAGAGAGCAGGAACAAAAAGAAGGAGCCAAACCAAAACAAAACATGAATAAGGAAGAAGAACCAAGTTCTAGTTCTAATGAATGTAGAGCAGTTTTGCTAGAATTCCTGTTGTCCTCCTGGGGACCACCTTGCCCAGCGATCTCTTACTTTTCTGATCTCAAAGGTTAATTCTCCATGTCATTTAGGGAATGCATGCCTCCCCAGCAAATAGGTTATATGTTCCCGAAAAGCAGGGTCCTTCTTGGCATAATAAATAGATTTCATTGATTGTGGCCACCAAATTCACCAGCATTGCTTACCACAAACTTGTAATCCTCTGACTTTGAAGAATGCCTTAGACGCATTCTTCAAAGTCAGAGAGGTCTCTCTTCACCAGGATGATTATTCCCACTGACCTAAATTATTTTCTTGCTGCTTCTCCCTTAGTTGATCTTTCCTTATCGTATCGATACTCAGGAGAACACAACTTTACATTTGAGGCTTTCAAGACAAAATATCAGGAAAGACTTTTTAATCCTTTACCCCCAAAATAAACAGATCTCCCAAGAGTCAGGTTAAAGAAGGGAGTCCTGACCCCTGCCCTCAACATGTAGGTTCCCTATAACCCATTAGGAGAGACAACTGCGGAGCTCAAACCCTGAGAACAACAGATAAAACCAAGTCATTTTCAGACTGGTGACGAAAGCCATTGTCTAAGTGACACCAAAACGTGAGGAAGAAATGTGGCAAATTCAGGTCATCATATGGCTATTTTTTCTTTCCTTCCTTGATGCCAAACATCAGGATATTTGGAAATAGCCATATGACTGACTAGAGGATTCACTACTGTTCCATGTGGAAAAGTTATCACCCTGGAGATCTTAAAAAAAAAAAAAAAGAACAGGCAAGCAGTAGACAAGGTGAGGATTCCACCTCAGAGGAATCCCTTGTTTACAAGATTTCCCCAACAAAAAGCCTTTCAGCGCGCTGCCCGCTCTCCGTTCCCACCAGCGCTCCGAAGCCTGTCCAAGTCCTTTCCACATTCTCAGAGCTGTGGCTGCCAATGTGGGGAGGAAGGGGGATACTCTCCACACTCTGGCACTGATGATTAGCATTAAATAGCTTTTAAATCCTGGCAGCTTTCAAATTCCCATCTCTCTGACTTTTTCCCTGCGGTTTGGACGATCATTTGCTACATATTTTATGACAAATCATATACAGCCACAAAGCTCCTGCTCCTTTCTCCGTCTCCCTTTCCCCCAGGATGATTTAATCAACAACTATATCATCAGTTATTCATAGTACTTTCTCCGGACACAAACACACTTATGGATTTGTGTTAACAAAATAGGAAGAAAAGGAACTTTGGTCAAGAGTCAAAAAAAGGGTTTCCATGCTCCCACGAGGCATCCCCTCAAGCACCGCCCTTGCATATGACCTGGCTCATCTCCCATCCCCATGCTGTACATGGAGCCCAGGAGCAACAGACTGCATATGGAAGAAACCATAGCTGTGCACCCTGTTTCTCTAGCCACAATCAAAAACTGGCCTGACCTGAGTTTCTGACTTCTTTTTGAAAATTTGGGTGAAGAGCAAAAGGATTGGGGTTTTCTCAATAAGAACTCAAGAGAGTCAGGATGTACTACTAGCTGTCACACTGCAAATTCTCAACTATAAGTTCGGGGGCAGAAACCAGAGGGACAGCTCCATCCATTCCATTGAGGAAAAGGGGTGGGGGCGTGGGAAATAAGGCTTCTGAGGTAGGCTTCCTTAGCTGCTACTGGATTCCAATGGCTTTTTCTTGGCTCCCTTGAGGGTAGCCAAGGCAGATCGTTTTGGTGGGCAGGCCTTGACTTGGTTGACATCTACTACTAACTGTTTGGTGCTGATAAAGCAGGTCAGGATGAGAGGGGTTGGGAATTGTCCCCCATTACCTATTTCCTTGGAAACACCTACTGGGGAGCCTCACCTACTGGTGAGGCGGGGACTCCTAAAGAAAGCCGATTTCGGTTTGAAATCCTGAGAGAAAGAACTGAAGTTCATTTCCAGCAGGAACATCCCCCTCGCTTTCTCTTTCCTCCACGTTCCCCGCACACTCACTGGAGGAGTTTGGGGTGAAGAGACAACAGGACTGAGACACTGGTTCTTCGCCAAGTAGCCACCTCCCTGTTCTTCTCTTTCCTCCCCTCACCCTGCGTCTTGGCCTGGCTCCTGCTGTCTCTGTTTACATAATTATCATCCTGACTATCTCTGTAGCCCCAACCCTTACCATGTAGTTGTCCATCCATTTAATGTTTATTGAAATTAAATAAAATAGCAGGATCAAACGAGTTTAAAAGACCATCAGATGTCATCTAATCCCCCCTCAGTCATCAAATATATACTCAGTTCATGCTCTAGTCAGTCGGCCACCTTATGAAGTTGAGGGTGACTAAGCCCTGCCCTGGGGGGGGGGGGGTGTTGATGAAGTCAGATGCGTAATTACAATTCAGCATAAGTGACAAACTGCCTAGAGATGTGAAAAAGGACTCAGAGGATGTGGGTAGACAGAGAAGTATAACATTGCACAATGTGTTCCTAAAACAGCAAGAATTTAGATATGGCTGCCATAGCTTAGGGGGTGAGAAATGAGGTGGCCAGGTCAGCAACAGACTGTGACAAGCCTCACACTCCACGGTAAGGAGCTACCTTGGAGAGTCTTCCTAGGCAGTTGGGATCTGGTAGATGTTGCCAGGCAGAAGAGGAACAAGATTCAATTCGCATTTTGGAAAGTCAGCAGTCTAAAAGTCACATCCCCTCTACAGTGCTTCTAATGGCTGTCCAGACCCTGAGCAACTACCCGAAGGGACGGGAAGCTCTCTCCCTTCTCACCTCCTTGGTGATTTCCATCTTGTAGGCCTAGCTCTGCCCCTGGGGTCATACATTCCATATGCTTGTTCCTCCCTCCCCTCCTTGGGGTGCTGACTCACCTCATTCTCTTCAATCAGGTTATACTCTTTTGACCCAATCTTTTGGCCAGCTGACAACTCTGGTTCACCTCTCCCCCTTGCTGTCCATTCCCTACTGCTTCTAGAAACCAGGGCCTCACATCCCCCTTACTTGCAAAGTTCTTCTGCCTTGATGGCAAGGTCATTTCTACCCCCATGTATCAAAACTTGCATATTCTACACCCATTTCCAGACAGGCCCTGCAGCTGTCATAGAATTCTAGAAAATTAGAGCTCAGAGGAGTCAATCAACTCAAATAACAGATGAAAACCCTGAGGATCAAAGAAGTTAAGTAACACACCCAAGGTTCTAAGAGTCTCCTAGGATTAATTTATTAAAAGGTGTTGTATGACACAATGACACACATAGTATTATCAGCACTGACACGGCCACCAGGGGGATTGGCAGTTTAACTAAAAAAAATCACAAAGTCTGTGACAGACATGAAGCTACTATGAGTATCTGCATTGGGGAGCAAAGGGAAAGAATGGAATCAAGTCTGGGAGGGATTATTGTGACGATCAAGAGATTATTATATAAGTCACTTAGGTGGCACATAGTAGGTGCAACTGTTATGGGAGACAATATCATAGTGTGGACTTTAAAGTGAGTGATTTGGGTTAAAATTCTAACTCTACCACCTACCTGTTCTATAACCACCTTATGGCTTTTGGCCAATCTCTTAACCTCTTTAGGCCCTAATTACCCTCGTATGTAAAATGGGATAATACCCATCTTATATGGTCATCATGAGGATTAAATGTAATGATGGTTGTAACACTCCACGAAGTTTCTTGGCACACCTTAACCAGTCGATCTGTGCTGGCCACAGAGATCATTACTGCCGTTGTTATTGTAAAAGTGTTCTTCATTCAGGAAGGCATCCTGGGTCCATGGAACAGTCTCTTCCTGTTCAAGTCTCCTGGGCCTTCCCCTGAAGGCAGGTAAAGGGATTGGATTTCAGTATTTGGCATTGCAGTAAAAATATGTTCTTTCAAAAATATTTTGCCCCCAATCCATAAGTATTAGGAGAAAATAATTGTTTGAAAGACAACTGCTGTGTTCTGATTTAGAACAAATGCTGGGATGAGGCTAAGAAAACATTTTCTCAAAAGAAGTGAGACTTTTCTCTTGTGACTTATGCTCCTAATTTTAGACTGATATTACATAGTTTACATTTCCAGAGGGGTTATGAAGAATAAGAAAATTGCTAATTTGGGTCTGTAGGGAGTGGGTTGGGATATTTCCATCCCCTCTGGAGTTTTGTAAATATGTTCCAGGCCAAAAGGTCCCAGGAGATTGTCATTCCTGGGATCTATTTAGTGCCATGGGTTGGGCTCAAAGAGGATCCAAGTGGCTTTCTTCAGGAGTTGGGAAACTGATCTTCTGGCCCCTTCTTCACAATACTGGAGGCCATGAAGTATATATGAGAGAATCCACTGTTAGTTTGGAGCTTAGTTCTGCCACTTTCTAGGTGGGTGGCCTTGGGTAAGTCGCCTTTCTCTCTGGGGATATAGTACCTGGCCTCTAGAAGTCCCTCAGCAAATGATATCTAACTCATTCATCATGAATAAAGAAATGGGTTTCAGTTTCCCTATCTGTAAAATGGGGATAATAGGACCTACCTTGATGTCTTATAGAATATCACATGAAGGAAGCAGGACAGACCTGATCACCATTTTTCACAAGTGAGGCCTGATGAGGGGAAGGAGCTAGCCCAAGGTTACACAAAAGAAAGGCAGATGCAGAGCTGAGGCTAGACTTCGGGCTTCCTGAAGCTCACTCCACCTAGGGCTCTGTTCTTCTGTGTGCTGCTGCCTCAGGAATAACCTGGTTAGCAGAGTGCAACCTTACGGCATGAAAGACTTCAGTTTGAATATTGGCTCCGCCATGTACGAGCTGTGCAATCTCAGGCAAGTTGCTTTCTGTCTCTGGGCTTCAGCTTCTTCATCTAGTTTGTGAAAATCCCAATTCCTACCTTGTAGGATGGTTGTGAGGACCAGAGGTCATATATAGGTGATGTGCCTAGAGCTGCTAAACAATTAAAATCTTCTAAAGACAAGTACCTCCAACCGGACCCAATTTGCTAGGTGTTAATCCTGACCTGGGGACATGGGTGACCAGTGTCCTCAACCAGAAACCACGAGACTCCACCCCGTGTTGGCCTGGGTTCTGACAGTGATTTGCTGTGGCTCTTGGGAAATCACTTTCTCTGGGCCTCAGTTTCCCCATCTACACAGTCAGAAGCTCTGTTCTGCCCTCCCAGTTCTGACACCCTAAGACCTTGGGAGCTCCAGGAGAGGCTGGAAGGAAGACAGAGTCCCCTGGCTGATCATCACAGGACTGTGTTCTCTGTTGCCTGAGCTTTCTCCCCTCCACTGGCGTGGGCCTGGACAGGACAACAGCCAGCACTCATTAAGGGCCTAGGGCTGCTCCAGCCAGAGGGGGCGCCGCCTCCAAGGGGAGGGGAGAGGCCACCGGATGGCTGGTTGGTTCCCACCCAAGCCAAGCTGCTGAGAGAGGGGCGTTGTGCTGAGTCAGCGCTCTGGCGGCCAGGCGCTGGGGCTCCCTGGCCGCCTGAGCCTGCCAGATGAGATGCAGCCAGGAGGGCCTCCAAGGAGCCCTGCATGTTATCAATGATGCTGCCGCTGCTGCCACAGCCACGGGAACCGTGCCCTGAAAAAGCCTGTCCCCAGCCAGGCCTCCCAGGGCTCCAGGGTGGGGAATGGCTGTTGAAGGAAGACATTTTTAGGAGCTGCCTCCTTCTGGGAAGATTCTAGCCAGGGCTGCCTCTGCCCTCCCCGGTCTCCCCACTTGGTCCCTAATGATAGTCATAATTCCTCTCAAACACCAAGTACAAGCTTTACTTATAAAATGCTTCGCAGCTATTTAATCCTTCCAAAAACCCAGTGAGGTTGTTTATGGGTCACAGTCCCACAGGAAATAACTAGCTCACTCAAAAGGGACCATTGGAGAGAGTTTAGTCCAGGGACCATTTACAAAGTTTGGGATGGGGATGTAAGTGAAACCAGTAAAGGATAGTGAGACACCCCAAGTCTGGCCATGGTAGAAAGCCTTTCCCAGCCCTACACACTGAGGGCAAGAGAAGAAAAGGTTACTAGAACCCCAGAGAGCTGTAGCCATAGAAGAGGCTACCTGGCAGGAACTGTGGACCGAGGAGTTGAGGTATGCCATCACTGCTATCCTCCACACAGCAAGTGGGAGATAAAAACTTTGTCCTCCCGGCCTCCTGTCTGAGTATCCCCTTGGCCAAATCCTACCGGAAGCTAGAACAAAAGAGCCCATTCGCGAGAGGCATAAGATTCAGCCAATAGGGGCACAGAGCCGAGTGGAGAAGGGTAGAGGGGGAATCTGCAGGGGCAGCAATGGGTAGATGGTATCGTTAAGCCCATGACACTTGAAAAAGAAACAGAGAATCTTCAGTCTGAGGTCACAAAATGGTAACTGTCCCCTCTAGGATTCAAGCTCAGGTCTGTCTAGCTCCAAAGCCGCTTCTCTCCATTGTATTAGACCAGCTATAAGAGCAGACCTGGGCAACCAGGGCAGGAAGGAGGGATGGTTGACGCATTCAGCCTCTCGTTAGATCCCTAACCAGGGTGGCCCCAGTAGCTGGGAACTGGCACAATCTTATTGAGTGCTTCCCACATATTTCCATCATATTCCCTGAGGAGTGTAACCCAAAGCAGCCCATGCGTGTTTTATCCTGAAAGTCATGTAAGCTTTGTATAATAGTTTACTCCTCAAAATACATATTTTAAAAAATTAAATTGTTTAAAATATCACTTGCCCAGCATCACACAGATGATAATCAAACATTGAGTCCCATGCCTCGGCTCCCTGCGTGATTGAGACGCAGGAAATCTGGCCCAAATAGAGCCTAGGAGAGCACTTCCCAAGGGAAAAGGGTCACCAGTGGTCGCAGAGAGGTGAGGAGGAAGAGATTTGAGCTCAATGTCAGCAAATGTTCACTGACATTCTCTGTTCCCAGCTCTGGGGATATTCAGATAAACCTGGTATGACTCACACCACCAGGAACTCACAGTCTCGTAGAGGAGATAGGCATATAAGCTGGCAATGCCAATATCACCATGATTTCTAGTTTATAGTGTTTGCAAAGCATTTTCTCCTCTCTTTTTCCCATTTGACCCTCCAAACAGCCTTGCTAAAATGTGAAATTTTAATGTAAAATGATTATTACTTCCATTTTATGGATGAAAAAACTGAGGCCCCAGGCCTGAAAAAAATGGGCGAGGAAAGGAAGCACACCCAGGGAATCAGACCGGGGGCTGAATTTCAACCACAGCAAGTCTCGTTTTTGGCGCTGGCTGAGGTGCAGAGACATAGGTTGAGGTAAGATGAGAGGTCTCCTGTGCTAGAAAGTGGAGGCAGACAGGTGGGTTCAAAGCCCAACCCTGCCAGGTCTTGGATATATGACCTTGGGCAAAGCCATTTAACCTTTTCTAGGTTTATGTTTCCTGTTTTATAATTGGGAAAGCTCATACCTACCTGATAAGTGATGGTGAGGAAAACTGAGATGAAGTGTGAAAGCACACAGCCCTTTGTCTCAGCAAATTTGAATTATTGTCGTCTTACTACAACAAACATTAGGATAGAGAACTGTACACACCATGGCTAAGTAAGACAGCCATGATTTTCCAACCAAAAATTGCACTTACGTTCCTACATCAAAATGGGTTATCTTAAATTTCTCAGATAATCTGAGCTCTCTGGTTTTTGTTGCTATGGAAATGTGGGAGAGGTTTAACTCTGCCTGGTGTTGGAGGTAAGAGAAGGCTTCACAGAGAAAGTGACGTTTTGAGATGGACTCAGAAGATTTATAAGCGTTGTCCAAGCAGACGGGGAAGGGTTGTCCAGGCAAAGACTTCATGCTCAGAGGTACATGGCATGTTGGGAAGAATGAGTATTTTGGTGTGACTGGAACAAAAAGGTACTGAGAGGAGGGGAAAGCCTGGAACAGTAGGATGGAATCCAATTAGGGTGGGAGCGTATTGAATGAAGGGTTTTGAACTTTATCCTAGGGGAAGCGGAGAGCCATGGGAGATTTAAGTGGGGAAGTGGCAAATCAGATACATTTACTCTGTCGGCCCTCTGTCTGTGATCCCTCTGTGATCCCTCTGTCGGCCAGAAAAGGGATAGGACATGATGGGAGGTGGGAAGACCATTGAGAGTCTTGACAGTCTTATGGACAAGAGGTATGGACAACAAAACGGGTTCCATGGAAAGTAACCTCACAGGGTGCCGTGATCGTAAATTCCTAACTGGGCAAGTCATGGTGGGTAGTCCTGCCCCAGGCATATAACTTCTTTAGTGAAAGGTTTTAAGCAAACCCTGTCCATTGTTCTTGTGCATCTAGGTTAACACACCTTTGAAGAGCCAAAGTAATACCCCTTGAAGAGGGGATTAACCCTCAAGAGAGCACCTATTCTTGTTAACTATCCTGTAATCCAGTCCCCGCCTTGCTTTCTCCATCTTCTTTATGTTCCCTCCTTCATTTCAAATGCATAAAAGAAGCTGCAAAACTCATTCTCTGGAGCATTTGAAATCTTGCTGCCCGGCATATGTCATCAGTGTGGCTCCAATAAACTGTTATAAAAATTCCCTATAGGTTTAGACGTTTCTTACGTCTACAGAGGCATGACCGAGGGGAGGGTGTTGGGACTGGGGACAGAAGGAACGGACGGATTTGGGAAATAGTTCAGGGTCTGCTTCACGTGGAGACAAGAGGACAGCAGTCCAGGCTGATTCTCAGGGTATGACTTGGGCAACAGGGCAGGACAGGGAAATGCCCATTACTGAGATGACAGCTTGTTTGAGGGAAGGATAACAAGTTCTGCTTTATAAATAGTGAGGGTGGGAACCTGTTGGATATCCAGATGGGCTGTAGGGGGGCTAGCTGGCTGTTAGATAGATGGTGTCTGCAGTTGCAGGTGAGGTGGGCCGGCAGGGCAACGTGGGAGCGATGGAAGGTGAGGTCAGTCACAGGATGGTGAAGTAAAGGAAAAGACCAACAAATATTCCAAAACATGGCCCCATTTCCCAAGGTCTACAGGAGGTTTGACTGCCTCGCTCTTCTTTTTATCCATTAGTTCCCTAACTATAGCGTGGTTTCTACATGCTAGAGGCTGTTGGCAAAATAAGATTCAACTACTAGCTCTTAAGAGTCTACCTTGGGCAAGGACGTATGTATGTCACCTCATATCTTCTACACTTTTCATTTCGTTATGGCCTCCAGGAATTGGGGTTTAGAGACCTACCTATACAGGTCCCCCATAGGTGCTTCAATCTGATCTGTACACTGAGACACACACTCTCCATTTCAGAGGCGTGCCTTGTTCTGACTCCACAGGACTTTATTCTCTCCCGTAACTCAACAGAAAACTCCCTTGAGCTCCTATCTCTCCTTTTAGAGCAAGAGTTTTATTATCAGGAAGCAGTGGCCCAGACAGAAGGCGGGGCCCAGGGCCAGAGTCCTTTCACTCTTAGATTCCTTTTTCCTCTGGGCTCCTGCCTTCAGTTTCCAGCCCAGGAGACTTCTCGCTTTACCCCACCTGAGTCCCTGCACCTCGGCCAGGGCCAAAAACATGACTTGCTATGGTTGAAATTCAGCCCCCTGGTCTGATTCCCTGGATATGCTTCCTTTCTACCCCCCTTCCCCCCTTCCCCCCCCCCTCGGGCCTGACACCCTGGGGCCTCTGTTTTCTCATCCATGAAATGAAGGTGATAGTCATTTTACATTAAAATTTTACATTTTAGCAAGGCTGTTTAGAGGATCAAATGAGAAAATGAGAGGAAAAAGTGCTTTGCAAACACTATAAACTAGAAATCATGGGGCCACTGTGTTATTGTTACTCTTATTAGGGCTATCGTCTCTACCTGCCTCCCTGAGCTCGGCCTCTGGGCAGGTTCACCCAAGACAAAAGCCCACACTTCAGTCTGAGACTAGGAAAATAACCCGGGGCACTACAATTCCACTCCAGGGAATCAGCTTTTCTCCCTGGAGCTATGGGAGGTTCCCAAGCCAACTCTGCCCAAGTTTTATGAGCTCAGAGAGGGTTTACACTATGACTAATATCCCATCCTCTCACTCCCCAGGTCGCCACTACCTGCTGGGCAGGAAGTCTGAGGGACTCAACCCCCCCTTAATCACCGCCACCTCCCCATGACCTGCCTCAATCACGTCTCTTTACAGTCAGACAGAGCCGGCTGGGCCTCCTCAAACTTCCATATCTAAGCTGGGAGATCACTGATAGGGCTAATGGCGTTTGCCTGCCTCCACGCCCTGGGCCCAGCATTCCAGAGTCACGCAACCCCGCAGGCCCAGGGCGGAAACTGATTCCCACAGCAGCGAGGCCTGAGCTGGGGAGCCT
Source organism: Rhinolophus hipposideros (assembly GCF_964194185.1). Lineage (NCBI taxonomy): Eukaryota > Metazoa > Chordata > Mammalia > Chiroptera > Rhinolophidae > Rhinolophus > Rhinolophus hipposideros. The sequence goes on from NC_138060.1 coordinate 26,582,609, forward strand.
CCCCACCCCATAAAACTCATGAAATGAACCCTTCTTCATGGCCACCTAGTCTCAAAGCCATGGGACAGTCTTTCTCCTTCCCAATTACTGCCCACATCCACCACCTACCTACGTTCTCTGGGCTCCCAGGGATCTCCAGATTCCCAATCTCTCCTGCCAGGGAGGAAGAAAGTGCTAACATGAAAGCCACTCCATACATCCCTTATTTATTCATTCATTCAGTACTCACCTGGCCTCATCTCTGAGACAGGCCCTTATTGCTGAATGCTGGGGACCTTAAGATGATTGAGACAATCACTGCCGTTGAGATGTGCATATTCGGGATTGGAAGGGGGAGAGGGGACGTCAGGAGGCCATTAGGGCGGCTGTTGCAGAATCCAAGTGTAAGAGTCCCACTCATATCCCTAGCCAGCTGAGTGCCCGCAGCCTGACTTGAGCTGCCAACCCCTATATTGCTTTGCCTGATTGGGTTGTCAGGGTCTTAATGCTCCTCAGGAACAGCCCTGAATCAAAGACTGATAGGAATGGGGGTAAATACCCCAGTTCTCTCACTTCCCTGGGGTGATACAATCCATATGGACTCCCAGAGTTTCCAGTGGGATGAAGATCCAGTCTCCCACAGTGGTAACCAGTTTGAGAACACACCTTCCCTTCCAGGTCTCACCTCCTCACTTCCCTACTGGTGTTCTCTTCACCTTCCCAACGAACTGCTAATACTCGGATCAATCCTTGCTCAGAGTCTGCTCGTGGGGAAGCCCAAGCGAAGACACCAGGGTAGCGATTACAGTAGCCAGAGTTAGGACAATGGCATTCACCCATTCATATGTACAATCAGGGAGAACACCCTGAGCACCTACAGTATACCAGACCCTGGTTGCTGGGGACACTGGGGGAGACCCCATCAGGGGCTCTGCCTCAAGAGCTGTCCTGTCTAGTGAGGGAGGCAGACAAGTAAACCAATCGTTACCAGTCAGAGTGACACAGGCAATGACACAACTCGGGTGAGGACACTATGGGTACACAGACGGGTGCCCCAAACTCAGCCTGAAGGATGGAGGAGGCAGCAACTAAGCTGAGTCTTAAAATTCCAGTAGGAGTCCATCAAGTGGAGAAAGTATGCAAGGGTATTCCGGGTAAAGGAAAGGTATAGGTGAGGGCACAGAGGTATGACCAAGTATGGCCTGGTTCTGGAAACGTTAAGTACTCCACTGGTGATGGGACACTGGGCTCATTGGAAAGAACAGTGGGAAATGAGGCAGAATCCAGATCCCAAAAGGAAATAAGAGTATTTTTTCAACATCTGCATTTTTAAAAGGGAAATCTGAATAAAGTAATGGTTAACCGCATGAAATCAAGCTCTAATGGGGGGGAGGGGGTATTTCAGACATCTGAGGAGCAGTTGTGCTAAGCAAGGTCTCCTTGTCCTGCTTCATTGATGTTCCAGGACTGGCTGCAGCCAGAAGGCTGTTTGCAAAGGATGCTGGGGGCATCTCTGCAGCAAGGACTCAAAAGATTTGGAGCACAGATTAGACCAGAAGGTCACCAATCAGAGTGCACCGAGCTCCCGCACTTCAGCCGGCCAAAACCAGCCATTAAAGCCCTTCCTTGGCAGGACACCTCCCAAGTCCAGCTCCCACTCTACTCTGTCTATTGAAAATGTGGGGAAATCAGGTTTGGGTTATAATTTATGTGGATTTAGGGGAGGTGTGATTCAGACATGCCTGAGCACCTCAGGTGAGCCAGTGGAATGGAGCCACGGAAAGCCAGTTCCCTTGGACAACTGAGAAGACTGTGAATTGGGACTGAACAGCCCAATTGGGTACAAATGCCTTTAGTGGAGGGAGGTACAATTCCAAGCACAGCGGGAGGCTGTCGCATAAATCTCTTCCCCCTGCCCAATTCCGTTGACATATCTTAGGAAAGAAGTCCTAGGAAAGAAGAAGACTGGGTAAAGCCTAAAAGAGCTATTTTAATAAAAATCTTCATTCTAACTTCTTATCATGAGTTCTCAGATTTAGTCTTACATGAATCCAATGAGGCTCTTGTAAAATTTGTATGCCCCTTTTTAAGAATAGGTAAGTGAAGCTCGAAATTGCTAAGTCATTTGCCCAAGGGCACACTATCTTTAAGTTCAGCAGAGAAGGAAGGGAGCCAGTTTCCCACACTGCACTTCTGCTGTTCAAACTCTGGCACCCTATAGACGTCCAGGCAGCCCCAAAACAGGAATTGCTGGTGTTTTGAGGTAGCACATACCGAGGTCCAAAACGTCAACCTGATTAGACCAGCCAAAGTCATATGATGTACCATGTAACCAATCACTGTTTCCAGAGGAATGCAAAAGCCAATAGGCTTCTCCCTACACCACATACCCACCCCTGAAGCAGAGGAAGTGAGAACATTTCTAAACAAAAATCAGGGGAAAATAAAATGGATTCTGATGGAGCAAATACTTTGTGACCACTGCAGTCACGTGAGGGAAATGTGATTTATTCCATCCACAGCAAGAAATGAAGCAAATACAGAACTGTGTCAGGGTCCCACCAGGAAACAGCAGGCACACTCAGATGAGGTAATTTGAAGAGAGCTTATTAAAGGGATTATCTACAAAGGCATGAGGAGGGTGTTAGAGAAATCTCAGGAATAGGGCAGAACCCAGGGCTAGTCACAATGACAAAGAGAGATAGCAGTCACCAGAACCTGGACAGAGACGTATGGAACGAACGTGACCTGACAGGAGCAGTAGACTTGATCCAGGGAGGTAGCCAGCTCATGGGGACCTCAAGGGAAAGAAGCAGGGGAATGAGCTCCAGTCCCTCTCTCCTTCTCTTTCTGGTACCCTGCATGTGTCCTGTTGACTGAAGCAAGCCAGAAACCAGAGGGCAAGAATGTCTGTTGAAGCAAACCATTCAGGTCAGCCGCCAGGGTGCAAAGCATGGAGGAGCAAGGTGGGGCATGTACCTGGAGAGGCAGATGGGAAGTGGCCAGCACATCTGACAACTCAGCAACTCTTGGAAGCAGATTGGAATCCCTGGTCTTCATGCTGGGAAACTACTTCAAACAGCATTCTCAACATTATTGAGAATGTCTCAACATTATTACCGTGGAGCTCAACAAGTTGTACTGTAGACAAGCATCCCAGGTGCTCCTGAAAGAGATGGGTAGTAAACCACAATTGGGATAACTTCCATGCAGGAAGGAACATCAGGTTTTGGACACTGGGACTGTGAGCAGGTCAGAGTCCCTCAGAAGACGGAATGAGTGGTTAATTATACTGTATGTCATTTTGTAATCTGAGTGCATTAGTTATCTACTGCTGCATAACAAGTTACCCCAAAATCTGGTGGCTGAAAACAATGATAATCATTTATTATCTCACACAGTATCTGTGGGTCAGAAATTCAGAGATGGCCGAGCTGGGAGGTTTTGGGTCTATCTCATGAGATTGCATCAAGATTCCAGCATCTCAAGGCTTGATTGGAGCCATGGAATCTGCTTTCAAGATGGTCCACTCACAGGGCCATTGGCAGGAGCTCTCCATGTACACCTCCCTGCCCGAGTGTCATCGCAACACGGCAGCTGACTTTCCCCAGAGTGAGTGATCCAAAAGAGCAAGGCAGAATCCACAACGCTTTTTAGGACCGAGTTTTGGAAGTCACATTTCATCGTTTCCACAAGATCCTATTGGTCACACAAGTCAGCCCTATTCACCGTGGGAGGAGACTACACCAGGGCGTGAAGACAGCAGGAGGCTGGTATCATTGGGGCCAAGTATTAGCCCGGCGCCTGGCACGGACAGGTAACTCAATAGGTGTTTAGTAAGTGTTGACTAGGCCCTAGCACTGTGCAAGGCCTGACCCGTAGCACGTTCCCCCAGGCACTTATATTATTTTTGGAAAACTAGGAGAGAGGTTGAATGAGAGGCCAGCACAAGCTAGTGCTCAAGAGAACCAGGACTTGAAGAGGCATAAGTAGCTAAAAGTGGCCCAGGAGAGTATCCGGACACCCTCATGGCAGGCAGAGGGCCAGCTGAGCCTCTATTCTGACAGTGCCCGGGAAAGTTCCTCACTGCTTGGAAGCTGGGGGTGGGAAGACCTAGGCCTCTCTATGGCTTACTCTGAGCCTCTAGCTGAGTGGCCGGGTGACACTGAGCTGATTCTGCCCTATTTTCTGCCTGATGGCTCACACCACCCAACACTGTTGTTCCAGTTTGGTTCAAGCCTAGAGGCTGTGAGAGCTGGAAAGGCCCTGAAAGGCCATCGGGTCTCATGTCTGATGTGAAATACAGATCTCATGTCATCAGGTCTCATGTCTAGAGAGAAAGGTAGGTTATCTAAGGTTACTGGGGAACTAACACATACTCAGCAGCCATTTCATGCCAGACCTTGTGATGGAACCTTCATACCCACCATGCTACTTAATCAAAACTGAACTATAGGAATGATAAACCCCATTTTACAGATGAGGAAACTAAGAGTCAGAGAAGGGAAGTGAGCTGCTTCATGGTCACAAAGCTGAGAATCGGTGGAGTCTAGATTTGAACCCTGGTCTCTTTGACCCTTAAGGCCATGGTCTTACAGGGTAGAAGGTAGACAAATGGAAGAGATGGTAGGGTCGGACGTCTGTGCCCCTACCAACAGTGGGCTCTGGGGACTGTGTCTATCTCCAACCCTGGCATGAGCCCTCTCAATGGTGCCAAAGGCACATGGCCATGTTTAGCAATCTCTAAGCAGAGTGGGCCGACTCTGGGACGGAGCACACGGTGATGACACTGCTGAGCTCTTGGCTGCCTCCACACTCCCCATTGCAAGAAGGGCGGCCGCCATGTGAGACAATTATTGCCACACGCATGGGGCTCAGCATCTTAGGATAAGGCCATAGGGACTCAGGGGACCTGAGCTCTGGTGCAAAGGCTCATATGATCAGGACCAATGTTATGCAATGGTTTGGGTGAAGGGTTTGCCAGTCAGAGGCTCCGATAAACAGTGCTGGGCTCCTTGGATACAAACACAACATTGAGTGACAGCTACAAGACAGGGCACTAAATACACATTATTTCATATTTTCACAGCATTTCTGGGATGAGGAAGTATCATCACTTTCTTGTAGACGAGGAAACTGAGGCCCAGAGAAGGGAAGTGACCCATAAGTTTGAGTTATTAGGTTATTTGTTTGAGTTATTAAATTTGAGTTATTGAGTTATTCAGGGCCTGAGGCAGAATTCAAACTCAAAGCTTCGTGACTCAGATTCCCTCACCCCCTCCCCAGACTGCCATCTCCATTCTTAAGACGGGGCTCTCTGCACCGAGGCTGCACGGTTGGGGAGGAGGCCTTTCCCTTGTGTTCACAGCAGGATGCCTCTTGCAGCAAGTGTCCAGATTTGCAGGATAGCCCAGGGGTTAAACATACGGTGGCAAGTGCCTGGCAGACGTGCATTCAAGTCCCGATCTGCCACTTGAGAGTCTGTGGCTGCAGGCAAGCGCCGCGGCCTGTGTGAGTTTCGGTTTCCTCATACCTACAAATGGTGAGAATCTCCATGTTGGCGGTCACTGTGAGAACTGAAGAAGCGGATGCCTCTGGAGTGCCTAGTGTCGGGTGCACTTAGTTAATACTCATCACCCCAGTGGGTGTTTTTCAATCAATTTAGACTGTTGTCCTGCAAGGCAGATGGGGGATCGGGGTCTCTGTAACAGGGACCTTGAGTTCCCCATGAGCCTGGAACCCCTTAAGGTGGGACAGTCACTGTCTTATGCTCTGCGTCTCCTGAAGCCAGAGCCTAACGAACTCCAACCGATGACTCAGGCCCCTCACAAATGTCATCACCTCTGAGAAGCCACCCTTGATCCCTCTGGCTCCATCATCGCGTTCTCACTTCTGTGTTCCTTTCACACCCTAGACAGACCTTGGTGTTGGCATTTATCAGATTGGACAAGAATGTGATAAATGGCCAAGAGCAAGACAGATCTAGAGTCAAGCCCACCTCTGCCATTTTCTACTTGTGTGGCCTTGGACAAATTACTCAGCCTCTTTCAGCTTCAAGATTCTTTCTGTAAAACAACGATGGTAACCCTGTTTTCTTGGGGTGATTATGAGAATGAAATTCTGTTCGTGTTCTTAGCACAGGGATCAACACAAAATAAACGCTTAATAAATGGTAGCATCATCATCATTATTATTGCCATATTGAGTAAATATTCTTCTATCCATCTGCCTCTCCCCTCAGCTCTGAGTAGGTAAGTTGCAGGAGACCCAAGAGAAGAACAGAGGAGCAGGACCTCTACTGAGCATCTATTATGTGCCAATCTCCATGCTGGGGGCTTTGCTTATGATGTGCAACGCCTCCTTCAGGGCAGGTGGCATTCTCCTCATTCTTACAGAGAAATGAACTGAAGCCCAGAGAGGTTAAGTAACTTGGCAAAGGCTGCACAGCCATAAAGAGGTGTACTTTGGGCCCGGTGGATCAGACAGGTAGAGCTCCATGCTCCTAATTCCGAAGGCTGCCAGTTCGATTCCCACATGGGCCAGTGGGCTCTCAACCACGAGGTTGCCAGTTCAATTCCTCAAGTCCCGCAAGGGATGGTGGGCTCTGCCCCCTGGAACTAAGATTGAACACGGCACCTTGAGCTGAGCTGCCGCTGAGCTCCTGGATGGCTCAGTTGGTTGGAGCGCGTCCTCTCAACCACAAGGTTGCCAGTTCGACTCCCGCAAGGGCTGTGCCCCCTGCAACTAGAAACAGCAACTGGACCTGGAGCTGAGCTGCGCCCTCCGCAACTAAGACTGAAAGGACAACAACTTGAAGCTGAACGGCACCCTCCACAACTAAGATGGAAAGGACAACAACTTGACTTGGAAAAAAAGTCCTGGAAGTACACACTGTTCCCCAGTAAAGTCCTGTTCCCCTTCCCCAATAAAAATAAAAAAAATATAAGTGTACTTTAATCCAGGTCTGTCTGAAGAAGAGTATGCTCTTTCCATCAAATCTATCACATTCATCTCTGCATCCCAAGGCCTACAAATGCCTGTTGAATGAATAATCACAATCCAAGCTCACATTGAGTGAAACACGAGAGGCCTACCCTCCACTTATCGGGGCCTCAGGGCTATATACTTTACAGGGGTAGATAAAGTCGTCTTCACAAAAGTTTGATGCAATGCTAATGTGGAGATGGATGAGGGTTTGATGGACAGCCTTTGGAATCCGGGCCCTCTTTCCCTGCCCAGCCCAACCTCCTTGCTCAACACAGGCTCCTGTAGGGACAGTCTTCAACTCCGCCCCCGGCCTTTGCTTAGGCCACCCCCCACCTGATGTCCTTCCTTCCTCCCATTTGTCCAGGAGGGGCTGAGATGAGGGTGACGGGAGTGGCTCTCTACCGCCCCTTTTGAAAATATTTTATTTAGTTTTTCTTGACTATACGATTCATTTTCCTGTAAAAAAAAAAAAAAATATATATATATATATATGTATGTATGTATGTATGTATATATAGTCAATGAAATTCTCCATTCATTTTAAAATGAGAAATTAAGAATCATCTGCAACTTGACCACTATGAGACAAGTGCCCTTAACATCTCCCAAGCTTTTAGTTTAAGTGGATACGTACAAACATTTACATACTTTTTTTTTTTTAACCAGAATGCTGTTTGGAGACTTGCTTCATCATCTTTAAAAAATGTTATGTGACAAACATAATTCCTGTTCACTATTGACAAAGTTCAAACTGTAGTTACACAGGCCAAAAGCCGACATCACCACTACCGATACGTGGTGGTGATTTCCTGCCAACCGATTTTTCTATGCCTATAGAATGAGGTAGGACATTGTTCCACAGCACTTGAGTAGAAATGAAAAGTAAGTATATTTTCTTTCTAAATCAGACAAGTGTGTCTTCAGGGTGGGGGCGATTTGGAAAGTGGAGGAAGGGCCTCTAATCCCACGGCCGCCTCTGCACTCCTCACTGGCCACTCAGAGGCAGGGAGCTCCACCCCTGCAGGCCAAGCCACAGTCCCCAGGTCATGGCCCCAGTGTCTACCCAGAGGCCTTTCTGCCTGCCCACCGGTCAGTGGTTCAGCTATCTCCAGACCACTTCCCAGACCTCCCCCCCAGGCTCAGTGGACACAGCCCTGTCCTTCCTACTTCTGTTCCCTCTGAACCTTGAATTCCTCTTCATGTCCAGCGCCCTCCCCTATGGAGCACATGCTTTGGGGGTGAGGGGGGAAGCTGGTAAATTCTTCTCTGGGAGAAATTTAATGTGGAGGAATGGAGATGATGCCTCTTTCTTACACTAGCAACAACATGTCAGAAATGAATATGCCAACACATTATCCTGCCAAAGGCACACTCCTACACTAAACAGAAGTGCAAGTACACTGTTTTATAACCTTTTCCATCCCCTCTTCATAATATTTCCTCTCTTCCTCAAGCTCTTCTCCTTCTCTGTTCACTTTTCTGGTCATCCCAGCCTTCAGTGTCCTCGTCCTCTTTTGACCTTCTAAGGCTGTGAGATCATGGATCTCAGGGTCCCTGGACGGGTGACTTGAGCCACTGCTGCATGAGCTGGGCTTGGCTGGTCTTTGAGCGCTAGAGGCTCAGAGCAAGCCATAGAGAGGCCTAGGTCTTCCCACCCCCAGCTTCCAAGCAGTGAGGAACTTTCCCGGGCTCTGTCAGAATAGAGGCTCAGCTGGCCCTCTGCCTGCCATGAGGGCGTCCGGATACTCTCCTGGGCCACTTTTAGCTACTTATGCCTCTTCAAGTCCTGGTTCTTTTGAGCACCAGCTTGTACTGGCCTCTCATTCAACCTCTCTCCTAGTTTTCCAAAAATAATATAAGTGCCTGGGGGAACGTGCTACGGGTCAGGCCTTGCACAGTGCTAGGGCCTAGTCAACACTTACTAAACACCTATTGAGTTACCTGTCCGTGCCAGGCGCCGGGCTAACACTTGGCCCCAATGATACCAGCCTCCTGCTGTCTTCACGCCCTGGTGTAGTCTCCTCCCACGGTGAATAGGGCTGACTTGTGTGACCAATAGGATCTTGTGGAGACGATGAAATGTGACTTCCAAAACTCGGTCCTAAAAAGCGTTGTGGATTCTGCCTTGCTCTTTTGGATCACTCACTCTGGGGAAAGTCAGCTGCCGTGTTGCGATGACACTCGGGCAGGGAGGTGTACACGGAGAGCTCCTGCCAATGGCCCTGTGAGTGGACCATCTTGAAAGCAGATCTACAGCTTCAATCAAGCAATGTATCCTCAAAGACATGCACTGAGAATGAGCTCGGTAAATATCTAGTCACCATGCTAGGTGTGTTTCACATGCAGATCTCTAATCTCTATGGCAACCTAGCAAATTCGGCACTGCTTTCCCCCAGTAGAAGTCTCAGGTTAAGTAACCTGCCCAAAGTCATATTCGCTTAGCTTCAAAAGCCACAACTCTTTCCAATGTGTGTCTCATTATGTCTAATGTGTGTATGCTCAAACACACATATACACACAAACACACACAAGTCACTCTGCTTCCTAGAAGCAGCATTACCTGGACCTAATCCCACCTCTCCTTTCTTGGGCCCACGTGTTTTTTGAGCTCCCTGCCAGGCACACATCCCCTTCTCTCAATTTCAATATCCTCAACTGTCAAGAGGCGTGATATTAATAGCTTCCTTCTTAGGCTGATAGAGATAACAGCACAAAGCATGTGACCTTGTGATAAGTCATCTTCCTTCCTGGGTGCCCTGCCCCATCTCCATGCAGCTTAGGTGCTTCATAGATAGCTGAGAAGTGCTGGCTGGGGCAAGGCAGGAGGGCAGGGCCCGGTCCCTCCTGGTTGTCCTCCAGAATCAGACATCTGGCTCCTCTGGGTGGGAGGGGTCGGGAGCCAGCCTCCCTGGATGCTGATGCAATGTGTCTGTTGCGGACCTATTGGGAAATGCTGAAACTGGGGAGGAAGGAGCAGCAGGGTTGTGTGTCCCGCTGCCATCGGAGGCAGCTTGAGCAAGCCCCCGGCAATTGCTCCATCTGCCAATCCGGACGATGAAGCCCCAGGGTGGGGTGTTGCACCACATTCTTAGAAAGCTGCCTCTGTGCATGCATTTCCATTGGGGGCCTGGACTGCCTTTATTTAATCACTGCCTTCTTCACTTCCAAATTTCTGAGGGCAAATTGGGAGACAGCAATGTGGTGAAATTATCTTTATTAGTCAACTTTCCCTAAGTACTTACTCAGCGCCCTACCCTAAGTGTGAAGTGCCTTATAGACATGATCTTGTAGAATCCACACACCAACCCTCTGAGATAAGCGTTATTTCTCGCCACACTTGCCGATGAAGAAACTGAGGCCCAGAGAGGTCAAGCAACTTGCCCATGGTCGCACAGCTTGTCAAAGGTGGAACCAGGCTTTAAGCTCACACTGTATGATTCCTGGACTCTTCACCACTCGTACTGCCTCCCATGAGTAAAAAAAAAAACAACCGTGGGCCGTGAAATCAGGCTGCTCTGGAGTTGTATCTTAGGAATGCTCCTGGTTTACTACATGTCGCCAGCAGGCCCTTTCTCCTCTCTCCTCTCTGGGCCTCCATTTCCCCATGTGTTGAATGACTGAAGAAGGAATGATGTGTACATTTTTTAGAAGGGTATACCAGGCTTTGGGCTACTTGGAGACAGGAACTGTGTTTCATCTCTCTGAAACCCAACCCCGAGCACAGACCTGGTACAGAGTACATATTCAGGAAGGATTTGTTGAATAAATACATGAGTGAATGAATAAATGGCTTACATCCTGCTCATGTAACAACAAGTGGAGGAGGCAAGAGAGTATATTTATGCACACTGTGTGTTACTGAGAATGCCTCGGTTGTAAGCAACAGAGAACAACTGTAACTGTAGGACCAACAGGATGTCCTGGGAAGGTATGGGGAAGAGGGCTCGCAGATCACGCTATGGAACGCATGGGTCAGAAGCAGCCCCCAGAGTCTAGGCAGCAGACCTGGCTCTTCTCTTTAGGATTCCTCTATGGGATAAAGCAGCTCTATTTCTAGTCCTTGCATTATTCCCTTCAAGATTCAGATCCCAGGAGAAGGGCATCTGATTGGTTTGCTTGGGGTCAGAGACCCTCCCTTGTCCAAAAATAGTTGGGCACTTCTAGTGACGGTATGTAAAGACTGCATTTAGTGAAGGGAGAATGGCTTAAAACCAAAGTGAAATTAGGATTCTAGAAGGGAGATAAATGCCGGGCAGATGAAAACAACCAATGTCCACTGAAAAGTTCCATTACAGCAAAAGATGGTAATGAGAGTTGAAAGAATTAAGGGAGATGTCATCCAAGCAGGTAAGCGCAGAACCAGGAATGTGGGGTTACCCTTGAGTGCCATGGGGGGCAGGAGTCAGAGAAAAAAGTGAGCAGGTGGCTAAGGAGCTAAGAAAAACGGGGCAACGTATACTTTTCTTTTTTCTTTCATCCTCTTTTCAAAGTCTTGGCTGAGCTACTGACCAATAACCGATAGCCATCTCTTAGCACCAGGGCCATTTCCTCTATTCTGGAAACCTCAGGATGCGTTGATTAAATCAGCCAACGAGGACTATCCTGAGCAAGGTGCATTGAGGGTTCTGCGTACCTACCAGGCCTTCTCCCGAGGCATTTGCTGTGTAGTGCTTGCTGCCAGGTCTCAGTTCCTGCTTGTACTTCAGGGAAAATGGGGGAAAGAAAGAATACTCGCCAAATTCCTGTGGCACATAGTGTGAGTCTATTTTCTGATTTAATGCTCCCAGGTTGTCGGCGAGCTGAGTATTATTCACCCCATTTGGCAGGTGAGGCAACGGAGACTGATAACGTGACTTGCCCGGTGACAAGGGGCAAAGTCAGGATTTGAACCCAGGACCAGCTAACTCCCAAAACCCTGCTTTCTTGCTATACCAGGTGCTTCCCTACTGGTGATTTCAGCTTAGACAAGTCATGTAACTTCTCTGGGTTTCCCCCTCTGCAAATCCATAGCCTAAAAGACAAGGTCATCCTGCCCTAGAGAGACTATTCAGAAGCGTCCCAGATGGCCCCAGGGGGCCATTGGTGGGGGCAGCCCTTTGGGATGATGCACCTGATGTGGTGTGGGCCCACAGTGAGTCTGTCCAGCTGGAGATGACTGATTTAAGTGGCTTTCCGCAAGAGGACAGCCCGCCCACTACAGGCTGGAGGCGAGACCTGAGTGTTTGAGTCACCCCACCCCTCCCTGCCACCAGAGGGGATGGTGACAACCCCATATCTGGTCCCCCTGGGCCCCTACCCCACCCCCAGGGGTGTCCTGTCACCGGGGCACAGTGATTAGGAGTACGTGCTCAGACACACACACAGACTTTGCAAACAATGCAGGGAAATAAAGTTCGCACAGGAAACATTATCATATTGACTCACGACAGACCCATCCATAAAACAAACTCCGGGTACCTGGGGCGGCTCAGAGAGCAGTGGCCTGGGAGATAGCAGCCAGGCTGCTCTCTCCTGGGCCCCAGAGGAAGTGGGTGCCACCGGGGGGAAGGGTAACATGCCCTGACCGTTCTAACGCTGGCCCAGGATCTGAATTATTTGTCAAAAAGAGGAAAAAAATGATTTTTTAAAAAGAAGCACAAATCCCAGAGCACTGTGACCTCTTTACCTTGTCACAAGAGCTCTGTTGCAAAAACCTCTCTTAATACCGTGGTATTATGCAAGTCATTTGCCATGTGCAGTGCGGAAAGTATTACTCTCTCCAGAGGCCTGTGTCTTCATCAATCCTTGCTTAGCAAAGCAGGCTTATAGAAAGAGATTTTGATCCAAGTCTGTTTTCAGATTTGGGGAGGCAGCTTAGGGCATCTGCCAGGCATCAGATGGACAGGCCTCTTACTTCTTGTCTAGAGCCTCAGTTTCCCCATCTGCAAAATGGGAGTCGTCAGAGAATTAAAGTAAAAAAATGTATGTAAAGCATGTGGCACAGTGTTCATCTTCCTGAGACTATATGAGAAGAAGCCTGGAAAAGTAACTCTACCCTTTCTTAATCCTGGGAGCTGGGGTAAGCTCCAGCCCCTTTCTGGACTTTCATTTCCTCCTCTGGAAAAACAAGGGATATAATCATCCCTGGCTGCCTGCCCACCCAGGTATGGCGTGACTGTTAGGGGAGTTGGGTTGTCAGCCAGGCTTAGGACACTGGGTTGGGAGGGGTTTGAGTACCAAGGAGATGTTGCAATCCCAGCTGAATCCTAGCCATTTTCCCATCTTGGATCAGAGTGACATGTGAAGTCCCAGGATCTGCCCTAAGAGAGGAAGAGGGTCAACATCCCCTTTCTGGTTGTGGAGATGCAGCTGGGTGACCACTGTGAAGGGGTCATTGGTGGAGCAGAAGGCATCCCTCCTTCAGCCCGCAGCAAGCTCTAGCTTCCCCTGAGAGTACTGTCAGCTGACATCCAATCCCAGGTACCTGGCATGGAGTTGGCACATCACACGTCCACGGGCCATGCCTAGCACTGACTGAGGCCCTCATGAAGTAGTTCCCAGCCTTGCTCTGTTCATCCATTCTCCTAGTGGTGACTAGGGTGCTTTCTCAAGAATATAGTCAGACCAGGTCACACTCCATATCCTTTGTCCTCAAGGTTCTTTGAGATCTGGCCTCTGCTGAGCTCACCAGCTTCCCTCTCACCTTTCCTCTCACCCACCGTATACTCCAGACTCACTCAAGGACCCACAGTTTCAAGAAACCTACCATAGTTTCACATCTTAATGCATTGTGCATGCTCTTCTGACTGGTAGGCTGTTCCTTCTGTTATCTTCCAACAAACTTCTATTCATCCTTCAAAGCCCAACTTCAATGTTCCCTTTTCTGTCCAGACAGCCCTAAACCAAACAGTTGCTTTCTCCTCTGTACTTCCACAGTGCCCTTTCCATCTCTCTGTCATGACACCTTTAATGCCATCTTATCATTTACTTCTTTATAGATCTGTCTCCTACTTGGGACCACGACCTTAATAAGTTAGGAATTGATTTCTGAGCATTTTGCTCTGAACTCTTAAAACGTCCACACCACATTTAGGAAATTTCCCTCCGCAAACTGGTGATTGTGTGGATTGTCGCTGTTTAAGGAATCTCTGATGGTGGCCAGATTTACAACCAAGTGTGTTTCAAGGGAGCCAACTTCACCTTGAAGCTTTAAGAGCTTATTTTTCTACCAAATAGACTCCAAATGGGTCAGCAGTGGCCGGTGCACTAATGGCAACTGATGCATGCCTGCATTTTAAAAAGGTTTTTAATGTGTAACTATTTAATTATTCCCAGGGAGATATTTTCTGGGCGATAGAGATATTTTGTAAATAATGCACTTCTTTCATGTTGGAGGTAAAGCAGGGAATGAAAAGTCAAAGCACCAGATGTACAACTGTCTTGCCAGCCCCTAAGTCAGCTCCAAGGATGAGAAATAGGATGCATTTCAGCCCCAGGGAATGAACTCCTTGGGATGTATGTCTGTCAGGCAGAGTTGTCTGGAGCACTTCCTAGAAATCTTGACCTGTCGCCGTCAGGGGGGGAAGGCTAATTAAAGGAAATAAAAGACTAGTAGCCAGGAGATTCCGATGTGCTGAACAAACAAAGGCAGCCAACCTACAAACTGCAAAGTCAGCTCTCTGCTTTGCCCCTGCCTGGCTCCCACACCTGCCCACCCAAATGTCCTTTCTTTTCTTCATCCTATGCAACAGATGTTTCCACTACTGACACCTTTTTGCTGTTTAGCTGGAGAGATCAGCAGAGACAACCTTTGAAGTGGAGGCTAATGCAGTAACTGAGTCCCCTCAAGAGCTAGTGTGGTCCCCTCCTCATCCTATGTCCCTTGCAGGACCAGCCAGCTGACCATGGTGGTTCAGAGTGAGGGCAGGTAAATGCAGATTTAAACTACTGGACACCTCTATGCCTCTATCAGAACAATGAAAACTAAAAAGATTGACCATAGCAAGTGTTGGTGAAGATTTGGAGCAACAAGATCGCTCGTACACTTCTGATGGGAATGCAGAATGGTACAATACACACCTGAGAAAACACTTTGGCAGTTTATTATAAAGCTAAATATATGCTTTACCATAGGACCCAGTCATTCCCTCCTAGGTACTTTCAAAAGTGAAGTGAAAACATGTGTCTGCACAAAGACTTGTATGTGAATGTTCAGAGCAGCATTATTCATGTAAGCCAAAAAGTAGAAAGAACTGGAATGTCCATCAATAGACAAAGGAATCTACAAAATGTGGTCTATCCATACAATGGAATATTATTTGGCCATAAAAAAGGAATGAAATACTGATAAATGTTATAACATGGATGAACCTTGAAAACAATATGCGAAATGAAAGAAAGGATTGACATAAAACCATATATTGTAAGATTTCATATATGTGAAATGTCCAGAATAGGCAAATCTATAAAGACAAAAAGTAAATTAGTGGCTGCCAGGGGCTGGTATGAGGGGAGAATGAGGAGTGACTACTGTAGGGTAAGGAATTTCTCTCTGGGGTGCTGAAAGTGTTCTAAAATTGACTGTAGTGGTGGTTGCACAACTCTGAATATTTAAAACTCTGTTGTACACTTTAAAAGGTTGATGGTATGTACATGAGTTACATCTCAGTGGAGCTGTCCCACTCTCACAGACGTACATCGTGGTGACGAGGCCCATGCCTCGAGCCGGACAAGCAGCAGGCACGTGAGGCGTCTCATCATTAGCCCTGCGGATTGAACTGGGCTGGGAATCTTGTTTGTCTGGCAGCGTTGGAAAACACTATTTGATCTCTGTGCCCATAGGCGAGGCATGTGCTCTCCAGTCCTGTTAGGCACACAGGATTTACTCATTTCTATAACCTGCCTGGCTTAACGTGTCCACCCCTGCAGGAAGGCTGGGGACCCCTGAAAGCCCAGGGGTGGGGGGACACCACCTGACCTGGAATGAGCTCCTCTAGAAGCCGCTGGACCTCCTGCGCTCACAAGTGTTATGTTACTATCATGGGATGCCATAATGCTGGCGAACCGGCCTACCACGTTTCTGAATTGGCAGAGACTGGCGCCTGGGACGAGGCCCCACGTCAGTCAGTGTGAGACGGGTCTGTTGTACCATTGCACGCTCTTTTGCATAAGCGCAATAGTAGAGGACATTTATGGAGTGCTGACTGTGTGCCGGCCTGAGCATAAACCTTAGTGGGTAGCACCTCATTCAATCCCCACCATGACCTGAAAGGGGACATTCCAGTATTACCCTCCAGTGTACCCACTGGTGGGTGTGGACCTTGCTTAAGGCCACCCAGCGGTAAGTGACGGAGCAGGGATTGGAACTCCAGTCAGTCAGGCTCCAGACAGTGGCAGAGCCAAAGGGGCTGAAGTGTCACCTGTTCCAACAGCACCTGCACCAGGAGAAAGCGGAGGGTGGGGAGGACACAGGGCTTGCCCGAGGGTGAGGCAGCCAGAACTGGGCTCTTCAGCCTGTGACTCTCCAGCCAGTCACATTGGCTGCAGGTCAGGAGCCCAGGAGCCGGGCACTTACCCTGTGACAGGTGAGAAGAAAGGGAGAGGAACACCCTGGGAGTTTGTCCTGAAGAGTTCAATTTGGAAAATTACCAGGTAGAAAGGGGGCTTTGCATTGAAAGAGGATGGGAGAGAAAGAGTGGGGCTGGAGAAGAAGAGGAGGGAAGGAAGGAAGAAAGGTGTCTTCTCAGCCCAGTGACTATTTAGAAGGTGAGTGGTTTTATTTCTTGGTTGGATGTTTTTCCAGGTCATTAATAATGGACAAAGCATAGGTTCAGTTGCCTGTTCAAAGTAGTTCCTGAACTTTCTCATTGAAGAAGACCCCGGCAGCCAGGCATTTAGCTCCCCACCATCCCACCCTGCCTGATTCTTCTTTAACAACCATCCCTCTGTGTCTCTAGTCACCTCCCACTTAATAGACTCAAAATCTTGATTTTGAAAAGTGTATCCATTTAGGAATACTGGGTTGAGTTCACCTTTAGACGTAGCTACAGGTCATGTTCTTAGGTACGACTCATTTTAAACTTCATGTAATGAGTCCAAAACCTAAGTTGGCTTTATTGCCACATCATAATGGTAAGAGTAGCTGGCATCACTGTGAGACTCGGCACATGTTATCATCAGACCTCTCAGTGTCCTTGCAAGGTTAGCTCTGCTTCCTCCATTTTACAGGTGACCATCCTGTGGCTTCGGGGGGTCATGTCACACAAGGGCACATAAGTGCGAGCTCTCAAATTCTCCAATCTTTGAGAGCAGATGCTTTTTGTTTTTATCTGTTTTAGCTTTTGCTGATGGCTGGCGATAGGGATTTCTATAACTGGGCCAACTTTCCCTGCCCAGCTATTTGACAAACATTCCAAGTGGACTTATCGTCCTGTGGGTAATATGGGAAATTCTCATTCATTTCATTTGTATCACAGCCTGAAAACAAAACAAACAGGGAACTGCACTCATACAAATATGCATTACATTTTACTAATCAAAAGAAGTCTATAGATTTTTTTTCAGCGTATTTACAAATTTCTTTCTCCTCCATACTTCATTAATTTAAGTGAAACTAAACTAAACTAGTTTAAGTGAAACATTTCTGGTATCAAGACCAAGACAGCTACCACCCAGCTGCTGTTTCTGCCTTCTGGCCAGTCCAGAAGCATTCGCTGACACCTCTCTGGAGAGGGTAAAGGGTTCAATGGGCACAGATGAGTAAGACCCAGGCCATTGGAGCGATAGAGCATGCTCATTAAATAGCAATGGGTGCCAGGCCTCGTCTGATAAATGCTGTGGGAAAGGCTTAGATAAGATGCCATGGGTGTGTGAAGGGAAAGGCCTTTCTGTTGAGGGGCATCAGGCCAGGCGGAAGGATGGGTAGGGGTTGGATAGGAAGACACCGTGAGGAAGGACTTCTTGCTCTGAACTTCTTCCCTCCCATTACTACGGCTCCCATGGATGGCCATTTGTCAGGCCCTGGGCCACACACATTATCCACATCGGAAGTTACTGCTATTACCCACTCCTTTCAGATGAGCAAACTGAAGCTCCAAGGTCACAGGAAAGTTCCAGAAACAGCCTTTGAATCCAGCTCTATTGGAAGCCAGAGCCCCTGCTCTTAGGCTGATTTATCATTTTCAGAGTACTTTCAAATATGTTATCCCATCTGATCTTCCTGTACCCGAAGTTTCTCTATGTCTCACCAGCCTGTTGGCACAGATGAGTCACACTACCAGTAATAACATGAATTTCACTTGCCTGGCCCCTCCACCTTCCCTTGCTCACCCTGGTCCTCCGGCCACCTGCAAAGTCTCACCCACCCCTGGCAGGAGTCCCCAGGGGGATCTATAGTCGCCTTTTCCTTCATCTCCCCCTATTAAAGTTCACTGCCCAAGAAGGCCCCACCCCCTCTGCCAGGTATGGGCCCCCTTTGAGATTCCTTTCCCAGCAAGCGGCCTCCGGATACTCAGTGCCCACAGAGCGGGTACTCCATCATCGCCCCTCTGTGATCCTCGGTTTCCTTATCTGGGAAAGGAGAGGGGTTAGTTCAGTTCCACATATGTACCCTGGACAGCTGCTGGAACTGAAGGAATCAGGCAAGGCCCTGGATAAAACACATAAGCAATTACATCCCTAAGCCCCAAGTGTGTGTGTGTGTGTGTGTGTGTGTGTGTGTGTGTGTGTAGTAAGTGCCACGAGACAACCAAATTGTTCTGGGGAAGGGGCATTCCTGGCTTGGGAGAGACCCATATGGTGGACATTCAGGGAGGTCTTAACTCTTAAATAGGCCAGATCCCAGGCTCCAAGCTTTACCAGCATTAACCCATTCAGTCGTCCCCCATAGCCAGTTGGGCAGGGACCAATATTATTCTCATGGGAGAGACAAGAAAACTGGGGCGCAGAGAGGTGAAGTCACTCTCCCAAGATAATACAGCTCGTAAGTGGTGGATTCTAGCAGCGTTAGGTCTGAAGGACGTGTGATCTTAATTGCTGTCTTCACAGACATGCGACCCGTAAATCTGGACATTGACATATCAGCTCAGTCCTGATGCTTCTCAGCTCCATCCCTTCCTGCTCCATCCCGTCCTGATGCTTCTCAGCTCCATCCCTTCCCTTCTAAGCTTCTTGGGCTAGAATCATACATTGTTCCCCCATCTAAACAGTCAGCTGGGACAAGAATTCCTGGAGCTCACGTAAAGCCATGGGGATTGTCTCCCAACTCATGGAACAAATCAAGAGGACAGTCAGAGCGGTTTCAGTCAGGAGTTCTTCCCCGGTGCAGTTTTCAGAAAACTTGGGAGCCCTGTGTCCCTTGTTCCTGCTGGACCTCACATACGATGGTGTCTGGCTGATCAACAATTATTATAACCAGGAATGTCATCGAGTACTGGCAAGCACTGTACACGCATTGCGTCCCTTAATCCTTATCACCGCGTGTGGCAGGTATCTGATCTCTGTTGTACAGAGATGAGAACCAAGGCTCACAAAAGGGACGTGTCCTGCCAGAGGTGACCCAGACCATAAGTAACCGACCCTTGAACCAAGTCTGACTGCCCTAAAGCCTGTGCTCTTAACCACAACCTGTGTAAGTTTCTTTCTTATTTTCCATTTTCTCAGTGGTTCTCAGCCCAGGCTGCACATTTGAAATGTGATAGTTTTTTCAATACTATGGCTAAACCCATCCCAGACCAATTCAATTGGACTCTCCAGGAGTGGACACAGCTTGAAGATCTCAGCCCTAGGAAATTCTTGGTGCTCCACCAAGAGCCTCAGCTTGACCTGGAACTGAAGGGAGAGTTGGATTGTGGTGAGGGAGAGATGAAGGTTAACAAATTCTTCTCCCCCTCACCTTCCTTCCCATCTCCTCCTTTTCCAGCCCACCCAAGAACTGGCCACCAGATTCCCTCTGAGTCTGAGACCATTGTGCATTTGGGTTAAGATTTCTATGTGGCCCCTACCCCACAGGGTGTCTAGTAAGACTGGTGCATAATAGGTGCTCAGTAAACATTTGGTGAACAAATTCATGAAGAGACCCCTCCAGCCATTCCTTCCAAGCAGATGAGATTGCATGGATCTGTTCTGCAGGAGTTTAAAGAACATACACAATAGGACCAAGACTTGACCACCCTGGCAGGGAGCTATGCTCCCATCAGCCCCACATGAACTGGGTGCCCCTTGCACCACCCCTTTCCCAGCAATATGTATTAACTTAAAAAAAGAAATCCTTTCTAATTCAATAGGTAGAAAACAATCTCGGTTTTGGTTTGAATTTACATTTCTTTGACTACTGGTGAGGATGAACATTTTTTTTTCATATGCTTATTAGTCATTTGTATTGCTTTTTCTGCGAATTGTCTGTTCCCAATTTACTAATTTACAATGAAATATATAACTGCCAAAGGGACCGGATACACGTGTCCTCCAGCCAACACACCAGCTCCCTATAGGCACACCCCACGGAAAGCCAAATTCTAATCAGAACGATGCTTGGTGAGCACAGAATGAAGGGAGGGGTCGGTTATGGGATTCCAGGGTTTACCGGCATCAGGGCAAGCTAGACCTACCACTGGGATCACAGAATCCTTGGCCAGCACATCCTCCCTCTTTCTCTTTCCTCTGCCTCCCTGGCTTCCCAACACTTCTTCAGATGGACTCGTTCTTTCTTTAGAAACGTTACTACATTCACTTAGGGTTCCCTCCTGGTTTGTATGCTTGAACTCTCAAGGCAATCTTCATTCCTAGTTCGTTTGCCTCCTTAGACTGCCTTCTCACTCCTCGGAGATTTACAAAGTGTAGCTGATACCTTGTGTGGTGTCTGCCTTCCTTGCTGTCTTGGAGTGGCCACCTTCTATAAGTAAAAGCAGCTCCAGGGGGTCTGCGAGACTCCACAACGCATTCCACGCTTAGAATGTTCATGTACTTGTGCAGTTTTCAAGACTTGCCTCAGCTTCTCCCAGGGTTGTCTGACCTCCACAAGGTTAAGACCCATTGCCGTAGAGGACTTTGAGAGTGGAGAGGAAGGTGCAATGGCCTGGCCCAAAGAATAAGAACTAGAGGAGCCAGGAAGAGGGGCTCCAGTGAGATATGTGATCTGGAAGGGTGCCTGGAGCAAGAAGGGCAGGAAAGATTTCATTCAAGGACAGGAGGAGAAAGAGGATTTTAGGTGGATAAGGGCTGGGTATCTCTGGCCTAGAATACGCAACAGCCTCCTTCCTGGTGGCCCTCGCCCTCTTTATCCTTCTTTACTCCAGACCTCCAGAGTGACCTTCTTAAACCAAATCTGACCAAGTCACTCCCCTCCTGTAACCCTCCTGTGTCCCCACCACCCATGGGATAAAATCCACATTTCTCAGGACCACACTCAAGGCCCTTCACAGTAAACAACTTTCTTTCCCAGGCTTGCTCCTCTTCCCAAGATGACTACTGGATGGTTGCTGGATATGCCATGCGTGGTCACGGCTCCAGGCCTTTGCTCAGGCAGGGTCTGCTGCCTGGGATGCCCCTCCTAACTTGGCCAATTCCTCCTTATTCTTTAAGACCCAGATCAAATGTCTACTCCTGCTTAAAGTCTTTCCTGAGCCCCCTCCCTCCTTAACACCCTCAGTTTTAGCATTTACCACATTTATGAGAGTGTAACTTTTCCAAGCATCCTCCCCATGAGAACTTTGACATCAAATATTGTGTTTGGTTTACCTGGCATCCTAAGCTCCAGCATGGTACCACATGTCGTAGGGGCTGCATGAGTAACAAGTTCACTATTGTCGACTTGCTCATGGGGAAGCACCGTGCAGGGAGAATCGGGGATCTGGATTCTGGTTCTGGCCCTCTGGGGCCTCACGCAAATCCCTTATTCACTCTAGCCCTTGGGTTCCTTCTCTGTAGAAGGAGAGCATTGGGACATGACTATCTGCAATGCTATTTACTCTGTACAAGGCACTATTCTAGAAATAAACATAAACATTATATAATGTATGTAAATATATCTGATAGCATGAAAATATAGAAACAAAGTCCTTGAAGTTATTTGCAGTCTAGTTCTGGAACCAAAGAACTCTTAGACCTCAAAGACCTTAGAACTCTTAGAACTCAAAGACCTCTTAGAGAGAGGGGTTTTAAATGGGAGGGAGAGGTGTATTTCATTACAAGAAACATTATGCCACTCTTGGCTCCACAGTGGCAGTATGATGAAGTGATGATGTGAGAGGAAGAGCACAGCTCAAATCCCAGCTCTGCAACCCTCCTGCTGTGTGACCTTTATCAAGTCACTTTACTTCTCTGAGCCTTGAAAATTGGAGTTTGTCTCAAAGAGTTGTTGTGAGGACTCAGTTGAACGCAAGACCCTATGAATTCTAGGAATCCTTTCCTTTTAATCCCACTGGACATAAGCTACAGGAAAGGGAGTTTGGACAAGGGACTTCATCTTTCTAAGCTTTATTGTCCTTATCTGCCAAATGAGGGCTGCCAGGAGGGAGGGCTGATTTGAGGTGAGGTGATTTGTGGGTGATTTGTGGGTGCAGAGAACTGCTCTGGGATGTCCCATGAATGTCATCTTCTCTCCCAGCCTGGCAGGGTGGTATAAACCCCAGCTCCATCTTCTTGGGCAGAAAGCTGGGAACAAGAGATTCAGAGCTCTGGAGACAGCTGAGGAGGAAGCATAGTCAAGAAAAAGAGTCAGAGGAAGGCTCTGGAACACGTGATGATTGCCTCTCCCATCAGAAAATGCTCTTAAACAAACAGCAAGTTTCCTCCATTAATAAGGCCTGTGGAATGCAGATGAGATTTTTTTCCTCCTCCTTTTTTGCTGATTAAGTTCCCCCAAAACCCCCTTAAGAATTTTAATAAGAAATGCAAAAATCAACAAAAGTCCAGCAAACCCTTTCCTGTTATTAAATAAAGGGAAAGTAAATATTGCAAATTGGACATATTTCATAAGAGGATGTTTTGTTTGGGCGAAAAAAAACGAGAAAGAAAAGAAAAAGCTATTTGCTTTCTGGCAGCAAATACATGTCTTTGCTGAATTTTGGTTTCAAATTTGATGACTGGGGCATTATTCCTGGTTTGCCTGGAATTCAGGCCTTTTGACATCTGAGGTGAACGTAGCCAGGCAAGCAGGAAAGCCAGGTTTGGGCCATGTTGGGCCTATTCTCCCCTGTCTCCTGTGAGCAAACCAGAGTTCTTCAGCCACCCAGGAAATGATGATTCCGAGCTCAGAGGTGGGGACTTGCAGGGGGTCATATACAAAATCAAAGCAACTTGGGACAAAGAAGAATTCTATGAGAGAGAGAAAGAAACAAAACACAAAAAGATAAGTAAGATATGAGACCATAAAACATACTGTATGAATGCAGCACAGCGGCCCTCCAGGTAGCTGGGTTTAAAGCTACCTCTGTCACTTCTTAGCTGGGTTACCTTGGGTAAATAACTAACTTCTCTGACTCACTTTCCTCACCTTCAAAACGGGGATAAGAAAAGTCGTTACTAACAGAGCTGGTATGAGCAATAAATGAGTGGTAAAATGAGCCAATGCAAGGAAAGTGCTAGGCTCTATATCTATCCCGTATTATTTTGTGTAATATGACAAATGTAAAGGAAGAGGGGGAACGAGAAAAAGCAATAAGATTTTATTTTGCTCTATTTCTTTTTAGTGATTGATAGTTTGCAAAGAACCTTGGTGTTCGTGACTTTACATGCTGGTCACCTCAGCCCTGGGAGATGGGCAAAGTGAGAATTGCCCTTAATTTCCTGTTGGAGTACTCGGTGCTGGAAAGTGGGTGTGGCTCCTCAAAGACACCCATTCAATGTTCTTATATGACCCTGAATTCAGAGAAAATGATGAAAGGAAAGGGAGGGAACGAGGGAGAGAAGCCAGAGGGTGTGGTCACTTCCGGCCATCTCTCTCCCATAGTGCAGGCATATTTTCCCCAGGGCCCCTGCACCTCTTCCTGGTCCCCCTGTCCTTCTTGTGGGGTTCCCATAGCCTCACCTGGTGCTCACTTCTCCCAGATGGGAAGGGCATTCACAGGTGGTGGGACCTTTTGTGGGATGCCAGGAGTTGGACCCCATCAGCCACATTCCCCTAACAGAGTCTAGGACTGTGCTTCTCAGGGCCAGAACCTGTCTCACTTCCTCTGATGACCTTCTCCCAGTTTCCTCTCAGGCCATCCCAGAGTACTGGCAACTTGTCGTTTTCTAGTTTTGTATTTATTTGTTTGCCCAAAGCATCTTTCTGTGCAAACATTAAAACAGATAAAGAAATACAAGTAACTTATCATCTATATTCCCACTCCTATATTTGCTTCTAGTGTTGTTTTTTTTAAGAAATTAAACATAGAGCTAAAGTCCTCTTATTTCCTACCCCACACCCACAGATAGTTAATGGATTTGGTGTTCACCCTTCCTGCTATTTTTAGTTTAGCTTACCTATAGATACATTTAGTATTTTATATTGTTTTGTGTGTATTTTAATTTACACAAATGGCATCATAGGACTCATATTGTTCTGCATCTTGCCTTTATCACCATTGTTTTTTAAATCTATCCATGTTGTTCTGTATGAGTATATAAGAGCTAGTTCATTCCTTTTAATTTAAGATGCACAGTATTGCATTCTATGAACTTTTTAAACCGCACTTTATAAGTCCATTTCTCTAGGGATGGTCATTTAGGTTGTTTCCTTTTTTTAAAATTACAAATCACCAGGCTTTAATAAAGAAAAAAAATGTTGTGTGTGTGTCTCTTCCAACATCTTTGCAAGTTTCTCTAGCAAATTTACCCAGAAGTCAGATGTGTTTGATTGTTAGTCACAGGGCAGAAGTAGACATACCTGTGATCCAGTTCCCCCTCTGGTGCTTACTCCCTGTGTGACGGTGGGAAATTCATTTCCCCTCTCTGAATCTGTTTTCTGACCTGTAAAATGGGTGCATGATAATCCCTAACTCACCCCGTTGTGAGAGAATTGAGACTATTTCTAAAAAGCACCTGGAATTGTGCATATAGTAGGAGTTCAGCTCTCATCATCCATGCTACAAGTTTTTCTGGCAACCAAAGTAGGATTTAAAGGCAATGCCCAACGCTTTGCACAAGGGCCCAGCAAAGCAATGCCTTGGAGGCTTGCCCAGACAACCTCTTACCACATCGTATCAACTATTTCCCCTGCCTAGCCTGATGTCAGCTTGGTAAATAATAGAGCAAATGTACCCCCCCGTATCTCAGTTTCCTCACCTGTAAAATGGGGTAATAGCACCTGCCTTGAACGGCTGTCGTGAGACTTAAAAGCTAGATAATATAAGCAGAGCACTTGTTAAAACTGCCCTTTCCTGCTCACCCTGACCCTTTCACTCTTTCAGTTGTGAAATTATCTGAGGTTCCCACCTCACAGGCAGGGTGAAGCTGGACTAAGTGTTCTTGATTTGATTTTGGTTTCACGGCCCTTGCATTTTCTGTTGCGGATGCTGCGAATAAACACGCGGAGGGCTTGCGAGGCCCCTGTGTTTGTTTTCCTCGCCGGAAAGCAATGTCCTCGAGAAGCTGGGTGGTTTAAATTTGCTAAAATATCTCCATCTAGTGGACTCGCTGCAACACTGCAGGGTTCGGCCCTGTCTGGGAAAAACAATGGGGTGACAGCTGGGGCCGCCCTGCCCTGCTCAGAAACGCCAGTGGCTCCCCATTGTCTACGGGGTGAAGTCCAAAGGCCAAGCCTGGAATTTGAGCGCCGGTACAATCGGGCCCCGCCCTGCCTATCGGACCTTATCGGCAGCTTCGACCTCCTGTCCCCGCCAGGCCCAGCTCCTCCCCGCTCTGGAACCTTCAAGCCCACACCTGCCTGGCACGTGGACCAGTCCTGTGCGGCAGACCCTCTCCCTTCTCCTCTCCATTCTCCCCAGGCTAAACCTCCTTCCAGGCTCAGCTTAAAGGCCACCTCTTCCGGGAAGCCTCCGGGTCTTTCAACCCGTCTAGGTCTTCTGTGACTTCCCACCAACACTTGCTGTCGGTCATTTATGTATTGCCCTATTTAAAGCTGTGTTTTGTCAATGCACTACCTTCCCATATCTGGCCTGATGGGTTAAAATAAATGCAAGCCCCGTTGTCTCCCGGATCTGAATCCTCATGTGGCCTCCACTACTTCCTAGCTCTGAGAACTTGGGTGAGGGAAGGAACCCCAGCTGGGAAATAGAGATGAGGACACCATCTCACAGGGCTGTGGTGAGAATGAAATAAGACAGGGATGCAAAGTAGTCGGCGCATATTAACGCCAAATGAATTGTCCTTAGGGTGGTCAGATAAAATACAGGATACCCTGTCGAACTTGAATTCCAGATAAACAATTTTGGTTTTAGTATAAGTATGTCCCAAACAGTACATGAAGTTTCCGTGTAACATATCACAGACAAACGCTATTGTTCATTTTGTTAGATGTGCTAATGATATTAGGGATATATATGTTTGTGTGTGTGTGTGTGTGTGTGTGTGTATCAGTTCATCCTCACTATTGGTGGATTCTGTACTTGCAAATTCACCTATTAGCTAAATTTTACTTGTAATGCCAAAATCAATACTCACAGAGCTTGGTCATTTGTAGACATACACATGCATACAGCGGAGAAAAATTTGTATCTTCCAATATGAACGCTCTCAGCTGGAGTCGACTGGCATATACTTTCTTGTTTTCAGCTCTCATACCCTAAACAAGTGTGCTTTTTTTGTCTCTTTAGTGCTATATTTTTCTCATTTTTGCACTTTCTGTTGGTGATTTTGCTGTTTAAAATGGACCCCAAGCAGAGTGCTTGAAGTGCTGTGTAGTGTTCCTTAGCCAAAAAGGCTGTGATGCGTCTTACGGAGAAAATAAATACACGTGTTAGATGAGCTTCGTTCAGATGTGAGTTATAGTGCTGTTGGACATGAGTTCAATGCTAGTGAATCAATAGTAGATATTAAATAAAGTGTCTTTAAACAGAAGCACACATAAAACAAGCTTATATATTGATCGGTGTTTGAAAATGTTGTGTCCAGAGACTGGCAGGAACCTAACCCTGTATTTCCCCTGGGAGCAATGGTTCAGTATTCACTAATTCAGTGTTCACAGTGACACTATAGAATTACTGGAATAATGAGAATAATGAGAAATATAGGTATATATATATAATAAAATTTAAAAATTAGAGGTACATACTGAAATACTCTGAGTGAAATTATATGATGTCTGGGGTCACTTTAAAATACTCCAGGAGTGGGATAAAAGTGTGTACATAGAGCATGTAAAAGAAATAAGATACTAAAGGCTGAAGATGTGGAAGTGATGATTTATTAGATAATTCTATTTTATGTATGTTTGAAAGTGACCGTAACAAAAGGTTTAAAATACACATTCAGGAGAAAGTCTTGAGGAAAGACTATTTTATTCAGTAACTTCCGCTCTGTGGGGACCCTCTGTGGGGACAAGGCTCCAGATGACAGCCATCTAAGATTCCATTATGGGGGAATCCCAAGCCCCTGGCTGTGGAGCAGGAGGAGGTTCAGGAGACTGGCTCTAGTCTCAGTATCCCCCTCAGACCGCTCAGCTACCTATGACAACTCACAGTGCCTCTGAACCTTTTTTCTTAACAGTTAAAATATGAAGTTGTACTGGATAACCTGTGAGTTTCCTTTCATTGTTAAAACTCTAATTCTAAAACCAGTATTTCCTAAACTGGCACATTCTGGTACAATATTATATCTCACCCAACTCTCTGTTCCCTGCCCAGTCCATTCTGATACTACTCTTCCTGCTGAAGTTCTCCCTTTTTTGCAACACTAACAGAAAACTATTCTGATTTTGGTTTATCTAAAGCAGGGGTGTCCAAACTTTTTTCAACGTTTTTTATCAAGGGCCATATGCGGTAAAATACACAAACAGCCGGGCCACTCACTCGAGGTGAAGCACGTATTGCCTCACCTGATTTATTTAAGTAAACTAAATATATTTTTGGAATTTTCTGCCAGCCAATTAACAATGGATTGCCGGCCCCAGTTGGCCCGCGGGCCGCAGTTTTGACACCACTGATCTAAAGTCTGAACTCTTCAGCTGAGCCATTTAAGGCCCATCGTGTCTTGAGCTCTTTCTACCAAGAGTTCATAGACCAGTTAAGGAGGACCAGGAAACGGGACACAGAGGAAAGTCATCCAAGGTGGTCTAGGGAAGCAAAAGGAAACCTCCTGGAGGAAGAGATATCTGAACTGAGACCTAAATGGTAACCAGGAATTACTGCTGCAAAGAGAGTAGGGAAGAATGTTCCGGGCAGAGGCAACAGCGAGTTGCAAAGCCTGGAGACAAGAGAAAATTGGGAAAGGTCCAGATTTCAAAGCCCATCACACCTAGTCCCACCCTTCCGTTACCCACCTTCCCCAACTGCCTAGCCTGTATGGTATGCGCCCTGAGGACCCTGGAATTCATATTTGGGCAGGTTTATAGCATTGGACTTCCTACCAGGCCGCCTTTAAAATAACCAAGTCAGGAGAAACTTTGACACTTCCCAACACACTTTGGCTCATCCTTCATAATCCTGGCGACCCATTTTTCAGTAGAGGGAACTGAGGCTCAAAACGATTGTCACGCATTGACGATCACACTGCCAGTGAGCTCGCAAATGCAGATCTGACTCCTGGTCTGTTCCTTTTACTGCACAGGGCAGCCAGCGCACAGTGGTTTGGGGTCAGGTGTGTGCGAAGGGGTGCTTCCTTACGCCCTGCATGCTGCACCTTATACGTATGCATAGAGTAAGCTGAGACCAGCGTCAGGGCTGACTTCAGCAGCCTCATTTCCTCGGGCCGGGGTCGTGTAATAGACTGACTGGTCGCTCAAGAGTCCCATGTCGCCAGGGGCGAGGACTCCGGGTTAAATCTCGAATAACGAGCAACTTCGAACTTCATCTGTAAAATGGGTGGTGAGGGACTGTTGTTAGGATCAAACGAAAACAGCAACTCTGCAGGAAGACCTCCGTATAACACCCGGGAGGACAGGAGAGAGGACGCGCGGCCCCGCTGTGTACTCGAAGGTCGAGACGTACGGAGAAGATTGCTGTGCGCAGGCGCGCTCCGTCAAGACTGGGCGGGCGGCCTCTCGGGCTCTGCGGCTGCGCATGACGCCCGGCTTTGCGGCCGCCCTGCTTGACGGCAGCGGTGTCCGCCCCCCTGGCCGGCGTTGTCAGGGTAACGGCGAGTGCGTGGGGCCGGAGGAGGTAAGATTCTTGGACCTAGGAGCGGGCGGCGTGTCCCGGCGCTGAGCGCTGTGGCCCCAGCACACGGGGCGGGGGCGAGGGTCTGTCAGTCCCAGGAGGGGACGTAGCCTTCTCTGGAAGCCCTCCGGGGCGACACTGAAAAGGCCGGAGACTTTCTCCGGGTTGCACGGCCGGACTAGACTGGGCCGGGGCGAGGAGCTCGGCTTCCTAGTTCTGCCGGAATAAACCCCTCTCCCCCTTCTCCGTGCATCTGCAGTCCTTCGTACTTCTCTTTCTTCCTTCTTTCCGGAAACATGGACGCCTTGTCCAGGGCTGGGGACGTCGAGGTACACCCGGCACCGCCGCTACGCGAGAAGACCTCAGCCGCTGGTGGGGTTGCTGGGGGGTGGGGGGCCCGCGAGGAAACCCGCAAGGGGATGCGTTCAGACAGCTGCGGATTTGTTGAGCCCTTAACGCGTTTTGGCTTGTGTGCCATCATTTATTGCCGTTGCAGCCACCGTCTGGCTAACACTTGCCCGTGGTAGTAGGCCCTGTACTGGGCACCTTCGCACAATTACCCTGCGAATCCTCACAACACCCTCCAAAGGTTTATCGTTTGTTTATGTCTTAGTCTCGGGTTCTAACTTGAAAGATCCCCCGAGGGACCACTGTTTGCCTTGTCCCTTTTATCCCCCTCCCTCCCCTAGCCCAGGAGGTAAGCAGTTGGAGTTTCAAACATTTTTTAATTGGGAGAAGGTGAACTTGCTAGATGGTGGGTATTAACCAGGCTTGTTTGGCAAGGCTGACCCGGGGCACTGGAAAACTAAATGTAGCTTACCTTCCCCGCTCTGTGTTTTGCTTTGTTTTGTTTGGAATAAACAACTGAGCGCCTAACAGGTGTTACCTGCTCAAGGGAAGAATAAAGAGCAAGCCCTGGTTTCGATCGAAAAGTAAATTACTTAATGAACACTGCTGTTGTCTGGAGTCAGGTGTGCCCAGGTTTGGGAAAGGAAAAGGACCCACCTCTTACTGGTGCATAACCCTCAGCCCCCCTGAGTCCTTTTCCTCTTCTGTACAATGGGAAGAGCAACGTCCTTAACCTCAGAGGGTTATTGGGATTAAGTGTGTATGAATAAGCCATCCTCTCACCAGTGGTTGGCGACTTTGGTTACATGTTGAAATCATCTGGGTCCCACCCCAGAATTTCTGATGTAATTGCAGGTAAGGCCTGGACAGTAGGAGTTTTAAAATTTACCCAGGTGATTCTAAGGACAGCCAAGTTTGAGAGCCATTCTTACATGCCACCCCGGGTTAATTTTCTTGATCTCTTTTCAGTTGTCATAACCTGCACTGGCTCTTAAGTCTAAACCAGCCTTCACATCCCAAACTCCCTGACAACTGATGTAGTTGTTCCTCGTTATATATCTTTGTGCTTCAGACATACAGGTCTTTTAGGCCAGTTTTCTTACCTTCCTTCTCTCCCTACCTTACTAACCTCTTACCTTCCCTCAATATGGGGATTTGGGCAAATGACTTGCCCTCTCTAAGCCTCCGTTTCCTTGTCTGTGAAATGAGGATAGTACCACCCGTGTAGCATACACCACAGTCAGTGCCTACTTCAAATGCTGTACCTACCCATAATGGTTACCCTCTTCTAATCTTACATTCCACATCTGGCATCATGCTGTTCTCCTATCATGGCACTAAAGGAATATTTCTTAAATGCCTGTGGCAGTTTTGAACAGTAGTGAATTCAGTCCTTTCTCCCCTGCTTTGCCTTCTAAGTTCAGCACAGGACAACTCTTCCACAAAACTATGAAACTAGAGATCATCTGGTTTGTTCTAGTGAATCTTTTAGATACAGCTTTATTGAGAGATCATTCATATACCATAAAATTCACCCTTGTGAAATGTACAAGTCAGTGATTTTAGTATAGTCACAGAGTTATGCAACCACCATCATCACTGCAGTCTAATTTTAAACATTTTTATCACCCTGAAAATAAACCCTATACCTATTCAGTCACTCCTCATTTCTCCCTTCCCCCAGCACCTGGAAGTCACTAACCTACTTTGTGTCTCTGGATTTGCCTATTTTGGACATTTCATATTAATGGTCTATAATATATGGTCTTTTGTGACTGGCTTCTTTCACTTAACATAATGCTTTTAAGATGCATGCACATTGTAGCATGTATCAGTACTTCATTTTTTTATTATTGCTGAGAGTATTCTATTATATGGATATAGCACATTTTGTTGATCCATTCATCTGTTGATGGAAATTTGGGTGGTTTCCTCTTTTTAGCTATTATGAATAATACTGCTGTAAACATTCATGTACATATTTTTGCACGAACATGTTTTCAGTTTTCTTGTATTTATACCTAGGAATGGAATTGCTGGATCATATGGTTACTCTGTGTTAACATCTGAATAACTTCCAGACTGTTTTCCAGTCCTGTTCAAATTGAAGATGAAGAAACTGGGCTCAGAGACCTTCAGTGGGTTGTGAAGGTCAAATGATAATAATGGCAGCTTCCATATGTGGAAGGCCTCCTATGAGCCACGTTTTTGATGTACATTCTGTCACTTGGGCAGAAGTGACACTAGATCCCGGATTTTGAGGTTTTTGTGAAAAACAGTGTTTTGTGGCAGGAACCCCTCTATCACACACTCTGTTGGAATACAGAGTTCTTGCCATCAAGTATCATAGCTCATTCTTTCTTGTTTTAGAGTAACAGCAATCTGAAAGCAAAAACACTAAATAAACCCGGATTAAAATAATACCTTTTCATTTTTGCTTGTTTGAGAGAATTTAGTTGGAAGTTCTAGAAGTTAGCCCTTTTAAACATTTTCTCTTTAAAAATTCCAAAGGTAATATATACAAGTCGAATACTAACCAGAGGTTAAGTTATAAAAGTGAAAATCTCATAAAAGTCTGAATCATTCCTGTAAATCTCTAGAAAGATCCTCATTAGAGTTCAACATCCTGCCTCAAAATAGCCAAAAGAGCATTGTTTGAGTTTTAGGATAAATTGTGGTTTCTTCAGTTGAATACTAAATGCAATAGTTGGCTTGGATTGAGGAATAAGGCAGCAAATGAAAATCTAGTTAAAATGTTCTTGGAAGAAAAATACCTTAATTGCGGCATACATGGTTTTGTTATGAATGCTGTACAGCAATGTGTGTGTGTGTATAAAATGTGTACAGTCGTGCTCAGTATGTGATTCCATTGAGGGATCTTAGAAATTAAATTATTCTAGCGTTTTGCTGCTTGGAATACTTTGGCAATTCTATGAAGGTTCCAACTTGCTGACCCTTTTTTTTCTTACTTATCTGTAAGATAAGTAACTGATGTAACTGATGTATCAGTTTCTCTAACTCTTCCTTGGTCTATGTTTTTGTCCTCATTTAACTCCTCAACTTCTTTGAGAGGGTGGGTAAAGGTAGCACACATTGGACAAAGCTTTTAATTTATTTTGAATGGTCATGAACCCTTAAAACCACTGACCTTCCTTCCTCACCTTTGGCCACCTTCACTGCTGTGTGAGGCGTGATTACATCCATCGCCCAGTGGAATGCTGCTATTGAGTGCAGGAGGCCCCTCAATAGTTGGTCCTCCTTTTCTCCTTTTGAGGGCTTGGAGCCACATAGGCTAAAGGTGTGTGTGCTATGGCTCCACTGGATCTCCAAGCACCAGATTCTGCTCTCCGTTTAAATCGAGTCCAGACCGGGGAGTGAAACAGGAGCAGATTCAAATCTCCTGTCTCATTCCAGGGCATCCGTCCGCCTGCACTGTTTGCATTTTTTGCTCTTGCGTATGGTTAAGTTTTTCCTAAGTTAAATGCATCAACTGTGGCTCTATGTCTTTATCGCACAATACACTCAACTTTACTTCCTTCCTCTAGCCATTATTGAATGGCAGCCTGTTGTGTGTTAGATGCTTGTTTTGTCTCCTCAGGCTGAGTGCAAAGCCTGGAAGGGAGAGGTACTGACTTCAGCTTCCTTGACTGTCTTGTAGTGCTGGGGGCATAGTAAGTAATCCCACAGTTCTCTGTAACTCCGACATTCAGCAGACCTGGGAGTGTCCAGTGCCCCTACTCCCTGGAGACTTTTACAAAATCTCCCAAACCTGAATCTGTTTCCTCATCTGTATAATGGTGTTGGTAGTACTAACCCCTTTATAATAGCTACAGCAAACACATGCATAGCACTCGGTGTGTGTTAGGTACTCTTCTAAGCAATTTATGGGTCTTAACTATAAGACAGAGTCTATTTTTACCCTTATTTTGCACATGAGGAAACCAAAGCATGGAGAGATTAACTTTTGCCCGCAGTCACACAGCTAGGAAGTGATGAAGCAGATTTCTATCTTGGCACTCTGGCTTTAGAGGGCCTACTCTTAGCCATCACCTATGGAGGTATGCAGTAGAGCCTTAAATGAGAACTGCTGCTATCATCATTACTTATCAATTTACCTTAAATATTGAAAAATGATTGACATAATGTTTGGAATGTATTTTAAGATCCTTTTTTTTGGATAATGAAGTGCTCACTAGATTTCATTCTTTGAGGACAAGGTCTCTTTTGGTTTTATCTTTATCTCCCCAGCACCTCTGATTATTATTTGCTGCTGGTAGGTGTTCAGTAAATGCCTATTGACTGAGTAAAAGAATGGGAGTAATCCTAATAGACAGAAATCCTATAGCCATCAGGAGACTGTGCGTAGCAATGTGACTTAGGGCATGTCCCTAGACCTCAGTCTTATCAGCATAATTAGAAGTAATGCCATTGACTGCTTGGGTGTCGTTATGAGAATTAATTGGGATATTCTAGGTGGATGAGATTTACACTGCTCTCAAAACTATTCTCATTACTCTGTCATTTAGTTCACTGCTTTATAAATATTTTCCTACAGACTACAAAGTTTTCTGAGCCTAGGGATAAATGTATTTGGAGTTTTGGCCAGTATAGTTATTGATTCACTATGTTTCTTTCTCTTCATTATACTCTTCAAAGAACAGTTATGCTTGAGAAATGGCAGAAGCAGTTTTCCATGCCCCAAAGAGGAAAAGAAGAGTGTATGAGAATTATGAGTCCCCATTTCCAATCCCTTTTGGTCCAAACTGTGGTCCTAAGAAAGACTTCAAAATGTTCCACGCTGAAATGATAAACCACAATGTAATTGTAAGGAATGCAGAAGATATTGAGCAGCTGTACGGGAAAGTAAGTACAGGTGGCCATGGCATGCTACTTCCTGGCAGCCCTGAGCCAGCTATTGTTTCTTCTTCTAACCCCAAAAACAAACCGTATGTGACACATATTCTTTCCTTGCTGCTTGGACACATGTAGGAACACTACAGTTTGACTCAGGTGCTCCAAAGCCATATATCATAACACCCATCCTGAACCCACATTTCAATGATGAAGTAGGGTCAGTACATTGACTTTTCTTGTCTTTCAATTATAAAAACAATGTGTGTTCATTTTTTAAAAAGCAAGCAGTTTACAGAAATTAAATTAATGGGTAAAAAGTAAAACTTCCCCATTTACTCCTGTTCCATCCCAGAGGACCACAGAGTGGCATATTCTGGCTCATCGACAAATCAAATGGGGCTTCAGCATGTACTCTGGCTCCTTATCTGCTCTCTCTCCTAGTTGGGGACCTCTCCCTAGATAAGAACAAATTCTAGTTTTTGCTGTTTTCCATCTGTAATGGATTTGGTTTGAGATTGGTAGCTTACTTTCCTTTCCCCCACCCATAGCCAATTCACCACTGAGGGCATTTTTTAAACAGCTTTATTGAGGTATAATTTACAACCATAAAGTTCACCTATCGTAAGTGAACAATTCAGTGATTGTAGTAAATTCCTAGAGTTGTGCAACCACTGCCACAATCCCGTTTTAAAGCGTTCCCATCAGCACAAAAATTTCCCTCATGCCCATTGCACTTAATCCCAGCCCAGGGCACCCACCAGCCTACTTCCTGTTTCTATAAGGTGCCTTTTCTAGATATTTGATATAAAACATACAGGTTGTAGCCACCTTCCCAAAGTGGGGTACACTGGGTGGCATTGACCCTGGTGAGATTGGGGTCTAGGCCAAGGGCATTTTCTCTCCACTTTCGTAGTATGTAACATTAAGCAAGAGGCCATTTATTCTGATTGTTAAGTCTAGGCGAAGGGTAAAGGGTGTTCATTTTATTACTCTCTCAAATTCCTGTGGGCTTAAATATTTTATAATTTTAAGAAATGTGGGGGAAAATCTGTGTTGTTTTTGGAATCAGCTGGAAGAAAAGAAATGCTTCCATTCTAGGTACAAAAGAATCCAAGAGCTTTCTGTACCTGGGAGACTTGTCTCTTGCTTTTAGGCACACTGTTCCTGACCCACATGTGAAGACAAAACCCTGCCTCTGCCTGCCCTGTTGCCTTCAGCTTATCAGACCTAGACTGAAATCATTAGTTATGAGACAAACGAGGTGTACTAAACACTTACTAGTACTCTTCAAATAATCAAAGAGATAAAATGCTAAGATCCTCATTAGTGATCGTTAGGCAATCAGAGGAAGATGTAAAGCTGTAAAAAGTGGAATAAATCTCTTATTAACTCAAATAGTTAATAGCCCTCAGCTAAGAAATTATAAGTAAAGGTGAACTAACCTTATTTTTCTCTCTTCCCGGAAGGGTTATTTTGGAAAAGGTATCCTGTCTAGAAGCCGTCCAAACTTTACAATCTCAGATCCTAAGCTGGTTGCTAAATGGAAAGGTAAACTTGGGCATCTTTCAGTTCTTTGGGAAAGTTATTCTTTTCTTTTCTTTTTGATCTTACACTTCAGAGTACATAGTAAAATTCTGTTATATAGAGGAGGAGTCAAAATATTAACTAGAATAATTCTAATCAAGGTGAAAGAGTTCTTGTAATTGGTAAAAATGTGTTTTGGCTAATTTCTGGAATTATCAAAAGTGTTATTCAGGTTTTTCTGTTGTTAAGCATTGCCTAGC
This sequence comes from Rhinolophus hipposideros, assembly GCF_964194185.1. NCBI lineage: Eukaryota > Metazoa > Chordata > Mammalia > Chiroptera > Rhinolophidae > Rhinolophus > Rhinolophus hipposideros. Next base: position 26,618,793 of record NC_138060.1, read on the forward strand.
AGAGTACTGTGCATGTGGAAAGTACTGGTAATTAAGTACCTGCTCAACTGTATGCAAATGAGTTTTATTTCTAGAATTAAAATTTACAACAATAGCCATGACATTGATGTATCTGTTAAAACATACTAATGTGTATAGTTCTCACTTGCTGGCCCTCTCCTTTTTAATTTATAAATCTTTTATCTTGATGTATTTCTCTAAGGCATTCTCATGGTAATTACATAACCAATACCAGCAGGTTAAAACATAATTAAAAAGGATTTTCTAAAACATTTTATTGAAAGAAAAAATACAAATTAAAACTGTGAAGAGATATCATTCCAGGAATCAGATTGGCAAAAATCCCAAAGTTTTTGACCATTGGTAAGGACCTGAGAAATACCCTCATGTGTTGCTAGTGGGAGTACAAGTGATAACAACCATTACGGGGGAAGTTTAGCAACATCTAGCAAAATTATATATACACTTACCCCTGCCATTCTTCTCTCCTTCTAATCACTGGTAAGCTTCATATGCTTTTTTCGTTATGAATTTGCCCATGCTAGATTTTTCATGTAAATGAAATCATACATGATGAAGATTTTTGTGTCTTTTACTTAGGATAATTCTTTCAAGTTTCATCCATATCAGAATTTCATCCTGACTAATATTTCATTGTGTGGAGATGCCATGTTTTGTGTATACATTCATCCAAAGATGGATATTCGATTGTTTCCCCCTTTTAACTGGTATGAATAATGCTGCTGTGAACACTCACATACAGATTTTTGTGTGGACATACTATGTTTTCATTTCTCTTGAGTATATATACCTAGGAGTGGATTTGCTGGATCATATGATAATTCTATTTTAATTTTTTGAGGAGCTGCCAAAATGTTTTTCAAAACGCCTGCACTGTTTTACATTCCCACCAGCAATGCGCAGGGGTTCCAATTTCTCTACATCCTCACCCATATCAGTTATTTTCTGTTTTTGTTTTTGATGATAGCCATCCTAATGAGTGTGAAATGGTAAGTTTTTAATTTTATAAGTCCAGTTTATTTTTTCTTTTGTTGCATGTTGTTTTGGTATCATATTTAGGAAACCATTGCCAAATCCAAGTTCTTGCAGATTTTCCCTGTGTTTTCTTCTAAGAGTTTTAATAGTTTCAGCTCTTAAAGTTAGGTCTTTGATCCAACTTGAGTTAATTTTTGTATACGATATAAAGTAAGGGTCCAGCTTCATTGTTTTACTTATGGATATGCAGTGCCCCAGTATACGCATTTACTTTTAACCCCACAATTCCACTTCTAGGAATTTATCTTAAAGATACAATGGCAAAAATATGAAAAGAAATATCACAAGGCTATTCATTGCAATACTATTTCTAATATTACAAAACTGGAAACAACTCAAATGTCCATAAGGAGGGGACCAGTTGAATAAACTATAGTGCATTTATATAATGGTACACTATGGAGCTGAGATAGGAACGAGGGATCACTAGGGTATATTTTTAAGTGAAGAAAGCAAAGCCTGCATAGTGTGCTATGGCTTATCTCAAGGCGGGGGGTGGGGAGGGAATATAAATATATTTTTGAACTAAGGATAATTTTAATTATGGGGAAGGGTTGGAACAGGATGCTGAGAGAGGTGAGATTTTATAGATTTGACTTTGGGTCCTTGTAAATGTATTACGTGATTACAAAACAGTTAAATTTTAAAAAGTAGTGCTTAAAAATAAAAAATGGAACTTGTATACCAATTTGGTGGTAAAACTGTTCTAAGAGTTTTGTTAATAATAGTTTTAGCCGTTAAATTTAGGTCTTTGATCCAATTTGAGCTAATTTTTGTATATAATATAAAGTAAGCGTCCAGCTTCATTGTTTTGCCTATGGATATGCAGTGCCCCTGTATATACATTTACTTTTAACACTGCAATTCCACATCTAGGGATTTATCTTAAACATATAATGGCAAAAATATGAAAAGAAATACCACAAGGCTACTCATAGCCACAAAAGGGAATCAGTTTTGAGTGACTTGAAAACATGGTAATTTGACTGTTCAGTCCTAATGGGATAAATAGACTCTGTGCCAGTTGTCTCTTTCCACAATGTTGTTTAACAAACCACCCCAAATTTCAGTGGCTTTCAACAGCCACCAAATTCCTCACAAGTCTGTAGGTTTGCTGGGTAGGTCTGCTAATCTTGGCTGGATGTGCTCATCCCTCTGGTTAGTTATGGATCAGCTGGCTGCTCTAATGGATCAAGTCCAGTAGTGGGTCTAGCTGGACTCACTAATAGCTGGTTATCTGTTGGTCAGCTGGTCTAGGATGGCCTCAACTGCAAGTGGGGGCAGGAGGCACCATGTGTATCATCCTCCAGCAGGCGAGCCTAAGCATGTTCTCATGGTATGGTGAAAGGTCAAGAGCAAGCCCCAATGTGCTGGTGCTTTTCAGGCCTCTGATTGCACCATGTTTGCTAATATTCCATTGGCCCAGAGTCAAAGGATTTGGCAAGTGGAAGACCTGAAGAATTGGGGCAATCAACTTGCCATCTAGAAAGAGCTACAAAATAATCTTGACATTGTTTTCAGCAATTATTTCATGGGTGGTAGTGTTTTTACGGTTATGCTGGGACTGTAAAGCAAATGAGGGATTGTGTTGGAGTGGTTGAAAGCAGCCAGGATTTTCCACACGAAACGTCTTGTACCAGAAAGCAAGGAAGGGGTCAAAAACTAGTAGGCTGGTTTCAAAAGAGACTTCCACTGGCCATGGAAACATTTGAGCATTGATAAGAATAAATGCTATAATTTATTTTAAAATCCATTCATAGTAATACTCCAAAAATGCTTAAATCCTTTAGTTCTTACTGATACATGCCAGAAGAAATTCATTATTCATCTGTGGAGGATGCATCGTTTTGAAAGCCAGTGAATCTGCACTGGTTCTTAGGGTAACCAAATGGTGAGGGATTTCTCTTTATAGTAGAATCCCGCTAATAAACAAAGAAGGAATAACAGGATTAGAATATCACCATTTTACAACCTCTAATGAATTATTAGATCTGGGCATTGATCAACAATGGTGCTGATGACATAGAAAGAGCCAATAGAACATTTTGTGTCTTCTAATAGAAACATGCGACATCACCTTTGAAGTAGGCTTGCCAAAAAATTGAGCCTGAATCTGATCAAACCTCTAGTTCCACCAACTCACAGAAGACACAGGACAGGGGAACTTGTTAAGCCAGTGCTGCTCAAAGTTCTGGAGTGAGGCAAGATAAGACCTTTGCACCAGAATGGAAATGGATCCCTTCCATTTAGCTTCAGCTATTTAGCTATTTACCTACAGCCTCCTTCTCCATGAAAATCTGGCTGTGAAAAAAAGGTGAGCAGAACTAAGCAGTGTACTGAGTAAGACAGTTATTTAAAGGCTGGCACAAGCCCTTCATCTCTTCTTGAATCAGCAGGCCTGTGACCGCCTTTGTGTAGCGCTGTGTTAATAGCATCTGAAGGGATGCAATCTGAAGCCACACTGGGGGCAGTTGTACAAGGACAGAGGACTCATTTCTTCAACAAATGAATTCCAGAGAAAAAAGTCATGGCAGGGAAACCTATATATTAGAATCAACTGAAGATACATCAATTAATTGCAATGTATGGGCCGGATTTTGAGTCAGACTTTCCTTAAAAAAAAAACAGCTTTGAGACAATGCATAGATTTTGCTAAGAATAATAATGCTAAGAAATTAATATTAATTTTTAAGTGTGATAATGGTATTGTGGTTATGTTTTTCAAAGAGTCCTTATAGAAATACATACTGAACTATTTTGAGATGAAGTGATATGACATAAAGGATGTGTTTCAAAATAATCTGGGGGTCGGGAGTGGGCAGAAAAACAGATGGAGCAAGATTGGCCATGGGTTAATTGTTAAAGCTGGTTGATGGGAACATGGGGATTTATTATACTATTCTCTCTACTTTTGAATGTTTAAAAATTTTTTGCTAGTAACTATTTTAAAAAGAGAGAAAAAAGGCAGAGCAAATAGCATAATGACCCTGTCTATGCCCATTACCCAGCTTGGGCAGATACTAATGTTTGGCCAAAATAAAAAGAGAAAGTTTTCAAATTGTGTAGTCATCTTTCAAATAGTGTAATAATCTTAACAATTGAGAATTTTTTCCTGGTCTATGTAGTAATTAAGTTTTAAATGATGATAGAAATTTGAAGAAAATGAATTAATGCCAAGGAAATTGAAATTAAGGTTGTTGACTGTCCTCTAGAAGTAAATAAATCTCAAATGTCCACTTTAGGAGGCTCTGTAAAAACTGGCTTCAGCCTCATCTTTCACCCTCCCCTCTACGCACTCTCTTGTGGCACTGGCCACCTGGGGCTGCTTGCCATTCCATGAACCTGCAGCGAGCATTTGTTGTGTCTCAGGCTTTGTGCACTGCTTTCCTCTTCCTATCCCTCCCCCCACCCCAGTCCACCAGTCCACCCAGCGAACTCTTATTCATTCTTCACAGCCCAGCTCAATTATTCCTCCTCCTTTGTGTTTTTTCCTAACCTTTCCGGGTAAAGTTAACCTGTCCCTTTATAATACTGTTCTTGAACATACATCAGGTTGGGTTAGAATCAGTCATACTGCTCTGTCTCCCCAACTAGACTGTGAGCATCTCAGGAAAGGGGATTTGCCTTGTTCTGTATCTCTAGTGCTTGGCACATGGAAGGCTGTCAGTAAAACTTGCTAAATTGCCATTTGTTGCTAAATTACCAGGGGAGGGAGGCCATGACACTGAGAAGACAAATTCCTAATGAGGTAGAATCTGTGAACTCACTTTCATAGGGTCTTAAAGCAGAACCTCATCTATTTTAAGACTTTAATGCCCTGGAGAAGAGGCTGAGTTTAGGAAAGGAGAAATGACTTGCCCAAAGGCAGAGTCAGGGAGGACCAGGACTAAAACCCACACCATTAGGTGACAATAAACATTTTCAGTGGAAAGAGTCTTCCAGCCAAATGCCCAGACCTAGAAGTAGAGACCGGAACTGCCAAATCCATACCTAAAACTAACACTGCTATGAAATGTACTTTAACAACCCTTTCTGTAGGCACAGCTTTCGCTGAAGATGCCTTAGGGAGCACGAGGAATGGGAATAAAATGTGTAACTTTAGGGCCTCCGTATTCTCATCTGAAAGCTGAGGGCATGCGCATTCCGAGATGGCAGAGAGGCTTCCTCTTACATGCTTTCACCTTCGCAGAGTGTTGAGTTAAGGAGTCCAAGCTCACCCCAGAGCCCAGCAAGAGCACTGTGACTGGTCAGCTGTGCCCCCCAAGGGTGTGTTTGGGTGCAGGGAGTGCTGTTGCTGGTTGGACAGGATTAGTCAGCCTTCCAGGTGTGTAATTTTGTGAACCTTGAAATTCTCTTTGTCTTTTCTAGATTTTTCAGTGTTTTTTCCCCTTAAAGAAAATATGTCTGAACTCATAGAACTTCTTTGTTGTTACAGATATGAAGACAGACATGCCTATCATCACGTCAAAGAAGTAAGTCATGGTGAACTTTGGTCCTGATCAAAACTTTTGGTTTAAGTCAGATCTATTTTTAGGTAATCTTTTCTGATGTGGTAGTCTACTCACCCCCTTTTTTTGTAGTAGGTGTGTGCTTGATAATTGTCTGAATTTACTGTGGATCAAATCATATTTGAAATGCACTAATTAAGTTTTTTTAAACAATAATCCTAAGCCAAATCCTTTGCCAGTTGAACTCCTTCCAAAACATGAACTACTAACACGTAATGTATAAGTCTTTAAGTGCTAAGGTGCTGAGATTTAGAACCAGCCTCCTGTGCTGTGTGGGCATAGATGGTCTGACCTCTTTCCTTACTCTACACCTGTAGGGTCAGAGAAAGAGGCTTACCCAGAAGCTCTTCCTCGTCCACTCATAGAGTCGTGACTCCTCCCTCTGGGTTCTTGTTTGCACTGTTCCCATTTCCCAGAACATTTCTCCCTAACCCCCAAGCACTCACACTGCCTGGCTATTCCTGCACATCCCACATAGAGCTTACTTATCACTCTTGGAGTTTCTCTTCACCACCTTCTGTCAGCCGAGCTGGGGTCATTCCGGCCCCCTCGGGGTCTGCTGTGGTGCCCGCACTGTGCCGTTTGTCAGACACCTAGATTTAGATTGTCAGTTCTTGGAGAACAGGGACTATGCCTTGTTCCTCTCTGCAGCCCCAACACTTAGTGCTCCCTTGGTAGGATTTTGTTGACTAAATATTCATCCATCGAAATCCTCATCATCCCTGGGGTGCAGCTTGAGTTGCAACTCTTCCTTCTAAAACTACTCAAGCCCCCGATGATTTTCCATCTTGCTTCTAGCACTACTGGCAGGATCTGACAGCTCCTTTTTGGTTACATGCCCAATAACCTCATGGCCAGAGACGGGCCCGGAGGCAGTGGCACTAGGGAGACACCAATGGCTGCTTTGGCTAAAACCACAGGCTGGGGAGAGGAGTCGGGTTCTAGTCTGTGAAAGGGGCCTGCTAAGAACCTGGCAGAACCCCTATCCGAGGAGGGGCTGCAGTATAGGCAGGTTGCTGCAATCAAACATTAAGACACAAATAGATCAGAAGCCCACCCCTCAGAACTGCATCCTGATCAGGCTGGCATTAAAGATGACATAACGTCAAGCAGTTTTAATATATGAGGTTCTGGATGGGAGAGATTGGCACCTACCTGAAGATTATCCCTTTGTAAGCTACACAGTGTAACATTCCAAGAATTTTATTAATCTTTGTATTAGTTTCTTAGTGCTGCCATAACAAAGTACTGCAAACTTGGTGGCTTAAAAGAACCAAAATTTATTCTCAGTTCTGGAGGCTAGAAATCTAAAGTCATCCTCCCCTAGAACCTTTGGAGGGAGCAGAGCCCCCAAAGGGGAGGATGCCTCATCTTAGCTTCTGACGGTAGCCGGCGTCATCATCACCACCATTATCGCCAGTGGGTACTCATTGCTCCAACAGTGCCAGTTACTTGTCTGTATAACTGTATCATCTCAGTTCATCTTCTCAAGAAAGCTTTGAGGTAGGTATAGTCGTCTCCATCCCATATGTGGGAACCTGCAGATATCTTGCCCTAGATAACATGAGCTCAATCTAGGCAGTCCCGCTCCAAAGCCTGAGAGGAATTGACACATAATAAGAACAATAATAAAGTTTTACATGCTGCATTTCTTGAGTATGTTCCATATGCTAGATACTATGCTAATAACATGTTTATGGATTGTCTTCTTAACTCCTTGCGTCACCCCTATGAGATAGGTCCTTTTATAACCTTCTCTGGTTCTGTTTCCTCTCCAGTCTTTGACAGGTGGGGAAACAGAACCAGAGAAGGTTAAGTAGCTTGCCTAAGGCCAGTACTTGGACCTAACCAGATTGACTCAAAACCAATTTGCTGTGAACTTCCTGTAATAAATGGGCATTAATCAATAAGATGGTAGAGAAGGGTGTTCTATGGAAATGGAAGAGGGTGTGTGTTCAGGATTTAGAAACATGAGAAGCTGAGGCATATTCACATGGTACCACTCAGTATTCTCGCTGCCCTAAAATGGGTCTGCTTCTCATCACTCTCATTACTGTTTCTAATCAGAGCTGCCAACTTTCTCTTCTGCCACGTTGCCCCTGATGTTTTCTGACTTTTGCTTTTTACCTTTCTCTTCCTGCTGTTTCTCCAGCAGTATTTGGGGTTAATCACAGCAGGACTTGGCTTTTGAAGGCATTACCAGCCAATGAGAGGAGACCTGCTCTGTGACTCATGTGCCATATGTCATTTGTGTATCTGGCTGTTTTCATCACCAGGCCTACTCAGAGGCAGCCTACATTCTACATACTTTTGTAGCCACAGTCTCATTTGAGCTTTCATAAACGAACACCTGAGGTCATTATAACACAGGAATGAAGGCGTGATTCTGGCATTTGGCAGTGGAGCAAAAAGACGTAGAGATGCTACGTGACTTAGCTGAGAATCACAGAGAGCCAACTCCAGAACCCACATGTGGTGCAGCGCTGGTCCCCACATGGGTGCCCCTGCTCTCAAAGAACAGTTACATAAGGTGTACATTTCCATTCATTAAAACGTTATTTGCATTTTTTAATGTGATACGGATTGAATCAAAATGTTTTTATTTTTCAAGTCTCCTTAAAAACCCCACAATCATATAGTAACAAATGTTTATTGAGCACTTACTATGTCCTGAGCACATTACACATCCTGTCTCCTTTAATCCTTGCAACAAATCTATGAGGTAGGTACAGTTGATCCCTGGTTCACAGAGGAAGAACTGAGCCTTAGAGCAGGGTCTGTAGCTAGTCTGAGAACATGATGGAGTGAGGGTTTGCACTTACATCTACCTGGACCACTCTTTTGCAAAGACCAGAGCAGTGACCTGTGTGTGTTCTGTCTCTCTCAGTTCTAGACCTTCTGCTCAAAGAAAGGTCTGTTGAACCTTTAATTCAGTAGTTCTTTTGCATACGAGTTGTAATCAAACAATGCGATGAATGTTTAAATTTTAAAAAATGTTTTATAGTAAAAGATACGTTGTCATTAATCCCTCTCAAAATACTCCCCCTTGCTTCAAACACACTTCTGCCATCATTCTTGCCACTTTCTGAAGCAGTTCTGGAAGTCCTCTCTCATGAGTATCTTTAGTTGCAGTGTCGTGGCTGCCTCAGTATCCTGAATCATTTTGACTTTGGGGAAGAGCCAGAAATCACACAGTATCAGATCCAATGAATAAGGTGGATGAGGACACACCGTAATGTTTTTATTTGACAGCAGTTGCCGTACCAGAAGCAATGTGTGACACGGAGCATTGTCATGATGGAGGATGATTTATAAACACACTTTAAAACACACCTTTCAACCATAGCTCACACCCAGCTGACTACATCAAACAATTTGAAACTTGTCACACACTGTTACTAAGGTTTGATGTACCGCTTCCGGTATTGAAGATCCCTGCCTTTCTGTTGGATGGTACTCGGCACACTGTATTTGTTGATCATAATGGAAAGGCTCCGTGTCACATATTGCTTCTGACATACGGCAATTTCTGTCAAAAGTTTGCCTTCAAGTTTAAGAAACTAAGTGTGTATTGTCTCATTAAAATATACTTTAAAATTATTATGGAAAATGGGGCCATTTCTATTAGGATGCTTGGCTGTATGTATATAACCATAATAATAATTTTTTTCCATGTGCAGTGGAGACATTAGGAGCTAGTGTGAACAATATTTTTTGAAATTCTCATGTTTGTTTTCCAATACTAAACAAAGGCTCTTTATATTATGAATGGGATATATATCTGAAAACATGACATCTAAAATGGAAAATAATACAGAATAAATCCTGGAAAGGATGGCCATTTTCTTTTTATATTTATCTAAATCATTTGGTCCACCAGTTTTAAATTATAAGAATGGTCATACTTTGTTAAACTAGGATCAACTTTTTTTCAAATTAAGCAAGTTAAATGAAGCTCTGTAATAAAAACAAACACAGAGTAATACATGCATATTTCAGAACAATTAGAATCTGTAGAAGAGAATAAAGAAATTTATACTATTTACCTGTAGCCCGCCACTGAGACAATCACTATAAACATTTTGGCATACTACCTTCCCATCTTTTTTACATGCTCTGTTGTCTTTTAAACATCGAAATTCAAATGTTGTTACTAACAGTATTTCTATTTTGCAGGTATCAGCGTAGTGTAGAGTGGGCCACAAAGCTCATGCGAAGACAGGGGCAGGATGAGAATACAGTGCATAGAATCCTCGAGGATTACACAAAACCACTTGAGCACCCTTGTGTAAAAAAGAACGTAGAGATTCAGTTGCGTGATGAGCTGAACTCTGAAATGGTTTCCAAGATGGAAGGCACAGGGGATAGAGAGAATCTTTCTGTGATGAACGGGGACTCGGGAAAGTCAGAAGGTTTGGAGGATCCCAGCAAGCAGTCAGACCTCCTGCAGGACACTGGGCAGGACCCACGAACTGCAAATGACCTGGATGAACATGTGGTAGAGGTCGTGGCATCTCTCCCTCAAGGGCATTGCGGCACACCGGATGTTCTCCTCCCCCAGTGTGGCGCTCAGCCTGAGGACAGCAGTCGACAAGTGGGTCTCATCTGTGCCAGGGAGAGAGGGCCTGATGATGAGTACGTTCTGGTGGAAGAAGATATGTGTGATGTGAGCGATGTGAGCGAAAGGGAAGATGCCCCAAATGAGGAAGTAAGTACAAGAAAAGACGTCCTTTCCTCCAAAGCCCTCTCTTTCTAGCCTATAGGAGGTATGGCTAACCGGATGTCCCCTACTTGGAACTGGTAGCAGGCCCATATTACGCACCCAGGGTATGTGAGAGGTGGTCAGGACACCAACCTGCAGACACTGAGGGAACCAGCAGGCACTGGGCCCTGCCCTGGTGGCTCCGTGGTTGTGAGGGCTAGTTCAACTAGAACCTTTAAGTTTGTGAATAACTAACTTTTAAAAAAATGTACAAATTAAAGCAGGTCCAATAACCCCTCCCTTGTTTGGGAGAAAAAGAAATGCAGTGGTGACTGCAGGAGTCTTTTGAGTATAGCCGTGAGGGTAGGCCTCAGGTGTGGAAGTCGGCCATCACCAGAGAAGTAATGGGAAGCAGATGAACAACCACTTCATTAAGGGACGCTCTATCAGAGTTGCCCTAGAATTATCTGTGATCGCTGAAAATGAGAATCAACCTAATGGTCAGTATGGGAAGCACCCACTTGATGAAATATTATCTAGCTTTGCAAATGAGGTGTATGAAGTCTCATTAAAAACCTAGACACACACTTGTGAGGTACAGCTGGGTAAAAAAAGCCCATAAAATCTACCAACAAAATGATCACAACTATGGGGAAAAAATTCATGGGGGCAAAAAGAAAGGAAATAAATCAAAATGTTAATAATAGAAAAACTAAAACTGCTTTGTCCACATAAGTAATACAAAATTATTTTTTAACAGCATGAATCCAACAAATGTGAATCTGGAAAATTTGTAAGAAAATTGTTCGTTTTAAAATGCAATCTCTATATAACATGTAGCGCTTCCATTTGTTCTATATGTGTTTTATTTCTCTTCAGTTGGCACAAAAAAAGAAACTAATATGCAGAAGAAATCCATATAGAATCTTTGAGTATTTGCAACTCAGCCTAGAAGAGGTATGTTTCCAGTATGATCTCTTTTCAGCTATTGGTCTCTGGGCCTGGTGATACCATATAGAGGAGTCTACCTCAAAATGAAGTTCTGTATGTAATTCAGTAACTGAGAATTTGGTAATTGAATGTCGTAATTTAGTATTGACCCTAGGCCGTTTCCAAAGTAAGCCTGCCAAAATTTCACTCCTTAACTTCATTTTATCAATTCTAAGATGTGCTTTGTGGGGGTGGGGGTGCTCCCTATGTCATTTCGCAAAGGTTTCAAAGGGTGTGTCTAAGCACTTCTTTTCACATCAAGGTTTTAGATTGGCCAAATATTATGTTACCGATTTTCACCAGGTTCTAAAAATAAAAAACAAACAAAAAAACAATTTATTGAGATAGTTCACATACCATACCATTCACCCATTTAAAGTGTACATTTCAGTGGTTTTTAGCGTATTTATGGAGTTTCATCAGCTTTTAATAAGCTATGATGCATGCTTCAAGTCGTATGACTGCTAATTGCCTAATGGTCTCTAGGTATTTCCTTCTACAGAATTACTAATACATGTTATCTTTATTTAAAGCAATAGTTGCATTCTCAAAAGTTGACCGTAAAAGTGGCTTTCTAACGATTGCGTCATGTTTTTTCCTCTGATTTGGAGTTCCTCTATCCTGCATTCACATGACTGTCAGTCCCTCCTTTTTGTTTATGTCTGTGCTGTCCACAGCAATGTTCTTTTTGCCCTTGCAGACAGCACCCTTTCCTCAGTCTTACACGCGTGGGTGTGCCTCTTCTCCAGGAGCACCCCAGCCTGTCTGGGATAGCTTCTGCCATGTCGAGCACAGTTCATGGCATATATGTACGTCTCCAGGAGTGCTTGTTGAATGCGTCCACATTGGTAATTTCATAAAAGTGTCCACAGAGAAGTAATTGTGTCTCCATATCCCCTTGATCTCCTGGTCTGTGCTTGCTTTCTCGCAGTGAGTCTAAGGTTGGTGCAAAAGTAATTGCAAAAAACGCAGTTACTTTTGCACCAACCTGATAGTACAAAGAACAGACTTTCCAAGCAGGAAAGGATGTTTGGAATTACTTCATCTCCTCATTTTACAAATGAGACAAGTTTAGCCTACTGTTGAATACAGTAGCCACTAGTTGCATGTGGCTATTGAATTATTAATAAAATTGAACAAATTTAAAATTCTGTTTCTCAGTCGTGCCAGCTACATTTCACATACTCAACAGCACATGTAGCTCGTGGCTACTGTATTGGACAGCACATGTGTAGCACGTTCTCCTCATCACAGAAAGTTCTATTGCACAGCACGTTCCCTAAGTACTTACCTCTGAGCCTTAGCTTTCTTCTCGTAAAATGAGGGTCAGGTAACCCCTTGTTCATAAGATGTTTTAGAAATTAAATCATGCATGGGATGTACAGTACCTGGTATATAGTAAATACTCAGTAAGGGTTAGTGCCTGCTATTCTTATCATTATCATCATTATTAAGTTACTTGTAAAAGCTGTTTAGTAGTTAATTGGAATTCTTTCTTTTGCAATCAGTACTTTGTGAAAATATTCTTTGGGTATTTACTACATGCCTGGCATAGGGCTAAGTACTAACGGTACAGAAAGAAATAGAACGTGGGTCTGGTCCTAAAGGTGGCCCAGAAATAATTGCAATTCAGTGCGATAGGCAGTGTGGTAAGTGGGTTGTACCAGTGTTGCTCTTCTTGTGTCCTTGTGCCAAAGCCTGACATCTGTGAGGTGTTTAATAGTTACTTACTAAATGGACGTGTACAAGACATGGAATTTGCACAAAAACTGATAGAGTCCAGAGGGACACAAGCTAGCTGGAAAGACTTACGGAGTCGGTGACATCTGGGGATGCTAAAGGATAAATAGGGGATTGCCAGACGGACACAAGGGACAGCATGGGCTCTTTCATGTAGCTCCATCCTGGGAGTGGCGGCGCAGGAAGGCTAGATCGTGGACAGCGTATCTGTGAGTAGGGGTCTGACCTGGTCCTCCTGGCACCAGGGCACTGCAGATGGTGATGTACGGGAGTGGCAGGGACCAAAGCTGGCATCAGTATGAGTGTGGGCCGGAGTGTGAGGCCGGAAGAGCCTGCCAGCCTCTCAGCTCTGGCAGGCAGCAGCAGTAGGCCTGGAGAGAGTATCGGGTGTCAGAAACTGGGGGTTCAGCCTCATTGTTCCAGGTGGGTGACCAGTTGATGCTTTTTACTGACAGTAAAAAAAGATGCTGCTATCTGCTGCCTCCTCCCAAACACTCCTGAAGAAACGCAAGAGTAGTAGGAAATAGAAGATGAGGTTGCTCTGCATTCTTGGAAGCTACTTGGCTTCTGAGAACATTCCAGAAACATGTTGGAGAAGTTTTCAAGAAGCATGCTGTTAAACCTGGCTCTGCTTCTGAGTTCTGTTTGGCAGATTTCCTTTGGATGATTCACCCATGTTTGGCACACCTCTTGTACAGTTTAATGTGTTTCCATAAATGTCCGTCAGGAACACAAGCAGCCATTCTGTGGTGATTCAAAGCAGTTCTTTTTAGGGATTGAGAATGGTAATAGCACAGCTGACTTAAAGATGTGCTTCTTAGAAATCTGTTACTGAGAGCTGTTTTTCTGTTATAATGTTATAATGATTCTGTTATAGTGATATGATATTAAAATCATCATTAAACTCATCTCTCCATCTTATTAGTACTATCAAAGTAAAAACTAACAAGATCTCAAGGGACATAATCACTAGCCTCCACAGACCTCCCCAGTCTACTAATGACTTAATTCTAAATAAAAGCAGTGCAATTGAATTAAGATCCTCTTCATCTGTAATACGTGCCTAAGAGCAGTTTGCATAGATTCATAAAAGCCATTTTAGGCCAATAAAAATGAGGCATTGATTTCATCAGTTCTTAGGGAGATACACATTTGCTGATAATGGAAAGTTTCTGAAGAACTTAAATTCTAACAGATAACTAGGAAGAAATCTCTTGCTAGGCAAAATTTAGATTGAATTTTTCCTTGCTAGGGTATAATATCTGAATGGTTCTTAGAAAGGGAGGGAAACTAAAATGAATTGAGCAGTTGGGTGCTTTGCATAGCTTTTAAAATCTTTATGAGATTTAACCTGCATTGAATCTTTAAGAAGGCATTATCATCCCCATTTTATAGATGAGGTAGGAAAGTTTAATAAGTGAGATGTCCAAGGCCTGAGCTGTTAGTGAAGATTCCATCCCAGGTCTGTCATATCTGAGTTCATTCTTCCTATCACACCATTCTGAACCAAGAAGTGAGAAAATGGAAAAAAGGACTTGGCTGTTTGAGGAACCAACTTTGTCTTTTCCATTGCACCTGTTGGCCACCGTCTGTGTCCATCTGAGGAAAAAAATGGTATTCTGTATTAATAAGTAGTGGGCCATGGGAAGAGAAAGGGTCAAAATAAGATTGTAGGACACCGGGGAAGTCACCAGTAGCTGAAAGGAGAAGTAGGATGTAGTGTCCACACTGAGGAGAAAGGAGCTGGAAGAGCCAGGCCTGCAGAGACCTGCTCTAGGTGGCTTCTACCCCTGGGGCCTAAACCAAAGGCAGGATCCAGGGACCTATGTCGTTATTCTTTCAGCACAGGCATTGAGCACCCTCAGGTGCTAGACGTCTGTAGGCCAAGGGAGCAGCAAACAGTCTCTGTTGTCACAGCGTTGACATTCTCTTTGGAGAGACACCTATAAGAAGGATATCTTCGGACAAGAATAAATGCTCTGAAGAAGACAGTCAGGATGAGGGTTACTTAAACTGGTGGTCGGGGTCTGTTACTTAAACTGGGTGGTCTGACCTCTCCAAGAAAGGACCTTTGAGTCTGCGGCAGATTACACCAGATGTGGGAACAGCGACTAAAGGGTAAAGGCAGAGATGAGCTTAGTGTGTTCAAGGGCCAGAAGTGAAGCCATGACAGCTAGAGAGTGGTGGTCAGACATGCAGGGGCTGCAGGTGGTAGGAAGCAAGAGTACATACAGTAAAGCCCTCCGGAGAGTTTCAGTCATGGGAGCCACATGGCCTTCACCTGTTAAGAAGACGGCTCGGGCTGCTGTGGAGAAAGGACTGTGAGGGACTAAGAGCAGAAAGGCCTTTGCAGAAGTCCAGGCAGGACGTGATGCTGGACCAGGGTGACTGGGACCAGCAGGTAACCACCTGCATTTCAGAGAAGCTATAGATTTGGTTCTGGGTGAAACTAAAGCAGTAGTTCTGAAACCACTTACTCTCTTAAAAATGGTTGAGGATCCCAAGGAGCACGTTCAAGTGGATTGTATCCGTCGGCATCTACCAGTCACCTCGTTGATTAAATTTATTCCTAGGTATTTTCTCTGATGCAATCGTAAATGGGGTTGGTTTTCTCATTTCTCTTTCTGTTTGTTACTAAGGGTACAGCAACTCAGCAGATTTCTGTAAATATATTGTGTATCTTACAACATTACTGAATTCATTTCAGTAGTTCTGAATTCAGTGTTACTGAATTCAATTCATAGTAGTTCTAATAGTTTTTTGGTGGATTCTTCAGGGTTTTCTGTATATAATGCCACTTGCAAATAGTGACAGTTAACTTTTTCCTTTCCAATCTGGATGTCTTTTATTTCTTTTTCTTGCCTAATTGCTCTGGCTAGGACTTCCAATACTATGTTAAATAAAAGTGGCGAGAGTGGATGTTTTTTTACTGAGTTTCAACCAGTTTGTGGCATTCATATTTTCTTAGATTTTTTTTTAATTTTTTAATTTTTAAAAAATTTTTAATTTATGAATCGTTTCTGTTAAAAATATGTGACCATTTTGGTGATGATTCAAGGACTTTAATTTGTATTTGAGGCAAAGAGAAATCAATCTGTAAAATTTCTCAAGAATGTGGAATAGTTTCTAATGAGAGTTTTCTGCTTGCTCTGTTTTTAGGCTTTCTTCCTGGTCTATGCTCTGGGATGTCTAAGTATTTACTATAAGAAGGTAAGATGTTTTATTTAGATATAATCCACTTTAAACTTTCCTGATGTTTTCATGTTGCTTCAATACAAATGTACCACTTGCACTAAATAAAACAGGAATTGAATTTTTCTCTAAGTTTCAGCTTTGGGTCTTGAATTGGGACTGTTCAGGCAAAAGCCAGCTTTGACCCATTTAGACTGAATTTCATTCCCAGAGGCTAAAAGAAGAGCAATATCTTATATAATGCTCAGGAAATCTGTGTCAGAAGAGTACTACAAATTAACAACCAAAATAAAAGCAACCATTGTTTAGCACTACTTCAGTAAAGGCTGTGTGTTAGGTGCTTTACATCTAATACTTCTAATCCTTACCTCCCATCTGCTAAGAATTTTATAGATAAGGTAACTGAGTCTCAGAGAAAATAAATAAGTCACCCATGGTCACACAGCTGATCTGGTTAGAATTAGTATTTGAACCTCAGAGTAGCTCCAAAGCCTGTGATTCTGTATTGCAGCCTGCTGCCCTTAGAAGAATGGTCATCCAATAAGAAGTGGGCTGGGTGCACAGTTGGGAGAGAGACTTTTTACTACACAGTGTTTGTACTTTTTGAATTTTGAACCATGTGCATATAATACCTATTCAAAATAATTCAAATGAAATTAAAATTGAAAAGACAAATGTAAGTAAAACAGTAACTATACCAAGGAAAGCATATTTTATTCTGTTCATAATTTTATCATTCATCAAATTCTAATTATATAAATCTTTTTCACAAGTATTACAGTGATTTAGAAATGAATATCTGGCTGAGGGGTGACTCATTTTCCCAGATGGTGGCCATTTACAGCCCACCCTGCCTCCTCTCCTGGGCCCTAGCTGAAATTTGTCAGAACATTCCAGCTGCTCCATAGAATCTTCAATGTCTGGAACATGGTGGGCTACTCATATTGGAAGTTCAGCCTTCCCACAAGACTGTTGCTTCTCACAAGAGGGGATGAGTGTTTCCTCGCAGTGGGATTTGAAGGCCACACACATAGGGAGTTTCCACCTTAGGAACAACTGGCCAAAAAAACCCTACAACTCTAGCTCATATTTGTGGTATTAAAATCTTCGTCTGAGCCAACTGAGCAAATCTTATCAAGTGACTGAACCCTAAACCAATTGAAGAACTGATCATTTTACTGAGCACTTACATGAAGTGAAGAGCTTTCCAGACTTACCTAGTTTTTGTGGTTGTATTTTTTTGTCTTGATACATCAGAATGTTCTCTGAAGTGAACCATTCTCAGCCTCTTCAAGTCCTACATGAGAAAGTAAAATTTTCTTTTAAGCAGTTGGATTATTAATTTGTGCCACCAGATAACAAATTCTCTAGTTTTGAAGACTAAAGGAAGCATTTTTAAAAGCTTTTACAAAGTTATTTGTGGCTTTTCTGAATGTGGCCTGACGTGCAGTCGCTGCTCTTTAGGGTCTGTGAAATGTTTGGCACGTGCTGCCCTTAGGGACGTGTTACACTAGAGCATCCCAGCATGCACTCCTTCCTCTGCCTGGAATGTGCGTCCCCAGCTACCACCACCTCCTCTAGGACCGTCCGGCACCCCCTTTCACTTGGCTACTGCCTTCTCATCTCAATGTTACTATCTCAGGGCAGCCTGTCCCAGGTCCTCTAGAGCAGTGCTCTCCACTCAGAATATATTGGGAGCCTCAGACGGGCGCCCCGTGTAGAATTTAAAATTGTCTGGTAGCCACGTCTCAGGGCAGGTATGTGGCTGGTGGCCTCCACATTGGACAGCACAGGTCTAGGTCTAGTGAGAGACCTCTGGTATGAGTACCATGTTTGTTTTATTCACTGTTTCAGCTTCACACTTAATGATATTGATTCACTGGCGGAATGATGAGTGAGTACATACATAATAATGCCTTGTTTTTTTCAATAACTTTAGGAGCCTTTAACAATTGTGAAACTCTGGAAAGTTTTCACCGTAGTTCAGCCCACATTCAGGACTGCGTACATGGCGTACCATTACTTCCGAAGCAAGGGCTGGGTGCCCAAAGTAGGGCTTAAGTACGGAACAGATTTACGTAAGTAATTCTTGGCTTAGTAGGTGTCAGAACCAGGGTTTGCCTCAGATTCTAGGGTGAAAATTGAATTGGTTACTAGGTGCTGTTGCTGATCTTTTCTAAGAAATGTCTTACTTCTGGCTTAGATGAGAATATTGGACATTTGGATTGGGTGCAGGGTATGTCCAGAAGGAGTGAAAAGGCAGTCTAGGAGAAAAGGCCGGGAATAGAAGCTTGCCACCCCGAGTCAGGCTTTTCCTATCATCTACTCTAACCTGAGGGAAGAGTTCTACAGTACCCATCCCCCACCTCTCATTAACCATGTGATATGGAGCAGTCCCTTATGCTCTGGGCCCCCATTGCCAAATGAGAATAATCATATCATTGTAATAATAGTCACAGCTATCATTTATTGAATATTTGCTATATACCAAACATTGTGCTAAGTGTTTTACATTCATTGTCTCATTTAATCCTTACAGCAGTCCTATGCAATGGATACTTAGTACTCTCATTTTTCTGATAGGGAGACTGCAGTTTTGGGACAATAGGTCATTTGCCCCCAGTAGTTTTCAGGGCCAGTAACTTATAGAGCTGGACTTTGAATTTTGGAGCCCAGGTTCTTAGAAACTTCTACACAGTTCTTCCTCCCCTGACCGTTCTTTAAAGTGAGGAGTCAGAGGCAGGTGAGCACCTCATTTAGGAGATAATTACTGAGGGTGTCCTGTGGGCCAGGGTGTTTTAGATGCCACAAACACAGAGGTGAACAAGACAAACACAAAGTTTGTGTCCTTGATGGAGCCACTTATATATAGAGGGAGAGGGGGCCACAAACAAGCAAACAAATGCCAACATAATATAATTTCAGGCACTGATCAGTACTCTGAGAAAAGTAGAGCAGAGTAAAGGGATAGAGAGTAAAGGAGTTAGTGACTGCGGTCAGGAAAGCACTCTGAGAAGATGTGATCACAGTGAGGGAGCAGGTCGCTTGAGAATCTGGGGAAGAACATGCTAGGCAAGGTGAACAGCAAGCATAAAGGCCCTGAGGCAGGAACAAGCTCAGCAGGTCCCAGGAACAGCAAAAAGACAGTGTGTCTAGAACTTAGAGATCCAGAGGAGAGTGACGTGAGGTGATGTCTGAGCGTTAGGCCAGGCCCAGGTCACATAGGGCCTGGCAAAGACTTTTGATGTTACTCTGCTGATTGGACATCTTGGGAGATTCTGAGCGAGGGAGTGACTTCAATGTAATGATTCAATTTAACGGGACCCTCTGTCTGCTCTCTTACTGATGGACTGAGAAGGGCAAAAATGGAAGCAGACTAGTTAGGGAAGCTGAGCCCAACCAACTCTGCAGATGGAATGGGCGTGAGGTTTGTGGTAAGAGAGGAATCAGGGACGATGCCTAGCTACTTGGCTTTCTGTTTTGTCCAGTGGAGTACTGGGAAGGTAGGCAATGCTGGAGCCAGGAGAGCCTTGAGAGGTAGGTTTGGAATTGTCGTGACATACCTAGCACTGAAAGCTGCAGGTGTGGGTGAGCGAACATGCTCGGAATTGGCACTAGCATAATGCCCCTCCTTCAGTAAGTCCCCAACACTCATTTTCCTCCTCTCCAAGTGGCAGCACTGCCTGGATGCTTTTCAGGATTGTTAGTGAGGGTCAAACAAACATTTCAACATGTATGGGGGCCCTCTAGGAAGTCATGGCCCTTGGGGTCTTCTGAGCTCTGTCACATACTTGTTCCGTGCATTTTTGAGCCTTTTTAAATGTTCTAAAATCGAGTGTGCTTAACCTAGACTCATTGGATGGTTCTAAGTGGGCACCTGCACCCCCTGACATTTTATTCAAAAGATTGTGCTTGTATGATAGTGCGTTTTTCTGGGTCGAGTTTATACCTTTCATTAAATTCTCAAAGGGGGTCAGCAATTCAAAATAAAAGTTAAGGATCACCTATCCCTCTAAATAAATGGTTTCTTTTGTTTCTTCCATGCCTGGATTTCAGGTACAGATATCCTAACTCAGTTACCACATGAATGATCAGGCTTAGCTTGAGATTAGTTTACTAGGTTTACAGATAATTGTGTTGGCCACAGGTCATGTTTAAATAAGTGATGTGCCTGTTTCGTTTTTCTTCATGGGCTTCCCAGCCTGTTCTCCTTTTCATGCCCCTGTAAGGATAGCACTCACTGTAAATGTTCGGTAGGTCTTCTTTAGCTTTTTCGTTATATGGATGAAATTTGAGTGGAATTTTCCAGTGGACAAAGCTACAGTGATGCATTAAGAGGTGGCATGGTGTGATGGAAAGAGAGCGCTTTTGGGTTCACAGCCGGCCCTACTTCTTACTCCCTGTGTGACTTCAGCCAAGGTTTTTCATCTCTCTGAGTTTCCGTTTGCTCATCATATAACATGGATAACAACACCTTCTTTAGAAATAACATCTTTATTTTAAAACATGAGTTGCAGGGGAACAGGGCCATTGTTGCACGCCTTCTAAGCATACCTTATCTCCTGTATTTTCAATGCTCAAGCCATATTTGTGGATGAGGAGACAACTTTTCTAATTTAAAAATAAACTTCCTTCTAAGGATGGATGAAAGGACAGATGGATTTTTTTTAAAACAAAAAATAAATCAACTGCTATTTCCCAGCTCCCTGGAGGCCTTTGTCCCAGCCGGGGCGTATCATGCACTTCAAGCCACTTGTATAATTAATGTGAGACCAGGTCTCTAGCCCAGCAGCAAAGGGAGGATATCTTCACAGTTCCTCTTTAGCAAGGGTTCACGGGCAGTGCTAGCCTGGGATGAGAGGATTGACTTCTTGAACTTGACTCCCTTCTCCAGGTACAGCTGTGGGCTGCCGCTGGTTTTTAACAATATTATTTTTGTCCTGAAGGCTGGTGATCTTCCCCCATGTACCCTAGAACTGCCAGCACGGGTTAAACCCAGGACATTCTCTTTTTACAGTTTGTTTCTGCTTACAGAGCTAATGACTCATGACAAAGGGCCGTTATGAAATTCACATCTTATCAGGGAAACTCCTCCTTAAATAAATTTTGTCAATCAAATTTCATTCCAGGAGCAGTATTTGGAACAAATATTATGGATCTCAAATCAAGTGCAGCTGCTGAGAGAGTTGACCTTGATTGCCCAGTGGTGAAAACCAGACTAGAAACGGGGAGCTTTTCCTTACATTCCCACCCAAAAGCTCCCATGGCTACTGGCTCCTTTGGTGACCAGGAACCTTGCTTGCCTTGGTGCTTTTCTTCTCTCGCCTTTTTTAATCTTCATACACCTGTGAGGCGTGTAGTATTCGCCTCCCTGCCACATACTGTGCGCCTTGGAAGGGTTCCCTGTGCAATTCCAGGGTCCGTGTGGCAGAGTCCCTGCCCCAGGATCCTTCTCTGGGTGGCAGCTCTTGACCTCCACACATTGAATTACAGCAGTCCCCCGTTACCCGAAATTTTACTTTCCTTGGTTTCGGTTACCCATGGTTAATGGTGATCTGAAAATATTACATGGAAAGTTCCAGAAATAAATGAGTCATAAGTTTTAAATTGCGCGTCACTCTGAGTAGCATGATGAAATCTCTCACTATCCCCCTCCGTCTCGCCCCGGACGTGAGTCATCCCTTTGTCCAGCGTCCCCACATTGCATACATCTCCCACCCAGTAGTCACTCAGTAACCATCTCAGTTATCAGATCAACTATTGCATTATCGCAGTGCTTGTGTTCATGTAACTTTGTTTTACTGAATAATGGCCCCAAAGCCATTCACATAACTTTTATTACAATGTATTGTTGTAATTGTTCTATTTTATTATTAGTTATTGTTGTTAATCTCTTACCATGCCTAATTTATAAATTAAACTTTAATATAGGTATGTATTCATAAGAAAAAAACCTATATATACAAAACATACATACCCTGTTTCCCCGAAAATAAGACCTAGCCGGATAATCAGCTCCTGATGTTTTGGAGCAAAAATTAATATAAGACCCGATCTTGTATTACATAAGACCCAATCTTATAGTAAAATAAGACTGGGTTCCTATGGTAATTTTTTCTCCCAAAAGACGCATTAGAGCTGATTGTCCAGCTAGGTCTTATTTTCGGAGAAACACGGTAGATATATTAAGGGTTTGGTACTATCTGAGATTTCAGACATCCACTGGGGTTGTAGGACCGTGTCCCCCATGGATAAGAGGGCACAACTATAGTAAGGCAGACTGATCTCTTAGTGGCGTGTATGGTTGTATTATTTTTTTCCCCCACTTTCCTTTGAATTTCTTAAAAACAGGCGTGAGTCTTGTTCACCTCTAGCACCAACACCTAAGTCAGTACCTATCCAGATTAGCTCAGACACTTTGAATTACACTGATTTGACAGGAATGACAAAATGATGATCCCCAAACTTCACACTCTTGGTACCCTTTCATGATCTCACTCTGGAGAGCATAAGAGGCAAGACAAGAATCACTTGTACTTGACTCCGAAATTCATTTGTGGGGTGGGAGTAGGATGAGGGTGTTAGGGTCTTAGCAACAGATTTGCTTTACTAACTGCATTTTGTTTCAGGGGTGAAAAACAGTTTGTGTTTTAAAAATAGACTACAGGGCATATTGCAGATCAGCCATGTAAAGATAATTGGATGTTTATGTCCCTTTGGAGAAGAAAAAACTTAAGTAATAAAATAAGATTTTCATTTCAGGTGGTTATACATTTTCTTTCTTTTTCTTTGCAGTGCTGTATCGAAAAGGTCCTCCATTTTACCATGCAAGGTTTGGAATGATTTTTAAATAAATTAGTGGCTTAAAGGGACACGAAGAAATCTCTGGCTTCCACTTTAATTTCAGTGCCACAGAAACAATCATATTTCTGTTGGCCTGATAGGGTTAGATACTATATGTTGGCACCTTATACACGACACATAAAATAATAAATAGGTTATGATAATGTGTCTTTTATTATTAAACATTGAGTTTATGTAGTAATTGTTCATCTTAATATCAGTGACTGCTAGTATATAAACAGTTGAGTGAATTCTCAGCTTTCATGTTGGGAGAGAAATATTTCTGTTCCTTTCCTCTATGTGTTGAAACCAGCCTGAAACTTTGTAACATAAATTGTGAGTTTTCCATTAATATTTTCTCAGTAGCAGTCTAGGGGAGTTTAGGATCAGATGATGTACATTTTATTTTTCATGTATCTTCATTCTTGGTAGGACAAAATATTCTTCTTTAACAGATTGATTTCATGCTTTTTGTTTTTAAAACACCCTTTATGTGTTTTTCAGTTACTCTGTCATTGTTGAGTTAGTCGATGACCATTTTGAGGGCTCTCTTAGACGACCTTTCAGCTGGAAGTCGCTGGCTGCTTTGAGCAGAGTTTCAGTGAATGTCTCCAAGGTAACAAACAACAGCAGCTCTGGCATTCACGTGTCACTTAAATGGTTGGATTTTTTTTTTTTTTTTTAACGTAGTAGAAACAGAAAAGTCATTTGTAGAGACTTCAAAGCATTTCTGCCAGAGAAGTTCTGAATGACTGGGCTGGAAGCTGTCCTTCCCTTACGCCCCATCCCACTACCAGTTGATTCTCAGCTCCAGGAATTGAGCTTTCGAATTTCCCATAGTGATTAGTGTCAGTGAGTTGCCTTTCTCCCCAGGGTTGGTAAGACGTGGGTAAGTGCAGGCAGCGCATGCTCAAAATGTACATTCACAGAGGAATCCAATCCTTAACACACTTCTTTTCAGTTTGCAGATCTCTTGAAGAGGACAGAAGGGAATTAATATTTATTGCTAAACACTGTACGTGTTTTTTCACCACCTGTTTACTGTCCTTATCCTAAGAGTGAGGAGTCTGAGGGTCTGAGGTGTTGAGTGAGGAGCCCATGACCTTGCAGCTCATACACAGAACTGGGATTCCAACCCAGTCAGCTGACTGGCTGGCTGTGTTCTGTATCCTGCTACCCTCGAGATAGAAGGGAAATTTCATCTCACACTAGGACTAGTAAGGATGAAAGCTTTGCGTTTTCTCTGTTATCAGTAACTTGCTAACTGAAAGTGAATTATGGGCCCCCTCAAACTCTGTCCCACTGTTGCTGGAGGCGTAGTGGGAGCTGAGCTGGGAGGTCCAGAGGGGCCTGGTGACAGCTGTTTTGAGTGCAGGTTAAGTTGCTTAGGCCTTAGTCTGTGAAAAGCAGCTCTATCCTGTAGAAATAGGGAGTCTATCCTGTTTCTAGTATTTTTATGCCCACTTTTGGGGACTTGTAGCATATAGTAAATATTTTAAATGCTCTGTTTATGACCAGTATACCTACTTTATTTGCATTCTCTTGCCATGTCAATGATGAGTAAATGGCAGCTCCTTAATCTGGAATGCGAGCCCAGTTATGAAGTTCCCCGGAGGGAACTGATACACTTGTGCTATTTCCAGGAGCACACAGTGAGAGGGAATGGAGACAGCCTGCATTTCCTGCTGATGCACTCAACTTTGTATGATTTTGTGGGATGTGGAGATTGTTTTTCATTTTTTCGATAGGAACTTATGCTGTGCTATTTGATTAAACCCTCTACCATGACTGACAAAGAAATGGAGTCACCAGAATGTATGAAAAGAATAAAAGTCCAGGTAGGTAAACTCAGAGATAATTTACATTATCCTAAAGATTCCATCCACTACATTGTGTCCTCTTGAACATGTGCTCCCAAGAAAAGAAATGAAACCCACCTTCCTTGTTAACAGAAAGCCTTCTCGAGCCCTTTCCTGCTAAATGCGTTCTTACTCCCCCTTAATTCCTGGTGCTTCTTTACCTGCCATGTGATCTGGTTTCTGTCCTTACCACTCAGCTGAAACTGCTCTCCCAGACAGCCCGGGACCTTCTATCCAGGCCAGAGTCCCAGTCCCAGAGACGAGAAGTAATTGCTGTTGACTTGTTCCTTCATTGAACTTCTTGTCTTGCTTCCGGGGTTCTGTGTTGAGCTGAGTCTCCCGCTGTCTTCCTGGTGGGGTTTTCTCTGCCAGGGCTGCCAAGTTCATTCTCCAGTCACCCAGTGTTTGTTACTATTCCCATCCCTTCCCTGTCTGACTCCTAACACCCAGCGTTTCCTTGTTCTTTGGCCTCTAACATTGCACCCTTCCCTCTTGTTCACACTGCCCCATCCCCTGCAGACCTGCTCGCGGGCCCCAGCGACTCATCCCCCCAGTTGGTCCTGTTCATCCCCGCTAGATTAGCTTTTCGTGAAATGCCAGTCCAGACCCACTTCCCTCTCCGTGCTGACCTGGAAATACCAGCACCAACATAGACGTGGTTCTGATGTTAAGTGCGAGCTTTTGTGCTGGCACTCCTAATCCTAGAAAGTGCCAGTAGAGGCAAGTTTAGCTTTTACAATCTTTGCATGATTACAGTAGATACTATTTGCATGTAAGGTTGATATTGCTACATTCACAGTTTCTCTAAATGTTTAGTTACAAGAAATGGGAACAGGTATCCTCATTATATAAACAGCTTTTTGTGCAATGAAGCTATAATGTCACATGCCTTGCATGCTCTTTCATTTCTTTTTCTGAAACTCAGTCGCCTTTTTGTTTTGATTGGTTACAGGAGGTGATTCTAAGCCGTTGGGTTTCTTCACGAGAGAGGAGTGATCAAGACGAACTTTAATAATTCAGCCTCAGATTTCTGATTTCACCAACAAATACTTATTGTGTCTCCTACAGTAACCCAAGTTCAGGGCGAGGTAAAGAGTCCATTTATTGTAATTGTCCATTAATTTAAAAGTTTCAAAGGACATGGTGCTCCCAACCCCAGAAAACTATTAGTGTTTTAAGATAAAATTACACAGGGAAGAAAAAGAGCCCTGTGCCAGGACTTGAGATTCTGTCCTTGAATCCATCACTGACTGACCGACCCTGAGCTCCTCGCCTCTAGGCCTCAGTCTGTGTCGTCATCCGTTCAGTGAGAAGGGTGGATTACATGAGTCCCAAGAAGACTCTTCCAGCAACAGGGAAATTCTGTTGTTACTGATTTTGCCAGAAAATGGTAACAGTTCACGGTTATGTGGCACTCTGCAGTTTCCAGAGCACTGTTGTACACAGGGATCTTTTGTTACCCACATCCTATCTAATCCTGAAAGTGCTGGAGAGCAGATTGGGGGATTGCGGGATGCTGTGTTCCATTATTTTAAATGGAAAAAATAAAGTGTCTCAGCTTATTCCAACCCATAAAAATCCATTTAATATTTTAACAAGGATTTCTGTATCATAGAAAACATTTAAAACATCAATTACCAAATTATTTGTCAATGAACTCATTGGTGGGCAAATTTGTATAGAATATACAACAATAATATACAATATTAGATAAAAATTGTATCTTGCTTCAGTGAACTTGCTATGAAATAAAAATAGTTGGTGAAATAATGTATGAAGATGCATAATGAGTACAATTAACATTTAGTAAAACACAATAAACAAAGCCTTTTTAAAATTGGTTAGATCCCAGTGAGGAGTTGCCTGAGGAATGGCATATGGAGGCAGGAGGGAAATGGACAGAGGGCATTGGGGAGGGGGCGGAACAGGAGGAAGTGAGTGTGGGTCTGAGGTTCATCCACCGTCCAAATTCAAGACAATGGCTGACAGTCTTCTCCTTGGCACTAAATATCCCAGCAGTAGATGGTTAAGAACCATCTTTGGAAGCTGAGATAAAAAACAAAAATGGGTTCTTGTTTGCATTCCCATGACACGTGATCTTAGAGCTTCTGACAGGCTCCTTAACAACGTGAAAGATTTCACTATGAATCATCACTTTCTCAAAACCTTGAATGTTGGCCAAAAATTTCAGGAGGCATTTCTTTCCTATTTCATTCTTCATTTGTGGTAGCACTTCTTTCCCAGCCTAATCAGTGCATCAAATGCCCTTATGGTAAAAACTCTTCCAGGAATTGTTCATCAAAGTACAGTCATCCTATCAGCTCTCCACCTCAGATGCTTTATCATCAGCGAATATGCCTTGAAGGCTCTGGAGACTCCTTAGTATAAAGGCTACAGTAAAGATGTAGAGAAGCCAAAGACCACACCCATATTTGTAACTGAAAGCTCTAAAGGATGTCATCCTCTTTAGTCAAAGAGCCTTGTATGAAGGATTTGCCTTCTTTATGTAGAAGATTTGAACACCATGCAGCAGGCCATGCACTCTTCAGTGTTACCTGAGGGCCCTCGGGGTTCTGAACTCATACACCAGCAAAGGCTTTGGTTTACGTCACCCTCACAGTTTCCAGCTGAAAGCAGAATTAGTTTATCTTCGGAGCATTAAATCCTAGCACTTTATTTCTTACCTTCTGAAATAAATGTACCAGATGGCATTTGTTTTCAAAAAAAGCTCAGGTTCAAATTGGAAATTTGCGGTAAAACCACCATCAGGAGATTCTGCAGTTCACTGGGAGAGATGTTACAGCCTCACTGAGAGCAGAAGTTGCTTCTCCCACACTCTTCAAAGCATCACGCTTACATGGTTCTTAACTCTCTCAAACCATCCAGACTTGCTTTAAAGCTGAAATCCTTCGCCAACTCCTCTCTCTCTTCCATCACTTTCCAGCTGTCCTGAGGTGTTCAAAGCCACCCACTGCACCACACGTCAAGCTGACTGGCCACTCAGGAATTTCACTACCTTTATAAAAACTACTTGCCACACTCGAGAACACTATGAAACTCTGTGGACCCAATATTTTTCACAAGTTGTATTTTCACAATCCAATGCAAAAGAAAGAAAAAAAAATCAAGAAAAGGGCAGATACCTGTTTGACCAAGAATATATCTTTTATACGATCACCTTTCTCAATACATTATCACTTCCAACTTTTTTTTTTTAATGTAGAGGGATTTCTTAGGCCTCTAAAACTCACCTACTTTCTTCATGGGCTTTTCCATTTCCACAGGAGACATTTTTGCTTTAATGAAGTTGGGAAAAGGATGTGATAACACACTACACTTCCAAACAGCACAAGCACCGGGCAGTCAACTAACACAGCGGTGCCTGCGGTGTCCTCTTTCTGGTCCACACACGCACAGCTGCAGACTCTTACGTAGTCGTTTTTTATTTGGATAACCAAGATGGGCTACCATTTTTTACAAATCGTTACAGTATATATTTACATCGTGGGAGCTGAGATGGACAGACATCTGTGTTCTTGTTTATCCCACAATAACCTTTGGAGTTCAGGTGGAGTTCCTCCATGGGAGGAAGGTTTGAGGCTTAGAGATGTGGCTGTTGTATGTCACCACCAGGAAGTACAAGTGGAGGACTTGACCTGAGAGCTCCTGGTCCTACATTCAGTGCCCTTATGAGATCTCCACAGCTGACGTGACACCAGCCTAGAAAATCACATGAAGTCAGAAGTATAGCCCCACTAGGGCTTGTCCAGGTGGAGGTTAAAGAGGAAGCCTGCCCTCCGCGCCAGGCCAAGCCAGGTATATGCTGGCACAGCTGGGTGGTGGTCCCCCATGTCAAGGCTGGGGTGCAGCCTGAGATCCCTCTCACCAGGAATATGCTCGTGCGTATGATTTTGCATACATCTGAAGGAGGTTCACAGGTGCAGTGAGGACCACCGGTGGATCCAACGTTAAGAACCTGGGAAGAGTGTGTGGTTCTTAGCTTCTAGTTAGTTTCCCCAGAGATACTTTTATTGAAGGCTAGGTAGTGGAGTGAGCCTTCTAGAAAGGAACCTTTCAGATCTCAGCTCTGCCTCTCAGTGGTTATGTGACCTTGTGCAACTTACCCTTTATGAGCCTCAATTTTCATACCTCTAAAATGGGGCTGATGATATTTGCCTCGTGTGTGGTTATGTGGATAAAGGAGAACTCAAAAAGTACCTGACATAAGGAGTTTCCCATCTCTTCCCAGAAGGAATGACTCAAACCCACCAAACTGGCAAGAGACATAGTGTCAGTTTACATTCAGAGCTAATTTCTGGGTCAAGAACTGAAATGTGTTTGTGGAAGTTAGGCCCACCTGAAAACAGACACAAGCACTGTTTGTTCATAGAAAGTGGAGAAAGATGAGAGGACATTTGTAGAGGGCCACCTATGTGCTGAGGGGCTGTTTTGTTTTTGGGATGAGCCGAATTACCTTTATCCTGCCTTCTGAAGAACTTGTGACCGGAATCAGGAAGTCACCCTTGGAAGGTTCTGGACCTGCCCAGAGAGCAGCGGGACAATATTAAGTGGTTCTGTATGCTCAGAGCTGCCCTGCTTTTCGATTACCACCTCCTCGGGATGGAGTCCGTAGCTTACAGTTTCCAGGAGTTTTAAACTATTTATGAGACTCTGGCTTTGGTATTAAGTTTCAGCATTTCCTTGGTCTCTGTGCTTGGCCTCAGGTGGATGGCAGGATGGCTAAGAGCTCCTTGGTTTTGAGTCAGACCCACGTTTGCATCCCAACTCATCCACGTGCAAACTTAACCTCAGTTTCCTCGTCTATAAAATGAAGTTAATGTTATTAACATAAACATACAGTGGAATTCTATTTAGCCACAAAAGGAAATGAAGTACTGACATGCTACAACATTGATGACCTTGAAAACATGCCAGGGGAAATAATTCAGATACAAAGGTTGCATATTGTTTGATTCCAATTATATACCCCAACTAGGTAAATCTATGCAAGAGAACAGATCGGTGGTTACAGGGACAGGGGAGGGAAGACTAAGGAGCAACTGCTTAGTGGGTACAGAGTCACCTTACAGGGTGATGAAATGTTGTAGAACTAGATAGAGGTGGCGGTTGCACAACAGTGTACTAAATGCCATTGAATTTTTTGCTTTAAAATAGGCTTATGTAATACGAATCTCACCTCAATTTAAAAAGTAAAACTGATAATGTTATCAACCCCAGAGGGAGAATTACGTGGGTTAGTCCTCCCAAGGTACTTGTTAGTACAGTGCCTGGCTCATAATGTACTTTCAGTAATTTGCAGCTATGATGATTCATTTTTGGAGGAAGGTGGAAGGAAGCACTCGTGTCCTACGAATCACGGTTACCTGTCATCTATTAAGGCGGTTACTTGTGCAGTTGATTATTATTTGTTGATTCTCTTCGCTTCCGTTTTAAACGTGAGCTAATGTTTTCTGACCTCATCCCCAAACTGTAAGGGGAAGTGGTGACATCTGTGCCTTTACTGTCCTGAGTTCTCTCATAAAGAGATTTACTTCTATAAAGTAACTGATTCATAAGTAACACTTGGCAGGGATTAAAGCAACGTGAATGGGACTTGGTTTTAGGAAGGTTAGGCTGATGTTGGTTAGGCTTCCCTATGATTTTGAGCATAGTATACTAGTCTGAAAATTCCTCATTACTTATTGAATACTTTTTATTTTGTTTTCATTATTTTGCCTTTATTGTTGAAGCATTTTCATTTTCTTTTTTTAAAAAGGTACTATTTACTTGAGTGTGGTTCTTAACTTAGTTTTACCCTTGTGGGGGAGTACTTGGGTTAAAAAGAAATGAAATGCCTCTCCACCACCCTCCCTCCATTTATGATTTTGCCAACTGAATTGAATTTTTAAAAATCTGATTACAGACTCAAATAATTATCCCACAAATGTTAACTTCCTCAAAACTGTAACTGAGGCCCATTTCTAAAACTGATTGGGAGATTTAAGCCATCAATTTATCTTCAATCTTTGCTTTTATATATATATATGCTGAAAAAATGTAGTCTTTTTACCATTTTGTGAAATACAGGGATGCCTCACTTAAGAATACATGACATGAAAAAGTACATTTGTGAAATTGTTAAACTAGGAGGTAATATTTTTTATTTCAAAGCAGTTCATTCTAATTTCTTTTAAGTGAAAGTTTTCAAGCATTTAAAATTTTTTAGAATCTTTACATTTTCAGAAACAATATGGCAAAGGTAAATACGTAACTTTTTTTTATGTTTTCATTTTTTTACATTTTACTTCACCAGTTTATTATAAAAAGATATAACTCAGAACAATTTCCAACAGATAGAAGAGATGCATAGGCCAAGGTATGAGGAAAAGGCGTGGAGCTTCCATAACCTCTCTGAGGCACCACTCTCCCTGAATGTCACCAACCAGGAAGCACTCTTCTTAACTTTTAAATGGAACATTCTGATAGAATAGAAACAGTGGAATCAGGAAAACCTGGGTCCACAGTCCCTAGGGAAACAGGGACAATCTTGCGAACATTGCCTAATCACTGAGCCTCAGTTTCCCGAGCTGTGAAATGGGGATAATTACTACCTCCTGAGTTTGTTTTGCAGACTAAATGAGATGTCATATGAAAAGGTCTGGCACATGGTAGGTCTCCCTTTTTCCTTTTCAGATAAACCAAGAGTGTAAGCATTGGCATAATTATTTTCTCTAGGGATCATAAACCTAGTTTATGCCCTGGTAGTTAACACAGTGGAGAAAGAGGTGATAGAAAAATAGTTTGAGGTAAAGTGGTGAAGACAGCTCTGGAGATTAAGGGAGATAATGCTATAAGCACCTCCTGTACAAAGGGAGCTAGCTACGGCCATTGGGGGGGGGGCATTTAAAAAATGTTTATTGGGTTTTCCTGGCAATGAGACTAATCCGTGCACAGTAGGCTTTGGAAAAATACCTTTGCATGGGCCATTTTAGTCTTTCACATCGGTAACGCTGAGGCAAACTCTCTGACCTTGCTGTGAAAAGGAGCCCAGTCATTGGTCATTCAATGAGCACTGATGGAGGACCAGATGTGTGCCCAGTGCAGTGCTAACTGCTGAAGTGAAGAAGTGTATTTTGGGAGGTTCTGGGGACACTCTGAGACTTCATCTGGGAAGTAGAGCTGGTGGTGCCAGTGCTGAACCTCCTCTTCCTTCAGTTAGTGTTGAGCTGGTCTGATAAAGGAAACAATCCAAGGAATCTCAGTTTTTAATTCTAAAAACTGGAACAACATTGCCATCTGTTGGTGTCATGAGATGCTTAATTCCCTTTATGAGGGGTAAAACCTGTAGGGTGGTGCTGTGATTTTATGAGTAGGGAATGTACAACTTGCAGAAGTGAAGACTATGAGGTCGGCTGTTGTCAGTGTCACCTCCAGGTAGAAGAGCGGCCCCTAAAATAGGGAATGGGGACTGTTAAAGCTTTGAGAAGCAAGTAATGCTGCACTAAAAGGAAGCAGCATGAAATTGGCATTTCTAATATTAACAATTCTTGTTTTGTCTGCATTGTTTTCTGACATTTTCTACTTCCTTTCCATATTTGAATGTTGTTGAAAGCAAAATTCTTATTTTCTCCTTTATCTTCTCTAATGCAAAAATTGCTGGCCGAGTTACTGTACATCCTAGGTATCACTGGTCTCTTTCACGTTACCAAGTGGCCCAGGAGTTAAGTGCATGGGCTTTGCAGTCAAATTTGGCTTTGAAGCTAGGTTTTGTCACTGTGTGAGTTTGGGCAAGTAATTTCCTCAGTTTCCCTTTTCATCTGTAAAATGGGCATAATGTTAGTACCTCTTCACAGGGTGGTCTTGAGGATTAAAAAGGAAAAATAAAAGTGTTTATTCTGGTGTGGAGATACTCATTAACTGCAGCTGCTGTGATTACCAGTCATCAGGTAAAGAATGGGACCAGAGAAGTAGAGCCCTTAGATTGCATGTTAAGAGCATAGGGGCAAATTGGAATATTTCCTAAACCCAACACTTTTTCATCTTTACCCACTGAGGTGCTTACGAATTCTTGAACACCACGGAATAGTAGTCACAGTTCTGTTTAAAGTGGTATCATATTCTGGGTGGGAAGTTTTGTTTCTCTTAAAGAGAAGTACCAGAACTTAAAAGTGCAAACATTGGCATGCTGTGTATTTTTTCCCACTGCAGTTGCTGGTGCTGAAATGATCTGTAGCAAGTTTTCTTAATATCTTTATTACTAAGTAATTATTGGTAACTTGATTATAGGTACATTGAAGATGTGTTTGGTGCTTTGAAGTTGAGTACCTTGAAGATGGGTTTGGTTTTGAGAAATTAGACATCGTTTGGTGCCCAGGCTGGGGAATAAGATTAAGTGGAGTAATATATCACATTTGGCCAAAAACAAAGTGATTTCTGGAAACAGATTCCAAGGAGGAATTCTGGCATGTTTTGCTGATTGGCTGTTTAAAGTTTGATGATTACTTGGGTATACAAATTCTAATACGCTTGTTAAAATCACTTCGTTTTGTTATAGTTGCTCACTCCAGTTTTCCCATTTCTTCTCCTGAGTATTAGAGAAAGAAGACAACCTTTCATTGAGTCCTTTCTGCATTCTACATTTCAAGTGGGCAGAGAAGTTGCTGTTTTACGTGGTAAACCCAACACCTCAATCTTTTTATGTCAGGTCAGGCAAAATGAGAAGGAAACAGACTGGTGTTACACTGACAAGGAATTGCCAGTCCATTTTGTGCATATGGATTAGAAAGGCTAATTCAGGAGTGCCTGTTTCCTAACTTAAATTCTGAGACCTTTTCTGTTTTGTTTTTCCTTCTTTTTTTACTACTGTTGACCATCAAAAGGTTACCATATCCTTTTTAAATATAAACAATGAGGTGAAGGTGCTCATTCATAAATTTTAAGCCTCGCTCACCTTCTCACAAATCCCCACCTTCTGGACTCACACTGAAAAGTACATTTGTTTAGCTCTAATTAATTTATAGGAAGAGCTTTCATTGCTCTGTGAATAAAAGATGCTGCCGCTTTATGCTGTAACATGGATTCTCAGATTGAAAAACGAACTGATAGGAAAAGAATTTAATTATTACACATACAATTTTGGAGACCCAAGGCAATTTTTATTACTAGTTTTATAAATTCCCATACTGCAATAAGCTGAAATATGCTTAAAGGAAAGCCGAAACACTTTTTTATTAACCAGAGTTTAATATATTTAGAAATCGCTGATACCTACTAAAGGTAGTAACCCCCAATGTCCTGTCCCTTCTCTCACACTTCGCACTCAGCACAAACCGCTTCCAGAAGCAGGGCTTGGCTCTTGATCAGGGTGGTCAATCACGTAGAAGCCACGCTCTTCTATTGCCCGGTAGAGTGTGATGTACTTAGAAGCCTTCCTGGTCCTCGGGACCACGAATTTCTCCGTGAACTCATTCTTGGCCAGTTGCTCCTTGCCTTCTGTGGTCAGAATGCAGTTAATGAATGTGAGGGTGTAACTGTAGCAGTTGTGGTGGTCTTCTTCATACCTTACAAACAAGGACATGGAGAAGAGAAGGCTTAGCTTTAAAAGCTGCTCAGGGACAGACTGAGAAGCTGCTGGGCCATTCATAATTGAAACTGGGCTCACTCAGTGAGCTGGGCCCCTACCTGTGCCAGCCCACTTGACGACAAAGCTCCGAGGGACACTCGGCATCTTGGGCTATTTCTGTTTGCAACTTAAGAACAGATGGGACTCAACTAATTGTTCAGAGTAGCGACTTAAGTTGCACATAAACCCCAATTGGGAGAACCTAATTTCACTTAAATTCTAGATTCTAGAAGTGGAATTCCATATCTTAAGTTTTAGGATAGCCCACAGTATCTAAATTTATTTCCAGGGAAGCCTGAAAACAATTGAAAATTTTAAGTATGCTATATATCTAAAATACTGAGGAATTGAGAAATTAATTTCGAAATTGTTAACACCAATAAAAAGCTTTAAATATTTATAAATTTTGAACATTTTAAAAAGTGTTTGTATTAAGAGAATACATCACAGCTTTTGCTGTACATGTTATTAAATGTTAAGTATGTGAAAATACCTAGCCAAATAACTAGAGTACTAAATTCTGGTCCTTTCAGTTCTTAAAATGCTATACTTCTATTAATATTATTTAAATGTTCGTAGGCTCACCTCTGCAGAAACCCCAAAGTAAATCAACCCCTGCTTAAGTTCTGTTCCAGACACTACTATCTTGGTATGGGCTCACATAAACACAGCTCAAAGTCCTCTGTGACCTGAGATCACACTTGCATGGCGAATGAGGGCCAGGGAACGGGTGGTCTCTGCAGCCCTGTACCTGTGTGGCAGCCAGGCCCCTGTGGTGGAGAAATCTTCCAGGTACTTGTCCCACTGGTCCATCAGTCCAAACATGCCAGGCTGCAATAATGGGATACTTATGCTCTGCTCCCAGCCTGCCTCATCTCGCTGGATGCCGTGCATGGTGTAATTATACACAACTCCTGCAACCAAAACCAGAGTTGTGCAGAAGCTTAAGGGAAAATGCACCTCTGTGAAAAGGGGATGTCAGAAAAAGACAGCCCACTTCATGGACGGTGTAGATGCTTGACTGCACTGTACACCTGAAGCTGAAGGTGAATAATATTGTATGTCAACTATAATTTAATATACGTAGTCACGGGATATGGAGTATAGCATAAGGAATAGAGTCAATGGAATTGTAATAGATACAAACGATGTCAGAGGGGCAATAGATAGGGGGAGGGGAGCTATCACTGTGAGGGGTGAAATGTCTTGTTTTGTACACCTGAAACTAACTAAATAAAAAAAGACAGCAATCACCATGGAACTACATATCAGAAACTCAGGTTGTACTTTCCGATTACGGTCAGAGAGCCATGGGCCACGAGGGGCTCTAGAACCTCCTTCCTCTAGAGCGTCAAGTTCAGGGGGCAGCCACCCACCTGGGAGATTTAGAGAGGGCCTTGCCTGGAGTCAAGGAGAGGTTATGGAGCCCCTGCCGCCTCTGCTGTCAGCAGAGCAGTTTCTTCAGGGAAACCCAGTTCAGCACCATGAAATCGCCCCCAGGAAAGAGAGACTATAACAGGTGCCAGGATAATCAGCTCCAAATATTTTTGTTGACGTTCTCTATTTACAAATGGGTCTATCTTGTTTCCTTAAATCAGCAATAAATTTCCAGTGATAAGATTGGTGGCAAATTTGACTACTCAAGTGGGTAACTGAGTTCAAAAACCCAGTCCCAGGTTTCTCTTCACAGCGTCCGTTTCTACTGCTTCAAGGGGTCGCGGAAAGGCTGTGATTGCAGCCTCACCTGGCTGGCCTCACTCACCATTCCCAGGCCTACAACTTTCTGCAAGGGGCTCACCCAGGCCCTTGTCCTGCAGACACGGATATTCTGGTTTTAGGGGTTGCAGACTCCATGCCTTGAGAGCTAAATCTGGCCAAAGGAACTGTTTTATTTAAACATGCTTCTTTTTATTTTTTATAAAACAAACCACTGCAGGCCCCACCACATGCTCAGGTGTTGTATCCCCTGATTTATCTCTGAGGTCCCTGTCTTAATCCTGGAGACTCTGGAGTATGAGGACCAGTGGCAGGGAGCTGAGTATAGATTTGGGGGTAAAGGGCCTGGGTCCAGATTCTGGTTCCCACACAAGATGAGGTCTAGGGCAACTTAACCTGTCCAGAATTCTATTTCTTCCTCTTTTAAAAACCAACACAAATTTAACAGGTTTGTGTTGCTCTTGGCTGAAAAAATATCAAAAATTTTTCAAATATTTAGTATTGTTAGTAGTAATACCTTGCTGTAAAGTCTAATATTTCTCATTTTGTGGGGTAGCATTGCCCACTTCATGGCATAGCAGGTGAACCCACGGAACAGAGAAATCACTAATTAAATGTTGCCACAATCACTTTTTTTCTAGAACTACTGCTCTCCTCTGACTGGGTATTTTGGAGACTAAGCTCAAAAAACAAAAAAACAATGAAAATGCACTCACCATTTGTATTGGTTATTCCAACGTGAAGATCAGACCTTCCATCATACTCCCTGAAAGAAACAAGTATTATTTTTTCTTGTTTGCATATGTCTGGCATGAAGAATTAGCACCTAAAGTAGGAGGAGAGTGATGGGCCTTCTCTCTTGGCTGGTGCCAGACTTACCATCAGTGAATGAAGGGCTCTTAAACAACAGTTTGGTGCAACACGTTTTATATACTTTGGTTCATTTCAGCCTCATAGTGACAGGAAGGAAATCAGTTAAGGATGTTAATAGCGAAGTGAAATAGTCAACTCTAATTTTCTCATCCCACACACTCTGAAGGGCATGAAAGAGTTGGAAGGGCAGATTTCAAGGAAGCAAGTAGTTCTCAGCATTAGATGGTGAGGATGTACATGGACACCCTTCTTAAAGCATCTGCCATCATTCAATAGCGTCCATGCTCTCTTACAACTTGGCTTGTGCAGGGCCAGTCACAATTCCATTAGTATACTACACAAGGACTCTAAGGAAGCACAATCTTTTGATTTTTGAAATATTAATTAAATTTAGGTGGTGTCTACAATTGAAATAGACCAACTCTAGTCTTCAATTTAATTCACCTCCATGCAAAATAGTCTAAAAGTGGCCGTCTTCAGACTCTGTACATTGTCCCTGTTTTGTCACAGAAATGATAAACCAACTTCACAGTAAAGGTGCTATTTTGACATTAGCTACTGGGTCATTTTCCCGAATAGCCTCTTATCTCAAAATCTCTGGGTGAAAACACTCCAGGCTATCGATTTTTCTTGAAATCATATAAGCAGGTTTGACCTTGATATATTCTTGCACTTATTGCTCCAGGAAAGTACGCACACCATCTATTTCTATGAAACAAATAGGTCTACATTTTAGAATTTAATGCTAAAATACTGGAAAGATTATCCCCCAAACCTCACCCTGTAAAAGAAGGTTTTAGTGAGTACAACAGAGAAGGGAAAGTTTGCACGGTTCAATGTAATACTTAAAAACACTGTACCTAAGAAATGTCCCTTGAGTTGGCCTGAGGAGGAATGAACATTTTTCTTGATGTCCATTGGTAAACGGATTGGAGATGCTAACAGGTGCTTCCTCCAGCTTCCTCGAGCCCAAGTCCTGCCGGCAGAGGGGGCAGCATCGCGGCACACTGAAGCTGTAGATGTATTTCCTGCAGTGGTTGAATTTAATTAAAGGCTTTCCGACCTCTGCGCACTGCATGGCGTTCCCTTCCTGGGCAACCAGGAGCGGTGTCCCAGACTTCCTTTTCCTCATTGAACAGATAGCAAATACACGCAGCCCGAGTAACTTGATCGACAATGACGTCATTCTGATTGGCGGCTTTAGAAGACAAACCCTGTCGGATTGAACTGGTGTCTTGAAGAGCTTTCATTTTCATTTTCATTTGTGCTTGCTTACAAAATTTCTGTCCTTCGTACATTTTCCAACTGTCTGCAGCCAGCTCCTACTCATCCCTTAAAGCCCTACGTTTCTGTGAAACCTTTCTCCTCTTCCCTCAGCGTACCCTTGCGCTGGCAGCACTGGATTCATGTTTCTACCAGAGCTCTCTGTTCTTTAATTAGTCATTAGTCTGTGAGCCTGTAGAAGTTAGGGATCCACATTTATTTTTGTGTTTCTAGAAAAGGTTATATCGTTATGGTTTTGAATAAGTAAATCTTTACTTTGAAGCTATTTTCTTTTGATGTTTTATATTATAGAAGTAATCTTGCCCAGAAAAAATTAACAGCACAGTTAGAAATAAGGATAGTGGTTACCCTAGGTGGGGGTTACTGCCTAGAAGAGGGTGTGAGGGGTTATCAGACTGGGTTTTAAAATTACTCAACTGTATGCCATTTACAAGAG
This sequence comes from Rhinolophus hipposideros, assembly GCF_964194185.1. Lineage (NCBI taxonomy): Eukaryota > Metazoa > Chordata > Mammalia > Chiroptera > Rhinolophidae > Rhinolophus > Rhinolophus hipposideros. The sequence goes on from NC_138060.1 coordinate 26,657,614, forward strand.
ATACAATTTAGATATAAAAATATCAGATAAATTGAAAATAAAAGGACGGAAAAAGATATACCATGCAAAAGCTATCTGAAAGAAATCTGATGTGATTACATTAATATCAAAATACACTTTAAAAGAAAAAATTTCTAGACATTTCCTTTTTAAACTAGCACTCTTTGGAAACATCTTTTATACATGTATCTTTACCTAGTATATAACAGGCACCATAGTGTGGTCAACACATTCTTTCTCTGAAAACAGTACCCTGATGCAATGAACAACTAGCATTCTTAGAAACATCTCTCACACACGTCTTTACATAGTGTATTATGTGCACAACAGTGAAGTGAATTGATTCATTGATACAACACTGCTAATTCACATGTGCAACTATAATAGCACAAAAGAAGGACCTTTCTTAGTAATAATGTGTTGACAAAACAGAAGAGTGCAATCTTTGTTTGAACCTAAAAACATGGCTTCAAATATATATGAATCAAATGTTTCCCAAACTAAACGGAGAATAGACAATTCCACAGTGGGATTATATTAGCAATCAAAATAATAATAATATCACTAGAAAATCCTCAGTAGTTTGGAAATTAAACAGCACACTTCTAAATAACTTGTGGGTCAAAGAATAACAATGGAAAATAGAAAATATTTTGAACCCAATTGTAAGGAAAATATGACATAAAAACATGGAATACAACTAAAAAGTGCTTAAAGGGAAAATTATAGCTTTAAATACTTAAAAAGAACAGTTGAACATTAGTGATCTAAACTTCCATCTCAAAAAGCTAGAAAACAAGAGCAGTCTGAACTCAAACAGAAAAAAGAAATAGTAAAGAGCAGAGATCAGTGAAATACAAAATCCCATGTACAACAGAGAAAATGAACAAAGCCAAAGTAATCTCCATGCTGAGATGGCTTCAGTAGTAAATGTTTCCAAACATTTAAGGAAAAAATATATTACACAGATTTTTTCCAGAGAATAGAAAAGAGGGCAGACTTCCAAACTCATATGCCAAAACCTGACATGAACATTACAAGAAAGGAATACTATATCTCACGAACAAGGATGCGAAAATCCTAAACACAATATTAACAAATAGAATCTGATGATTTATAGAAAGAGTAATAATATGTCATGCCAAGTGGGGTATATCTGAGTCATTCAAGTTGATTTAACATTAGAAAATCAATTCAACACACTAACAGGATAAAGCAAGAAGACTTCCTTATTTTGATCATGGATAACTTCAAAAACCCTAGAGCTAACATTTTAATTAATGGTGAAATATTAAATAATTTCCCTGAATTCAGGAAGTAAACACTATTACCACTTCTATTTAAGGTTACACTTAAGGTTCTCAGCAGTGCAATAAGGCAAAAAAATAAAGGCTATAAAGATTGAAAATGATGTAAAATTGTCATTATTTGCTGATGGCATGATTGTGTGCATAGAAAATCCAAAACAATAAACCATTAGAATTAATACATGAATTTAGCACGAAATAAGCAACACACAATTAGGACATTGTAAAAAATATTTAAATAGCATTTAAAAACCCCATCTAGATACCTAGGAATAAATCTGATAAAAGTTGTGGAAGATCTGTACGCTGAAGACTACACATTTTCCAATATATTTCTTAAATTTCTGAGAAATTTCAAAAGTTCTAAAGTAATTGGATTTATATACTGTGTTCATTCATTGGAAGATTCAATATTTTTACAGCAAAGTACAACATACAGCTATATACAACAACACGTATACATCTCACAGGTTTAATGTTGGTCAGAAGACAGACAAAAGAGTACATACTGAATTACTTCATTTTTATCAGGGTCAAGAACAAGCAAAACTAATTTGTGATGATAGAGGTGAGAATAAGCAGTTATCTTTGGGAGATACTGATTGGGAAAGGGCATAAAGAAGCCCTGTGGGGTGTTGATACTGTTCTTTGATCTGGGTGGTGGTTTCATGAATGAATAGGTATGTGAAACACTCACAGAGGCATGTGTTTTGTGCACTTTACTATAATCTGTTATATCTCAATGTTTACAAATTTTAAAAATTTAAAGCAATGGGAAACTTTTGAAAGGGTTGAAGGAAGCTAATGACATGATCTGATTTATGTTTTAAAAATTGGTTTCGTGTGATAATTGACTAGAAGACGACAGGAGCAGAAGCCAGAAAACTTAAAAGGCCATTACATTCCATGGGCCCAGGCAAGGACTGATGGTTGCTTAGACTAGAATCACGAAGGTGGAAACGGAGAGAAGAGGGTGCAATTGGAGAGAGGTGTAGGAGCAGGATCTGCAGGATACAGAGAACCAGAGGAATGTGTCACGAGTATCTTTGGGTTTCCACCACAGTCAATGGAGGACGAACAGCAGAGGAATACCAGGGAAGAAAATGACTAAAACTTGGGATGGGAGTACAGATTTTGTAAAAGAGCAATTGGGAGAGGGCTGAGGAATTCCTTACTTGGGAGGCGAGGTCTGGCAGGAAGAGTAGAGACAGGGCCTGAGAAAGTGGACCACCGAATATAAATATGAATATAGGTACGAGTACTTGGGATTAAGGTGCTGTAGCGACAGAGCCAGGAGAGCAGTTTCCAGGCTCTACGACCTCACGTGGAAAGGTGCTGGCTCAGATAGATGGCCATCAGCTGTGACTAGTTGGCCATCAGCTGTAACCAGTTAGCCATTAGCCACTGATATAAGTGCTGTGGCTAAGCTAGCAAGCCATGATTGCAGCTAGCAAGTGGGGTGAGTTGGCAGAGAAGCAGAGGGCAGGCTGCGGGTTGTATGGCTCCTGCTTCCTGTGTGTCCAACCCAGCCACCAGCGAGAATATAGTGGTATGACTCCCCTTTCTATGGCTCCATGGATGTGCCTTTTTGGCCTCACCATGTCCCACCATACCCTGCGTCCTTATGCAGGGAGCAGGAGCTGAGACCTACCTCCCCTCCCACCATGACACCCCCCCACCCACCCCCATCCCCACCCCCCGTGACAGGTGCGCCCAGGAGAAGCAGGAGCTTGGCCTGGGGAGAGTTGAGGTGATTCTAGGGACGCGAGAGGTCTCTAAGTAATGCTCTTGGAGATGGCGACAGACCCGTAGGAACGAACAGTTGGCACCCGAGATAAGAACTAAGACGCTAGCCAGGCCCGGCCCAGAGAAGGCTTGGAAATGCGTGACAAGGAGCTGAGGGATTGGGGGTCGGCTATGCCTCACCCCCAGGGCGGAACCAATTGTGACGGCGGCGAGGTTTCTGGCCGGCGCTACAAATGGGCCCCACAAGAGGGGCGGTGTGCGCCGGCGTGACGCGGCCGCGCTGAGGGGGGCAAGGCCAGATCGAGGCGGCGACGGTGATAGCTGGAGGCGGCGGCGCGACCACGGCCCTCCAACCTGACCACCATGAGCACCAAGCAGGTCACTTGCAGGTTAGTGCGCGGCTCCGCGGAGTCCAGGAGCGCCGGGACATTTGGGGTCCCTCCCCGGGGCCCAGGGCGGTCGGTTGGCCCCAGTCTTGCAGCCAAGGAAACCGAGGCTGGTGCGGATTCGTGTAAAGTTGCCCAGCCGTTCGCGGTTGGGCTTTTCAAGGCCCAGGTAGCGCTGCGGCCCGAGCCCGGGACCCGGCCGGTGCGTGGCGGTGTGTCGGGAACGAGGCCCGGGCGGAGGCCAGCGCGGGAGCTGTCCCGCGAGTTTGAAGCGTGACCCTCGTGGGTCGGAAGGACGTGGGAGCCAGGGCCGTGCCCGGGCTCTTGGGACTTCAACTGGAGAAGGAGATTTGGAGTCGAGGAAGGGGTTACTAGGAGGCCCTTTACCAGTGGAGGTGCCGCACAGGAGCAGGTTGTTAATCGGTGACACGGGCCTCCAAGAAGCCGAGGCCCCCAGCGCGGCCTTCCTTTCTCGCGACTTTGAAGACCTCCCGAAGCAGCGTGAACTTCCAGAGAGCTAGCAAGTAAAGCGGTTGTGCGGAAAAGAACGGTAGATCGGATTTACTGCAAGTTGAGGTGCCCTGTGTATTTCCAGGTCCTTTATGGTCATTGTTTCTAGACCTCACAATAACACTGCGAGGCAGATACAATTCCCATTTTTACAGTGCAGGTAACAGACTGAAAGAGGTTAAGTGATACTCTTATGCACCCGGGTACGGGGAGAAATACAATGGTGATGGGTGGATGGTTGTAGACAATTCAGAACCGAATGACTGCACTGTGCCTGCTCCTGTGAGCTAGAAATAGCTTCGTTGTATAACACCCTCGTTCCTTGGTGAGCCGGTGGCTTACCAGTATTGGGATCCTCGTCGGATTAAACTAATACTGGCAAAGTACCCATTTTATTTTACTAATTGGTTTCAGTAAAACTTATGTGGGAAACATTGCTTGAAAAAAAAAAAACACACAGTTGTTAGTTTGATTATGTAATGAACAGTTTAAGTATCATTTATGTTATGCTCTTCATTAGTATGAATAATTGAGAAGTGACTATGTAAAAATGTTCTGTTAGCATGAGTGTATGTTAACAGTTCACTCGATTTATGTTAAGACCCGGGTGGCTTATGTTAAGCATTTGTCAGAGATTTGCACTTAGTGTCTATAGGAAAGACTTGCACTCCAAGGTATTTTGTGAAGACGCCTGTGTGTGTGTTTTGTTTGTATAAAGTTTCCCGTTACCCTAAAATTAAAAGGCCTTTCAGAGTGAGAGGCATTAAGCATTTGTTTGAGATTTAAAAAAAAGAATGGCTATTTGGGAAACACTGATTTTAGGAAACAGGCAACGGATATTTAGGAGAAAGGGAAAGGGAACAATTACATCTATAGAAAGAAGGCATTTCTGTCGATGCAGATAAGCTAACACAGTGATGCTAATTCTAAACAGTGTTTTTAATTTTAAGTCCTTTAGTCATATCTCCTTTCTTGTTATCCTTGCAAACAGTTCTTTGGGGCACAATGTTGCTTTAGGCCCAGTAAAGGTTATCTTGTCCTGTTTTAACATTCCAAAGGTCTGATGCTTAAGATGAGCAAGGCAGTGTGTGTGTGTGTGTGTGTGTACACATATATATTTTTACACTCCTGTTGAAGTAGTTTCTTAGTCATTGTGGACTGTAGCAGATTCTGACTACTGCTCCTAAGATGGGTCCACAAAACTGCACATTTATATAATGCTTTATAATTGAATCTCAACTCTATATAGCATCTAATTTTACAGATAAATCTCATGCTCAGAAAGACTTGAGACTTGCCCCAAACTTCACATCTAACTGCAGGAGCACCCTGCAGGGTGTTGTTGCATATAGAATAAGAGTGGGTTGGAATGTTGGGAAGAGAACTGTTTAAGTACTAACTGATTTTGTATATGGAGGGGCGGGGGGGGGGCTTACAATTTGCTAGGTGCTCTTTGAGTTGCTCTACCAGCCGTTGCTTGTAATCCAACAACCAGGACTATTCCATAGATCGTGAAACAGCCTCAGCATTGAAGTGATTGCCCAACATCATTCAGCTTCCAAGTGGCAGAGCTGTGGCATCCAAGTCCGTTTTCTTGTAGACTGTATGGCCTCCAATTAAGTTTGGGAAATGCTGAATGAAAGTTTCTTTACTGCAGGAATTTTCTAAGCTTTTTTTTTGAAATATAAACTCCAATTTTAATAAACTATAAACTTCTTTTTTTTTAATTAATTAGATTTATTGGGGTGACAATTGTTAGTAAATTTACATAGATTTCAGGTGTACAATTCTGTATTACATCGTGTATAAATCCCATTGTGTGTTCACCACCCAGAGTCAGTTCTCCTTCCATCACCATATATTTGATCCTCCTTACCCTCATCTCCCACCCCCCACCCCCTTACCCTCTGGTAACCACTAAATTACTGTCTGTGTCTATGAGTTTTTGTTTCTCATTTGTTTGTCTTGTTCTTTTGTTGTTTTTGGTTTATATACCACATATCAGTGAAATCATAGGGTTCTCTGCTTTTTCTGTCTGACTTATTTCACTTAGCATTATACTCTCAAGATCCATCCATTTTGTCACAAATGCTCCTATATCATCTTTCCTTAACGCCGAATAGTATTCCATTGTGTATATATACCACAACTTCTTTATTCATTCATCTATCGAAGGACATTTTGGTTGTTTCCATGTCTTGGCCACCGTAAACAAAGCTGCAATGAACATTGGAGCACACGTGTCTCTATAGAGAAATGCTTTCAGATTTTTTGGGTAGATACCCAGGAGAGCGATTGCTGGGTCGTATGGTAATTCTATTCGTAATTTCTTGAGGAACCTCCACACTGCCTTCCATAGCGGCTGCACCAGTCTGCATTCCCACCAACAGTGTATGAGGGTTCCTTTTTCTCCACAGCCTCTCCAACACTTGTTACTATTTGTCTTGTTGATGAAAGCCATTCTCACTGGGGTGAGATGATATCTCATTGTGGTTTTCATTTGCATTTCTCTGATGATTAGTGATGTTGAGCATTTTTTCATGTCTATTTGCTGTTTGTATATCCTCTTTGGAGAAATGTTTCTTCAGGTCCTCTGTCCGTTTTTCAATTGGGTTGTTTGCTATTTTTGTTGTTGAGTTTCATGAGTTCCTTGTATATTTTGGATATTAGCCCCTTATCAGAGGCACTGTTTGCGAAAATCTTCTCCCATTCAGTTGGTTGCCTCATTATTTTGTCAATAGTTTCTTTTGCTGTGCAGAAGCTTTTCAGTTTCATATAATCCCATTTGTTTATTTTAGTTTTTACTTCCATTGCCTTTGGAGTCAAATTCATAAAATGCTCTTTGAACCCAAGGTCCATAAGTTTAGTACCTATGTTTTCTTCAATGCAGTTTATTGTGTCAGGTCTTATGCTTAAGTCTTTGATCCATTTTGAATTAATTTGGGTACATGGTGACAGATAGCAGTCCAGTTTCATTCTTTTGCATGTAGCTATCCAATTCTGCCAGCACCATTTATTGAAGAAGCTGTCTTTCCTCCATTGTATGTTTTTAGCTTCTTTGTCAAAAATTATCTGTCCATATTTATGTGGTTTTATTTCTGGGTTCTCTATTCTATTCCATTGGTCTATGTGTCTGTTTTTCCGCCAATACCAAGCTGTTTTGATTATTGTAGCCCTGTAGTACAAGCAAAAATCAGGGAGTGTGATACCTCCAGTATTGTTCTTTTTTTCTAATATTGCTTTGGCTATTCGGGGTCTTTTGTGGTTCCAAACAAATCTGATGATTTTTTGTTCTATTTCTTTAAAAAATGCCATTGGGATTTTGATGGGGATTGCATTAAATCTGTAGATGGCTTTGGGTAATATGGCCATTTTAACTATGTTGATTCTTCCAATCCATGAGCACGGAATGTCTTTCCATTTCTTTGTGTCTTCTTCAATTTCTTTCAAAAATGTCTTACAGTTTTCAGCATATAAATCCTTCACATCCTTGGTTAAGTTTATTCCTAGGTATTTTATTCTTTTTGCTGCAATTGCAAAAGGAATTGTTTTTTCTATCTCTTTTTCTGAGATTTCATTGTTGGTATATAGGAAAGCAATGGACTTTTGTACGTTGATTTTGTAGCCAGCAACTTTACTGTATTCATTGATTGTTTCTAATAGCTTTTTGGTGGAGTCTTTAGGGTTTTCTATATATAGCATCATGTCATCTGCAAAGAGTGACAATTTAACTTCTTCATTCCCAATTTGGATGCCTTTTATTTCTTTCTCTTGCCTGATAGCTCTGGCGAGGAATTCCAACACTATGTTGAAAAGCAGAGGTGATAGGGGACAACCTTGTCGTGTTCCTGAACGTAGAGCAAAGGGCTTCAGCTTTTCACCATTAATTATGAGATTAGCTGAGGGCTTGTCGTATATGGCCTTTATTATGTTGAGGTATTTTCCTTCTATACCAATTTTAGTAAGTGTTTTAATCATAAATGGATGTTGTATCTTATCAAATGCTTTTTCTGCATCAATTGATAGAATCATATGATTTTTGTCCTTTATTTTGTTTATGTGATGTATCACATTGATGGATTTGCGAATGTTGAACCATCCTTGTGCCCCGGGGATGAACCCCACTTGGTCGTGATGAATAATCTTTTTAATGCATTGTTGTATTCGATTTGCTAGAATTTTGTTTAGGATTTTAGCATCTGTATTCATCAGAGATATAGGTCTGTAGTTTTCCTTTTTGTGTTGTCCTTACCAGGTTTTGGTATCAGGGTAATGTTGGCCTCATAAAATGAGTTAGGGAGTACTGACTCTTCTTCAATTTTTTGGAAGAGTTTGAGCAGGATTGGTATTAGATCCTCTTTGAAGGTTTGATAGAATTCACTGGTGAAGCCATCTGGTCCAGGACTTTTGATTTTGGGAAGGTTTTTGATGACTGATTCAATTTCGTTACTGGTGATCGGCCTGTTTAGATTTTCCAGTTTTTCATGATTCAGCCTTGGAAGGCTATGTTTCTAAGAACTGGTCCATTTCTTCTAAGTTATTAAATTTGGTGCCATATAGTCCTTCATAGTATTCTTGGATAATCCTTTGTATTTCTGTGGTGTCCGTGATAACTTCCCCTTTTTCATTTCTGATTTTGTTAATTAGTGTCTTCTCTCTTTTTATCTTAGTTAGTCTAGCCAAGGGTTTGTCAATTTTGTTAATCTTTTCAAAGAACCAGCTCTCTGTCACATTAATTTTTTCTATTGTCTTTTTGTTCTCTATTTCATTTAGTTCTGTTCTGATTTTTGTTATTTCTTTTCTTCTGCTGACCTTGGGTTTCGCTTGTTCTTGTTTTTCTAGTTCTTTAAGGTGTAACATGAGGTTATTTATTTGGGATTTTTCTTGTTTCTTGAGATAGGCCTGTAATGATATAAATTTCCCTCTTAAAACTGCTTTCGCGGCATCCCAGAAATTTTGGTAGGATGTATTTTCATTGTCATTTGTTTCTATGTATCTTTTGAGCTCTCCTCTAATTTCTTCTTTGACCCAGTCGTTGTTTAATATCCATGTATTTGTGTTTTTTCCTGCTTTCTTTTTGCAGTTGATATCCAATTTCAAAGCTTTGTGATCAGAGAATATGCTTGGTATGATTTCAGTCTTCTTAAATTTGCTGAGGCTGATTTTGTGTCCCAATATGTGGTCTATCCTTGAGAATGTTCCATGTACACTAGAAAAGAATGTATAGTCTGATGTTTTAGGATGAAGTGCTCTATATATGTCAATTATGTCCATTTCATCTAATGTGTCATTTAGGGCTGCTATTTCGTTATTTATCTTCTGTTTGGATGATCTATCCATAGCTGTCAATGATGTATTTAAGTCCCCTAGTATAATTGTGTTTTGGTCAATTTCTCCCTTTAGTTCCGTTAGTAGTTGCTTGGTATATTTTGGTGCTCCCTGATTGGGGGCATAAATATTGATGACTGTTATGTCTTCTTGTTGTATAGTCCCCTTTACCATTATGGAATGTCCATCTTTGTCTCTTGTTATATTTTTCACCCTGAAGTCTGTTTCATCGGAAATCATTATGGCTACACCTGATTTTCTCTGGGTACCATTTGCTTGGAGTGTCAATTTCCACCCTTTCACTTTGAGTCTATGCTTGTCCTTGTAGCTGAGATGTGTCTCTTGTAGACAGCATATGGTTGGGTTTAGTTTTTTGATCCAATCTGCTACTCTGTGTCTCTTTATTGGTGAGTTCAGTCCATTTACATTTAGGGTGATTATTGATATGTGAGGATTTCCTGTCATTCTATCTTTAGTTTTCTGGTAAGGCTGTGTCTCCATTGTTTCTTTGCCTTTTTGTTGTTGTCTATTATTTCTGTGTGTGGTATTGTATGATGTTTTCCTCTGTTTCTTCTTTTATTACAGTATATATTTCAGTTCTGGATGATTTTTGAGTGGTTACCCTTAAGTTTATGTAAAAGAAAGTTTGATATTTAGAGTATTCCAGTTTCTTCAGCACGCTTACTTTCTCTATTCCCATATTCCAGTTCAGGCCTTTACGCTCCCCCTTTTTATGTCTCGGTTGCCACAAGTTGTCCCTGTTGATGGTGGTCTAATAGCCTCCTTTAGTATTTCTTGTAGTGCAGGTCGTGTATTAGAAAATTCCCTCAGCTTCTGGATGTCTGGAAAGGTATTTATTCCTCCTTCATATCTAAAGGAGATCTTTGCTGGATATATTATTCTTGGCTCATAATTTCTCTCTTTCAATAGTTTGAATATTTGGTTCCATTCCCTCCTAGCTTGTAGACTTTCTGCTGAAAAATCTGATGATAATCTAATGGGCTTTCCTTTATAAGTTACCATCTTCTTTTCCCTGGCTGCCTTGAGGATTCTTTCTTTGTCATTGATTTTAGACAGCTTCAATACAATGTGCCTTGGAGAAGGCCTGTTGGGATTGAGGTAATTAGGTGTTCTATTTGCTTCTTGGATTCGAGGATCCAGTTCTTTCCACAAGTTTGGGAAGTTCTCATCGACGATTTGTTTGAATATATTCTCTGTTCCCTTCCCTCTTTCTTCTCCTTCTGGTATGCCCATTATTCTTATATTGCTCTTTCTGATGGAGTCAGAAAGTTCTTGTAGAGTTCTTGCATTTCTTTTAAGTCTCAAGTCTCTTCTTCCATCTGTGTAAATTCCAGGTTCCTATCTTCGATGTCACTGATTCTTTCCTCCATCTGGTCAACTCTACTACCTAAGCTGGATATTTTATTGTTAATTTCTTCTATTGAGTTCTTAATCTCCAGAAATTCTATTTGGTTCTTTTTCAAAATTTCAATCTCTTGTAAAATGCTCATGGTGTTCTTTGATTGTGTTTCTGAGTTCATTAAACTGCCTTTCTGTGTTTTCTTGCATCTCGTTCAGTTTTTTCAGAATTGCGATCTTGAATTCTCTGTCATTTAAATCACGTATTTCCATATCTCTAAGTTCCTTTTCTGGAGACTTTTCACTTTCTTTCTGAGCTATCTTGTTGCCTTGGTTATTCATGGCAATCACTGATTTACTGTTTCTCTTCCTAGACATCTACAGGAGTGGCTTCTGCAACAGGTTGATAGGTATGCGAAGAGCTTTTGAAGTTCCAAAGCTCTTTCTGCAGCAGATTCAGAGCCCCTTTGTTTCAGCAGTTCTGTTTACTCCTGCAGGGATCCGTCCAGATAGGTGGGGCCAGGGGCGGAGTGAGTTGTGAGAGGTGGCCCAGAGCAATGGTGGCGACCACCACCACAGCCAGTCCTGCTTCCACAGCTCCCTCCCCTTTGCCGGAACTAGTTGAGCTGCGAATCTGTGTCTGCGGTCCACAGTTTTCAGAGCAGCAAATACTCTGTCCTTTGATCCGACACTGCTACTTTATCGCTTCTAGCACCGGGCAGGTGGGGGCGGGGCGAGCTCTGGGAGGGTAGGGAGGGGGCGGCTAGTCTCCGTGCCTAAGGCTTCCGTTCTCCGCTCGGCAGTGAGGGCTTAAACCACCGATTTCAGCCCTCTATCCTCAGTCTTTGCTCTGAGATCTGCTGTGAGCGAGTGTTGGGTTCAGCCGTTTTGTATGCTGCCCCCTCAACCCTGTGGGCCGTAAGCGGAGCCCTAGCAGTCCGAGTCCTTCCCTCTCCCGCAGCTGTAGCTGCGGTAGTTCTGGGATGCAGTGAGCACGGAGCACTGAGCTAGGTCTGCGTCTTGCGCCCCCACGGCTCCGTCTCCGCACTTCTCCTCTCCCTCCTCCCCCGCTCGCGCGATTCACCCACCTGGAGGTGAATTCAGTAGTCGGCCTCTTCGTCTTGCCTGTCTGCTGTGCAGGGAGTCCTTTGTGGAGTTATTGTTGTCCGATTCGTTGTAAATTCCAGGGGAGCGTTACAGAGGCTCACCTCACGCCGCCATTTTTCCCCCTTCCTCCCTAAATAAACTTCTCTTTTCTAAGCTTTTAATATGCTCATGTGAAAGGAAAACACATACAAAAACATATAAAGGTAAAAGAAGTTCACTTGCAAGGGGTATGAAGGAGTCAGCCCTCATGAGGACTGCCTGGCCAAATAAAAACAACACATATTTAAATGAAAAAAAACTGCAATATTACCAAGAGTATAAGTTTACATTAGTGTGTTCATGGTGGAAAAGCTTTTCTCACTTTATTGTCTTAGTCACTAAAGTCTTATTTGCAGACATTAGTAACTTATAGGAAGTGTTCAAGGTATGATTTATTTGGGGGAACCAGACTTAAACAGGTGTTTTGGGTTTTTTGGTTTGTTTTCCTGACTGTGGAGTGTGATGTATATGCTTGTTCTGAATGACAGCAGGACATAATGTCAGTTTTGCTTCCGTTCTGATTCACATTATGTCTCTCCAAGAAATGGATGTGAAATGCTACGATTTCCAGACCTAATGACAGACACTCTGTTTATTGCCTGGAATGACAAGAATGGCGGCTCACAGAGTTGTGCTCTTAGTCAGCTCTCCTGATTCCTTCACATGCCGCTCTATCCGTTATCTCTGTCTGGGGATCATTTTTGCTGATTCTTCTTCCTAACCATCTCCTGTATCTTCCAATCTGTTTTAAAGCCCTGGTGCAGGCCTTTGTTATAGCTTGATAACCAGTTTCTTTGGCCTCCTCATGTGATAAAAATCATTTTGTCTTATTACTACTATTACTAGCGTAAGACCCAGAATTCCAGTTTCTTGAGAAAGTCAAGCCTAGAGCTTTTGATTTTTTTGGAAGTCACAAAACATGGGGCACCTTGGCAGCCAGTAAGTGGTAGGAAGAACTTGAGCTCCAAGGTTGGGCAGTTCTGGATTCTAATCCCAATAACGCCTATGCCACAATTTCCTCATCTGTAAAATTGGGTTGGTAAAGCCTAACCAACAGGGTTAGTTAAGAGATTAGATAATAAAACAAATTATCTTGGAGCATTTACGATGTGTTAGGATAAGCACTTGGGGAAATTTTGTATCAGTGTAGAGAACAGTTTACGAGCCAAGTTCCAGACACTAGACGGGCCCACCAGCCCAATAAGGAGGACTTTCTAAAGATAGCAGGCTCAGACTTGCTGTGTTAAATAGCTCTTTTCTGCATACTTAATATCAGTATTGTGAATAACGATCCCTTTGGTGTAGGCCTTTTTTTCAAGTTTCTCTTGTTTCCTTTTTTTTTAATTTTTATTTTTAAATTACAGTTATGTACAATATTATATTAGTTTCAGGTATACAACATAATGATTACATATTTATGTACTTTACAAAGTGATCACTCTGATAAGTCTAGTATCTATCTGACACCATACATAGCTATTAAAATATTATTGACTATAATTCCCTATGCTGTACTTTACATCCCATAACTGTTTTTATAACTTTTTTTTGTACTTCTTAATTCCTTCACCTTTTTCACCCATTCCCCCACCCCTCCTATTTGGCAACCGTCAGTCTGGTCTCTGTAGCTATGAGTTTGTTTTTGTTTTGTTTCATGTATTTTATTTTTTAGATTCCATATATGAACTCATATGGTATTTTTCTTTCTCTGACTTATTTTACTTAGCATAATACTCTCTAGGTCTATCCATGCTGTGTTGTCGCAAATGGCAAGATTTTGTTTTTCCTTATGGCTGAGTAATATTCCTTTGTATATATGTATGCACCACATCATCTTTATCCATTCCTATGTCTATGGACACGTAGGTTGCTTCCATATTTTGGCTAAATGTAAATAATGCTGCAGTGAACGTAGGGGTGCATATATCTTTTCTAATTAGTGTTTTGGATTTTTTCAGATAAATACCCAGAGGTAGAATTACTGGGTCATATGGTTCTACTTATAAATTTTTTAAGAAACCTCCATACTGTTTTCCATAGTGGCTGCACCAATTTACAATCCCACCAACAGTGAACAAGAGTTCCCTTTTCTCTACATCCTCACTAACACATTTGTTGATTTATTGATGATAGCCAATCTGACAGGTGAGAGGTGAAATCTCATTGTGGTTTTAATGTGCATTTCCCTTATTAGTGGTGTTGAGCATCTTTTCATATGTCTTTTGGCCATCTGTATGTCCTCTGGAGAAATGGCTATTCATGTCCACCCATTTTTTCAATCGGATTTTTTTTTTGTTTTGGTGTTGAGTTGTATGAGTTCCTTATATATTTTGGATATTAACCCCTTATCAGATGTATCATTGACAGATATCTTCTCCCATTCTGTAGGTTGTCTTTTCATTTTGTTGAAGGTTTCCTTCACTGTGCAAAAACTTTTTAGTTTGATGTAGTCCTATTTATTTTTCTATTGTTTCCCTTGCCCAAGGAGACATATCCAAAAAATAATAATAATGCTAAGGCCAATGTCAAAAACTTTACTGCCTATGTTTTCTTCTAGGAGTTTTATGGTTCAGGTCTTACATTTAAGTCTTTAGTTCATTTTGAGTTTATCCTTGTATATGGTGTAAAAAAATGGTCTACTTTCATTTTTTGCATGTGTTTGTCCATTTGTTGAAGAGACTGTTTTCCTGTTGTATGTTCTTGTTTTCTTTGTCAAAGATTAATTGACCATATAGTCGTAGGTTTATTTCTGGGCTCTATTCTGTTCCATGTCTGCTTTTATGCTAATACCATGCTGTTTTGATTCCTATGGCCTTGTAGTATGGTTTGATATCAGGTAGCATGATACCTCCGACTTTTCTTTCTCAAGATTGCTTTGGCTATTCCAGGTCCTTTGTGGTTCTGTATAAGTTTTAGTATTATTTGTTTTAGTGCAAAATGTTTACAAGTGTTATATCCTCTTGTTGGATTGATTCCTTTATCATTATGACATGCCCTTCTGTGTCTCTTGTAACAGCCTTTGTTTTAAAGTTTGTCTAATGTAAGTATTGCTACCCCAGCTCTTTTTTCCTTCCATTTGCATGGAATATCTTTTCCATCTCTTTCAGTTTTGTATGTCTTTTGGTCTGAAGTGGGTCTGTTCTAGGCAGCAGATGTATGAGTCTTGTTTTTTTATCCATTCAGCCGTCCTCCATCTTTTGATTGGAGTATCTAGTCCGTTTACATTTAAAGTAATTATTGATAGGTATGTAGTTATTGCCATTTTATTGTTTTCTGATTGTTTTTGTAGTTCTTCTCTGTTCCTTATTCTCTTGCTCTCTTCTCTTGTATATTGATAGCTTTCTGTAGTGTTATGTTTGGATTCCTTTCTGTTTATTTCTTGTATATATCTTATAGATCTTTGTGGTTACCATGTGCTTCATACCAACCTATGCTTATAGCAGTCTGTTTTAAGTTGATGATCGCTTAAGTTCAAACACATTCTAAAAACACTACAATTTTTATTCACCTCCTCCACATTTGTTTTTTGTCATTTTTTACTTTTGTGCATGTGTATTCCTATGTATCCCTTAACTTATTGTAGTAATTACTCATCATTTTCCTACTTTTGCTGTTTAACATTTATACTAGCTTTATACTTGGTCAATCCATTGTTTTTAACTGTTTGCCTTTGTTGGTGAGAATTTTTTTCCCTATTTTTTTAATTCATATTTTTTTTTATGAATTACCTCTTGAATTACCTTTAACATTTCTCGTAATACTGGTTTAGTGATGGTGAACTCTTTTAGCTTTTTCTTCTTTGAGAAATTCTTTATCCTTCAATTTTAAATGATAGCCTTGCTGAGTTGAGTAATCTTGGTGTAGGTGTTTGCTCTTTGTCAGTTTAAATATTTCTTGCCAGTCGCTTTGGGCCTGCAAAGTTTCTTTTGAGAAATCAGTTAACAGTCTTATGGGAGCTCCCTTGTATGTAACTAACTGACTTTCTTTTGCTACTTTAAAGAGTTTCTCTTTGTCTTTAACCTTGGGTATTTTAATTATGATGTGTCTTGTTATGGACCTCTTTGGGTTCATCTTGATTGGGTGATGGACTTCCTGGATTTGTATATCTGTTCCCTTCACCAGGTTAGGGAAGTTTTCATTCATTATTTCTTCAAATAGGTTTTTAATCCCTTGCTCTCTGTCTTTTTCTTCTGGTACCTCTATAATGTCATGTTGTTATGCTTGATGTTGTCCCAGAAGTTCCTTAAACTGTCCTCATTTTTTTTAAGTTCTTTTTTCTTTTTGCTGTTCCAGTTGGGTGTTTTCCACTACCATGTCTTCTAGATCGCTGGTTCGATCCTCTGCTTCATCTAATCTGCTGTTGATTCCCTCTAATGTAGTCTTCGTTTAGTCATTCTTCTTTTCTGAGTGGTTCTTTTTTATGTTTTTCATCTTTTTTTTTATGTTTTCTATCTCTTTCTTGAAGGTCTCACTGAGTTCATCTTTCTTACCTTAATTCATTGAGCATCTTTATAACCAGTATTTTGAATTTTGTATCTGGTAGATTGCTTGTCTCCATTTTGTTTAGTTCTTTTTCTGGAGTTTTGTCCTATTCTTTAATTTGGGATATGTGTATCTGCTCATCTGGACTGACTCCTTGTGTTTGTTTCTATTTACTAACTCTGTTACATCTCCCAGTTTTGGCAGAGTGGCTTTATGTAGTAGGTGTCCTGTGGAGCCCAGTGGCACAGTTTCCCTGGTCATCTGAGCCTGGTGCTCCAGGAGTGTCCCTTGTGTGGGATTGTATGTACCCTCCTCTTGTAGCTGAGCCTTGATTACTGTTGGCACATCTGTGAGTGGGGTTGACCCTCAAACTGACTGGTTATGAGGGTTGGCCATGACTACAGTGGACAAGCTGTTGTGCAGGGTCTGATCTCACAGAGCAGGAGTCACTTTAATGGGCTCCCTTCAGGTTTGTCATTTGTGGAACTGGTTGAGTGGTGCTCTGGTGTGGTCTGAAGGAGGCCATCAGGCATGTTGGTTCTGAAGCCTGCCTCTTGGGAGGGACTCCAGTGCAGGCCAAGGTTAGCCACTGCTTGTGTCGGGCTTGGGGCCACCAAGTAGGAGCTACAAAGTGATCTGCAGTTTATTTCCACTTGAGTTAGGCCTGTGGCCACTTAGTTGCAGCTACTTTCCAAGCCAATACTGGCTACTGCTTATGCCAGGCTTAGGGCCACCTGATGGGAGTTAAAATGATGCAAATTAAGACCAGTTGCCACTTGTGCTGGGCTTGGCACTGCTTAGAAAGAGGTACAGGGCATGCCAAGGCCAGCTATTGCTTGTTTGTGGGTTGTGGATCTTTGAGAAAAGCTAAGAAAGTCTACAATACAAGATGAGGCAGACTGCTTATGTGGAAAAGATGCTGGAAGTGGCTCAGGCTGGGTATGTGAGTTGGGTGAGGTGGGATCTCAGGTAACCACCAGGGCAGGATGAACAATGTTAGCCAGGTTAGTGGAGAACACACATTTGGCCCACCTGTGCCGAGCCAATCTGGGTGGGGGGAAAGCTCAACAAAGGAACAACGGCACCTGCCAGTGCGTCGATCCCTATAGAGAGCTGCCCTGACCCCTGCTCTTCCAGCCCTCGCCCTGAAGCTAGTCAGTTTAGTTCCTTCTGTATGTCCCTGGTGCTTTATGAGCTACTGACCTTGTTCTGGGGCTTTTGAGTGAGTTTTGTGAGCAAGCAAGTCTGTAGGGCTGGGACCCCTCACTCCTCAAGAGGGACCTCTGCAGCCAAGGTATCCCTCCCTTTGCTTAACTATTGCATCATGGGTGTGGAGCCTGCTTGTCCCGCATCTCCACCCCTTCTACCAGTTTCATTGTATCTTCTTTATATTCTTAGTTATAGGACTTCTGTTTAGCTAGTTTTCAGGTGGTTCTCAATAATAGTTGTTCCATAATTTAGTTGTAATTTTGATATGGTTATGGGAGGAGGTAAGCACAGTGTTTACCTACTCTGCCATCTTGATCAGACTCTTAAGTTTCTATTGAGGAATGCCCCTTAGTCTGTTAGGTTCTGTGCCATTTCTTTCCTTCCATTTTCCTTCCTTTCTTCTTTCACCTACAGCAGACTTAAACAGCAAGTTACTGTATGTCTCTGATCTAGAGGAAGACCCACAAGGAGGTGTTACCTGGGAAAAGCCTAACTGATTTCCTAGAAAAGACTATAGGACAGCATCTCGATACAGTCACCTAAGTCACAGGATCCAGTTCTGATCGTTGTAGACTCAGAGATTTAGTTGTGTCGGTGTACTTAAAGGTGGCTCATGGTAGCCAAACTCAGGAGAGACTGACATCAAAATTAGAAGACCCTTTTATCATTTCCCTGGGAGAAAAACTGTCAGGTGGACCTGGTCAACACTTCCTCTGCTTTGGGGGAGATGAACAGGTGAAAAAAGTTAGAAGTATGCTTGGTGAGCAAGGAGGGTTGGAAGGTCTTCAAATTGTATGACTTCCAGCTGAGGCAGCCTCCCAGGCCCATCTTATGGGGCAGTGTGCAGCATGAATTGTCACTTGTGTTGTCTAGTACGTTTTCTCTGGAAAGGGCAGTCTGGGCCTCTTGGGTCTTCCTGACCTAACTTAGAAGCCATTCCCTGCCTTCTAGTGTCAAGACTGTTTCCAGTTCCAGGCGGAATCATGTGATTGGTTAGGTTTAGGCTTTCTACATTCAGTGGCATTTAGTGTTCCAGATGTGCCTTCCTAAAGTTATTCCCAGTCATTCTTCAATAGAGACCACATGTTCTCGATGCTATGGATATGAGCACTAGCTCTCTTGGGGCAGGGGCCCCAGATTGGGAAGCACCATGTGTGCGGCTGCCGCCAGTGAGTCTGTGCGCCTGGAGGAGGGACATCGCTCTGTGAGCTGGAGGGGTGAGGAGGCTTCTTGGGCCGGTCAGTTCTCATTCAGGAAGGTGGATTATAACAATTCAGTGCAGTAGAATATGGGGTACAATGTTTTACATGGGGGCCACAGTATGGACAAAGGCAGAGTGCCGGGAAGTCATTTTGGGTGGGAAAGGTCAGGGCTATCTGAGAAGAGCAGAGCTGGGGCCCCCTACCTGGCAGTTAGATCTGTAAGTCATCATTCCTCTCCAAACCTCAGCTTTTCTATTTGTTTCATAGGCATTGTAATAATACTCCTCATAGTATTGTTAGGATTAAATGAGATAAAGAAGTGAAAGTGCTAGACAATATTGACAGTACTGTTTATTAGACCTTTGTTATTCTTTTTCTCCATTTCATATATTTCTTATAATGTACTTGTTGGGGTGGGCGGAATTCTTGTACAAAATTCTTCATTCAAGGTGTATGTGAGTTATCCCTCTTTAAAAAGGATCAATTGTGTAAATCATACAGGAAACGGGGAAAAGGGTCAAAGCAGATTGGTTGTAAGTTGATAATGTGAAAGCTGGTCCTGGTATATATTGTGAGTTCATTCCACCTTTCTGTTTGTGTATGTTTGACATTTTCCATAATATCTTTCTAAGTAAGTTACAACGTAGTCCACAGATGAGTCTCCTTAACAAGCCACCTCTGAAGAAGCTCCTTTCCTCACTTTCAGCCCTGTCTATTCTGTCCTCCACCCTGCAGCTTAAGTGGCTTTTTCTGAAAAGAGCATGGGAAGGATGTGTATAATAAGAGTAAACAGTTTTCTTTATGATGGGACACCCAGGACCTTTCCTCTGCTGCTGTCAGTTGTAAATCTCTGAGAAAGACCAGACTCGTGGTTTCCTAAGCTGACTTGACTGTCAGCTCTTTATTCCTTATTTTGAGATGCACTCATCGAGATTTCCGCTGATACTAGAGTATCTTGGAGCACAATTGTGATAATGGTACTCCAGTCTGGTCACTCAGGAGGCTTCCCTCACCCCCTCACCGTATCTCCCTTCTCTGCCTTTTTCCTTGCTGTCCACTCTTCTGTCACACACTCCTCTTACCCACTGGCACCCCTTCATTTTGCAGACTCCGCTTGGGCATGACCTCCATGGAGACGTTACCGGCTGTTGTCCTCCCTGAGCCCCTCAGCACTCTGCATACATTGTCATAAGACACAGGTCACTCTTTACTGTCAGTTTAATTGTCAGTGTTCTTTACTAGACTTTAATAAGAGCTGAACTTCTAAGGGCACCTACTATGTGACTGTGTGTATTTTTTAAACCACTCCCTCGCCAGTATTGGATAGTATTTATAATTTGTTTAAAACAGCGTATAAGAGTTTATTTGAGCCAAACTGACGACAGTTGCCAGGAAGCAAAACCTCAACGGATTGAGAAAATGCTCTGGAAAGTGGCGGATTTGCAACTTATTGTATACATTAGAATCAAATAAGGAAGCTTATGTGATATCCATTGGTGGTGTATTAAGGGGGTGGGAGAAAGCAAAGTGGGGAAATCTCTGGGATTGGATAAAAAGTAGGTTGGTGGGCACAGGATTGTTAATATTAATAGTTCGCATTTTATGGCACATAGAGATGGTAATCAAGGGCCAAGAACAACAATGAGGGCTTCTGTAGTTTCCTGCTAGAGTGTGGCACCTTATGCCTTCAGGATTCTGGAAAAAGGAATTACTCTACATCCCAAGGGCATATTATCTTAGATGAAAAAAGACAATGGACAGGCTCGCTTAAAGGTAAAGATTGACATTTATCAAGGAAGCTACAGGCCAAGCATGTGACTACCAGCCATGACCTGCTTTTAGTTAGGAATTTTTATGTTCAGACCATCCTATGTGATTAATTTTGGTCTCTGAGTTTGTAGCGCCTGCCATCCAGACCCCCTGAGCTTGTCAGGTTTAGTGTGTGGCTCCTTTTCCATCCACACTTCCCCCTTTAGGTCATATCAATCCAAAGGATACACTGAAGACCAACTTTTTGGTTAGATAATGTGGTCTCACGATGGTAGGAAGGCTCTTCCCTAGGAAGCCTTGGTGTCACCATTGGTCTTGCTGAAATGGTGACCATTGGAGATGGGACAAGACCATAACTTTGGATGGTAGTCAAGGCCGAATTTTTTTTTTTTCCCTCAAGGAAAGGTGGGTAAATGGGAGGCAGTCAGGTCTTATCGGCCTTCACTAAGTAAAAAAAAAGAAATCACTGGATCATTTCTAACCTATATGCTGTCGTGATCCAAGTTTTTCTGTCTTTCTTTTCTGTATTTTACCCTAGTATAACATTTATTTATAGTTTGAGGACATACCATATACCTCTTCACAATCTAACCATGAGATGGGTTGCCGTTTAATGATGGTGTTGGTGGTGGTATTTTAATATGGCGTATCTACTTTCCATTGGAAGCACTCAAGTGTCATTCATTTTATCTGATTTCTGCTAGTTGTATAATAGAACTGTAATTTTAAGGTTTAACAGAGGCCAAGGCTGTAAGAACACAATGATGTAAATTATAATTATCATCTAAAAATTTCTAGAGTAAGAATTTCATAAATAAATTTTCTGTGCCTCAGCAGCCATTTTAGTGGGACTTTTTAAAAAAAAAATAAATACATCCACTTCAGCTTCTATTTGAATTAATAAAGTTAGTAGTCTTTGTTGAGTTAGCAGATGAGCATAATTGGTTCTAATATTTATATATAAAATTCCTTTCTTGATATTTTTTCCCACTAACTTTCTACAACTTCACTTGCCCTTTTTCTCATTCAGAAATAATCAACTTACTAGGACAAATTGCTTCCTTTTAACTTCTCTCAAAAATACACACAGACACATCTCTTCTTCCTTCTACAATAACATTCCTTCTAAATTTCAAAACCATAAAAATAGTATTATTGATAATATAAAAGTTATCTTATGTACCTTCAGCAATTATTAATAGTTGGACTATATATAAGTACAGGTTTGAGAAAAGCCTAAGGAATAAGTATAACTATCATGTCTAATGCTATTAGCAGGCAGGTAAAGACAATCAAACAAATGGTCTTTTTTTTTTTTTTAAGTTCAATATCAATTATGTAGGTATAAGGGCCTTTTTGATGTCGTGGGATAGCTGTCTATTCCTGATGATGGTGACTTCTCACCCTTGAGGAGTCTTTGATGTCCACTGATAAGTCCCTTCCGAGATTGGAGAGTCTTTAATTGATGTCTTGTCCAATGGACAAAATCTCTTGGTTGTGAGTTGTGGTCTTTGAAGGCTTCGCCTTCCGGGAGCACACTGAAGTGAATCAGTTACTAATTTATTTATTAATTTCTTTAAGCTATTATTAATTGGTAAGTCTTTGATAATAATGTAGAATTTCTCCTTTTATTAAGATTGTGTTATATGTCCCTTCGCGTAGGGTGAACAATGACTAATGAGGAAAAGGCTGTGTTTACCAAAAGGAGTGTATCTCAGGTTGAGAAGAAGCACTATACGGAGAGCTTTTTGCCAAGGGAGATTAAAAGCTTCTGAAAATTTCCCTAGTTGAGTTTTAATTGTATCATTTGTACATTCCACCAATCCAGAGGACTGGGGTGATAAGCACAATACAAATGCTGTAAAATACCGTGTTTCCCCGAAAATAAGACCTCGCCGGACAATCAGCCCTAATACGTCTTTTGGAGCAAAAATTAATATAAAACCCAGTCTTATTTTACTATGATATAAGACCGGGTCTAATATTACACTTTATTATGTTATATTGTATTATATTATAATACCGGGTTTTATATTAATTTTTTTTAATTTATTGGGGTGACAATTGTTAGTAAATTTACATAGATTTCAGGTGTACAATTCTGTATTACATCATCTATAAATCCCATTGTGTGTTCACCACCCAGAGTCAGTTCTCCTTCCATCACCATATATTTGATCCCCCTTACCCTCTGGTTAATTTTTGCTCCAAAAGACGCATTAGAGCTGATTGTCCAGCGAGGTCTTATTTTCGGGGAAACACGGTAGGCCAAATGTTACAAATAGATTGCATTATTGGCCCAATGAAATGAGTCCCTCAGTCACTGTGTAACTCACAGGGAATTCTCCAATTGGGGATTTATTTATTTATGTATTTAATAACCTACCTTTAAGGCTGTTACTCTCCTGCAAGGGGATGCCTCAACCCAGTGACACAACATATAAATCATGAGTAACACATATTTGTATCCTTGAGATGGTGGCATTTGGATAAAATCCAATTACCATACCTCAAATGGACCTAGAGGAAGTGGGAAATGTCCTTGGGACCTCTGAAGTGATTTTCCAGGGTGACATTTTGGACACATAGAACATCTGTTATGCGCTTTGTGGGCTGCAGTAGGAGAAGGTTTCCAATAATATTCTTTACTCCATGGTATCATCTTTCCAAGACCCCGCTGCGTTCGCTCGTGTACATGTTGACGTGTAGGTAATTGAGCTCCTGTAGGTAAGATTGGTTTCTGACTAGGTCTAAGGTATATCTTTTGGGGTCAGAGGTCCCCCCTTTTGTTGCCACATTTTCTTCTTCTGAAGCTAGCTTCTAGAACATGGAAGTTACTGCATATCCAGCTTCACAGTGTCCCTGTTCGTCTTTCAGATAAGAGGCAGCGTTATCAATAAGGGCTTCCTGTAAGTCATTCCCAAGTTCACCCGATGCGAAGCAAGGAGCCGGTGGAGCACAGTGGGCCCCTGCTGGTACCTAGCACCGAACCTGGGTCCGCAGGGTGGTCCTGGGTGGGCTTCCTTGGAATCCTGCTGACTATGCCAAGTAATGTTGATGAAAAAACATCCAGCCTAAGAGAAAGCTTATGAGTTTATTTGAGCCAAACTGACAATTGCCAGGAAGCAAATCTCAACATATTGAGAAAATGCACCCTATCATTTCTTAAAACTAAAATAACCACTTATTATTACAAAATTAGTATAGTTCTTGGTAGAAACGTTAGTACATACAGATCAGCAAAAATGAAATGAACATATTATAAACCGTACCATCGATTGCCACCTTTAACATGCTATTCTATATATTTCTAGATTGTTTAATGCTGATATGTATGTGTATATATATTTTTAAATTAATTTTTAACAAAATGAGAGCATATTGTATGTGCTTTTAAAAAAATGTTAATTGTAGTAAATATACATAATACACATTTACTATCTTAACCATTTTTAAGTGTACAGCTCAGTGGCATTAAGCACATCCACCGTGCAGCCATCACCACCCTCCATCTCCAGAACCCTTTTCATCTTCCCAAACTGAAACTGTTCCATTAAACAATGGGAACATTAACTCCCCCTCTCACCGTCCCCAGACAACCACCATCCTACTTTCTGTCTCTGATTTCACTACTTTAGGGACCTCATATAACACAGTATTTGTCTATTTGTGACTGGCTTATTTCACGTAGCATAATGTCCTGAAGTTTCATCCATCTTGTAACAGGTGTCAGAATGTCCTTTCTTTTCAAGGAGAAATAATATTTCATTGTATGGATAGACCACATTTTGTCTATTCATTCATCCGTTCATGGACACTTGGGTTGTTTTCCACCTTTTGGTTACTGTGAATAATGCTGCTATGAACATGGGTGTACAAATACTTGCATTCTTGTTTTCAGTTCTTTTCTGCATGTACCCAAAAGTGAAATTGCTGGATTATATGGTAATTCTATTTTTAATTTTTTAAGGAACTGCTGTATTGTTTTCCATAGCAGCTGCTCCATTTTACTATATATACTGTTTTATAACCTGGTTTTTTTAAGTTAATCTTCAACTTTCCATGTCAATAAATTTTCATTTTATCTAATACATAGTCTATATTCAGATTTTCCAATTTGTTCCAAAAATGTCTTTTGCATCTGGTTTGTCCAAACCAGAATCTAATCCAGGACTAAATATTACATTTGGTTACTGTGCACCTTACGTAATATCTACTAACCTAGTACAGCTCCCTTCTGTTGTAATTTTCTTTTTTTAACAGCTTTATTGAAGTATAATACACATACCATAAAATTCACTCATTCACAACTCAAAGATTTTTTGTAAATTTACAGGGTTGTACAACCATCACAATTAAATTTTAGGATATCCCCCTAAAAGACCTCTTGTGCCCATTTGAAGAATTAAAAGTTTTCCCACATTCCTTATATTTATAGGTTTTCTTATCGTGTATTCTTTAATGTTTTTCAAAACACGGAATGACTGAAGGCTCTCCCACGTATGTTACATTTGTATGGCTTCTGTCCATAATTCAGATACTCATATGGCTTGTGTCCAGTTTGACATCTGATTGATGTACATATTATGGGACGAATGATGCAGAAAGACATTTCCACGCATACTGTATTCCCATGGTTTTACTCCAAAAAGTTTTCTTGTTCAGATTGAGATTTGGAATTAAGGCTGAAGTTTTCTTCACATCGACTACCCACTTTCCTCTCAAATAATCTGTCTCCCATATGACTTCTTAGTTTTCTCTTTTTGGTTTTTGTACTGATTTCCATTGTCATGATCTTCCCTTTTTTTTCCCCTCCTCAGTTGAGGCCAGGTTCCCGAGGTTTCCTGGATCACAGGCCTATAGAGTCCCTTCTCTTAAGGATCCAGTGATGCCCACTCCTCCAAGGGTGAAGTTCACGGCCATATCCTCAAAGGCCACAGAGTCCATTTCTAGGTTTCCTGTGCAGATCACAGCAGGAGAGAAGACGTGACACAGCCACCAGGCCCGTGAAGGGCAGGCAACATGCGATCCTGCCAGTATGATTTATTGAAAAGACTGTTCTTTCCCCCATTGAATTACCTTGACACCTGAATCAGAAATCAATCGTGTATGTGTAATTCTATTTATAAGCTCTTCAAAAAGCTTCCATTCGCCTTCTTGAACTCCAATCTCTGTGTCTTCAACTCACCTACTGTGCTCTACTTGGGGTTCCCTTCTCTGCACCGAGGTCCATAATATGCCTACAGGCGGGAGGCCAAGCTGAACTTGGGACTCACCTCCTTTGTTTCCCTTCTCTCAAGGACCAGTCTTATGTTGCCTTTTGTCCGTGTCTGAAAAACAGCTGTTTCATAAATTTTGGTCTGTTTTCTAGTTTTTTACATTGTAGGGCAAGTTCCATACTCCTTCATTGCTAGAAGCAAAAATCTGTTCTTTCTTTCGTCCTCTCTGTGCTCCAGTTTGGATAGTTTCTATTGCCATCTTCAAGTTTTCTGAGATCTTTTTGTAGTGTCTAATATACTGCTAAATTCATACAGTATAATTTTCCTTTTAGATATTGTAGTTTTCATTTCTAGAAGTTCCATTTGGCTCTTTTTATATCCTCTATTTCTCTCTAGATTCACGTTTTCCTTTAAATCCTTCAGCATATTGAACATATTTATAATAGATGTTTTTAAAGTACTTGTCTGTTGCTTCCATATCTGTCATTTCTATTCTTGACCAATTTTCCTCCTGGTTGTGGAGAAAGCATATTTGCCTGCTTCTTACCATGTCTAGTAATTTTTGATTGAATGCCAAACATTGTGTTTTTGAGCTTTTGGATTTTATTGTCTTCCTTCAAAGAGCATTAAAGCGTGTTTTTCAATGTCAGAGGACTAGTGGATGGGGGGAGGGGGTTTGTTCACACAGTGTGAGGGATATAAATGATAAACGTCTAAGTATTACTTTGTCTTGTGTACCTGAAACTAATTTAAAAAAAAGAAGAAAAAAAAAGTGTTTTTGCTGACAGTAAGTCATTTCCTATCAGATTGATTCTTTTCTTGTTTTTAAGCTTTATTAGGGTGTATCTAAAATACTTGTTACTTTAGGACTTGTTTACCCTTAACACTAAAGGCATGCCTGTGGCCTCTTTACTGTTTGCTCTGAGTATTCCACCAGGTCTCCCTGCTTGGGCTGGACAGAAGGAGAAGGCCTCCCAGTTATTCTGTCAGGGCCAGAATTGAACGGCTCAGTGGAACATTGTTATATATGTCTTTTGGTGCTATACTATCTCATTTGATCCTCACCACAACGCAGGGAAGTAGGTAGTGTAATTCTCCCTGTATAGATAAAGGTAGCAAGGCCCAGGGAAGTTGGTTTTGACTCGCTCATACTGGCACGGCTGGATCTTGGGCTCGGGTCTTTTCGACTCCATTCCGAGCATACTCGGTAAGCTTCATGAGAGAGCAGTTTTTCAGAGAATATATTCTTAATTATGAGGCTCATATTTTACATATGTAACATATCTCAAATCAAGAGGATATATCTTAAAATAGAAATTTAATAGAATCATTTTTCTTCTGGAAAATCTTTCATTGAATTAGTTGTGGTACTTCTAAAGTCACTTAGAATCAAGGAAATAATGTAAATCCCCAGTACCTAATAGAGCCTTGATACATAATATGTGCATAATAGTTATTTGTATGCTAGGTTCAAAATTATGGTAATTTTATTAAGCAAAGTGTGCTTCTAAAAGTTTTATGCCTCTGTTTGTCTCTTCAGGTATTTCATGCATGGTGTGTGTCGGGAAGGAAACCAGTGCCTCTTCTCACATGATTTGGCAAACAGCAAGCCATCCACCATCTGCAAATACTATCAGAAGGGCTATTGCGCCTATGGAACTCGTTGCAGGTAAGAACCCCACAACTGCCCCCAACTGTTAAATTGAGTTAAATACTATTGGAGATTCAGATCCTTCTTTTGGATAATGGGTCTTGATGAGGGGAAATTTTTAATTTAAAAGTAATATGATAACATTACAAAAAGCATGGCAAATAATTTGGAAACCTCAATTTCAGTACCCTCTAATTTTGATTTTTCAAAATCACTTTTCAGGCCTTATTCTTGTGAGGCTCTGGTTGTAAAATTACACTGATAGTATACGTAAGATTTTTGTATCTTGCTTTTTTCCTCATGTAACGTGTCATAAGCTTTTTCCTATGCTGCTACTTTATCTCCTAACTGTAATTTTATAACGTTTCATGATGTTAATGGACCATCATTTTATTAAGTATTCCTATATTGGATATTTAAGTGGCTTCCAATTTTTTGCTGGGAGTATCCGTGTAGTAATTTATGTGCATAGGGAGTCTCCTTTTTTTCCATTCCCATCTGTATGCAACTTTTGTAGCTTCTAAAAATATTCTAGAAACCTGTTGTCCTTTTGTAGTTAAGCACTGCTCTGTTTCTTCCTGGACTGCAAAGCTCCCTCCAGTGCCTCCTCTGGCTAGTTGGGGGATGACGGAAGTTGGCCAGCTTGCCCTCCCCCTGCCAGTGGATGCCCAGAGAGACAGCAGGGGGAAGGCTGGTCTCCAGTTGTTACATTGTCCATCGTGAACACTGTGGAGACGCCTGCCCAAAAGAACACTGGATTGGGTGTCAGGAGATTTCAGATCAACATCTGTCTAGAATTTTCAGGGTCGTTTTGTGTGGTCTGGGGCAGTATGTCTGTCCCACTCAAGTTCTACAAAGACACTTAAGGGTAGGTGATAGACAGCAAGGTACCACTCATCCTGCATTGCCAGGCAGTTCTTACTAATTGATAAGCCTTTTATCATTTAAATACAGGAAAAGATTGTTTCATTCTCCAACTCCATTCACTCTGGGCAGGGTAGGAGGCATGTGACTGTATGTGCCCATAAAGCATCTGCTGTGTGTTTTGTTTAGATATGACCACACAAGGCCCTCTGCTGCAGCTGGTGGTGCTGTGGGCACCGTGCCCCACGGGGTGCCCTCCCCAGGTTTCCACAATCCTCAGCCCCCTTCCGACCTCACTGCATCTATTGTGAAAACTAACTTACATGAGCCTGGGAAACGTGAAAAGAGAACATTGGTACTTAGAGACCGAAGTGAGTAAGCAGAATCCTTTTGTTACCTCTATTTGAAAAGCAGTCTTGCTTGTTCTTGATGTTCCTTTCTGGCCTTCTGTTGTCACGAATACTGCTAACTAATGTCCCTCCAAGGTGTTCGAATGTAGAGACACCGGACCTGCCCTGAGAATAGACTTCATTTGGCTACAGTGTTCAGATGATACATTCAGCTTTGTACCCAAGGCTGGGCTAAGCCCCAAGCCTTGGCAGCATATAAACAGGGACCTTTTTGTCAGCATGTAACTGCCATCTGCACAGGGTAGTTGCCCAGTTCTGAGAAGCACCAAGCTGTTATTACAAAGTTACATATTTTTGGATAAAGAGCATGTATCACTGTTAGACTTCTAGGTCATTTCATAGTCTTAGTTCTTATGCTAAGCATTTTAGTTTGCACCTTTGGTAACAGAATACCATGTTGGGGTTTAGGGAGTGGTCTGTACCCTGGAAAAGTGTTTGGGGAGGAAGAAGGCTACAAATCATACATGTTTTTATTGGCTAGTCCTCAGCCTGTGAAGGGATTTCTAGTTCTCAGAATTGTGCAGCATAAGGCAAATTCCATCCTAAGCAAATAAGTAATCAATCCAGTCAAACGTGTCCCCTCTAAAAAAGCCGGAAGTGTGTGTGATGGGAAGGGGAACGCTCCAGGTGTGAGAAGAGGGCCCATCGGGCAATTTAACCTTGACCTCAGGACCCAAAGACTTGCTCCAGATTTTCATTCTGGTTTACTTTAAAATGATAAGTAACTTTACTTGTGTAAAGTCATCCACTATATTCTATTGACCTCATTCTAAATTCCTTTTCACACACACACACACACACACACACACACACACGTGTGTGTGTGTGCGTGTGTGTGTGTTTATATATATTAGTGTTAACTGGTCCACATGTTGATATTGCCATATTTGCCGTTTTTAAATAGCAACTTTAGTGTCCTTTTGTATAAATATATCATAGTCGGTTTTGTTATTTCCCTATGTTGCCAATTATGGGTTTTTTAAATTATTATAAGTAATGTCACTAGGAACATTTTATACTATCCATTTTATTTTTCCCTGTTGGTCTGTTTTTTCCTATATGTTCCCCAGAGTGGAATTCACGAGGTCAGAGTTGCTTAATCTGTTAGGTTTTGACTTACTGCTTACCGGGATGGTTAGGCCAATTTTTATTTGTGTTATGTGTTTTGTATTAAGATCTCTCTGGTATGGCTGAAGAAAAGGCTTACCCAAGTGTGATGAGTAATCCGGGAGGTGGCAGTGAACCCCAGAGCAATCCAGAGATGAAGCCACATTCCTACCTAGATGCAATCAGGAGTGGCCTTGATGACTTAGAAGCTGGCAGTTCCTACAGCAGCGAGGAGCAGCTCTGCCCCTATGCAGCTGCTGGGGAGTGCCGATTTGGGGACACTTGTATCTACCTGCATGGAGAAGTGTGTGAAATCTGTCGGTTACGAGTCCTGCACCCCTTCGACCCAGAGCAAAGGAAAGCTCATGAGAAGGTAAAGTTGCAAGCCTTTGTATAAACTCGTTTTAAGAAATTTGAAGTGCACTAAGTGACAAAATGGTTGGTATTTCTGCAAGCATCTTTCTGCCAATAATACCTGCTTTATGTACCTGGCATTTTTATACCATATTTTCAAGCCTTTTTTCTGTTGTCATTTTGCCAATTCTTGATTATGTAGAATAAATAAAAAAGGAACAGGTATCAGAAACAGAAAGCTAATGCAAAGTTCAGAGAATAAATCTACCTCAGGAGCTGTGTGTGTGTGTGTGTGTGTGTGTGTGTGAGACAGAGACAGAGATACATCCACCCTCCCCCTCTAAGTTTACATATCACTGTGGCTGTGATCCAGCCAAGCTGAGTTCTGGAGAATTCCAGGAGCCCAGATCATAGAGTCTGGGGAGCCAAGTGTTGGAAGGGACCTTCCAGGTTGGTAGTGTGTAGGAAGCACTGCCTCACCCTGGGCTCTGTGCTAGGTACTTGGCTCTGAAGGTGGGTAAGAGAGAAGGGGAGGAGCCCACAGCTGCAGGTGGAGCGGGTGAGGAGGAGGCCTCGCTTGTGGGGGCGGAGTCTGCCGCCCTCCGTTGTCTTCCCAGGGGGTTGAGGTGGGCACAGAATTAGCTTTCCTCTCCACCCAGGTGTGTAGAGGTGGTGTACGGCTTGTTGACTTATCTCCTATCTGTGTCCAACGTGAGCTCCCAAGGGCAGGATCTAGGGCTTCGGACTCTTCATTGATACACAGTACTGTACATGGAAGGTATTCAGGACCTGCTTCCTGAATAAATTAATTCATGCAATAATTTGTTCTCTTGAGAAGTACGCTGCTTACCTCTGACTCTAGACTACCAGCCTGACGTTTCAAGTTAAGGATTGTTCGGCATCTCTGTTATCACTGTGGTTCAGAGCAGGGAAAGCTGGTGCCAGAGGAAGCAGGAGACCAGGGTCCCTCCCACCCAGTCCTTCGGAACTCTGTGATCCCACAGCAGTCGTCTAACCTGTGGGACCTCTGTGGTCTCAGCTCTCAACTGGAGGTGAAGCAGGGGGCTGGGCCAGTGATGGTTTGAAGTCCTTTCTGTGGTCTGAGAGCGCTTTGTGTCCTGACTCCAGGGATTGCTGGGCCTCGCCTAAGGAGCCATGGTCCATGTTCCTTCCTGATCCTGGTGGTGGCAGTGTGGCTGGCAGCTGCGCCCGGGCAGCCCAGAACCTAAGGTGTCCCTCCTCTCTCTCAGATCTGTATGTCGACATTCGAACACGAGATGGAGAAGGCCTTTGCCTTCCAGGCAAGTCAGGACAAAGTGTGCAGTATCTGCATGGAAGTGATCCTCGAGAAGGCATCTGCTTCTGAGAGGAGATTCGGCATTCTCTCCAGCTGCAATCACACATACTGCTTGTCCTGTATCCGGCAGTGGCGGTGTGCCAAGCAGTTTGAGAACCCAATCATTAAGTAAGTACAGCCTGAGTCTCAGCTGTGGAAGCAGCGAGAAAGTTTGACCGGAGAGCTTCTTCCATGCACTCTTACGCCCTCCCTGTCTTCTAGAGGTTTCAGTGCAGAGGCCAACTGCTGATTCCTGGCCCTTGGGCCAATGAGCTTGGGCCCATCATCACCCTTCCTGAGCCCAACTGCCTTTTCCTTTGAAGTAGGGGTAACAGTTCTGCCAAGCTTTCAAGGTGTTGGGGGGACACTCAGTAGGGGTGTCTGTGTGATGAGGTATTAATGGCACTAGCCTGTTTGACTTCGCGCTCTGCCCTTAGGCCAATTGCCTGTTGACCTTTTTTTGACCTTCTTTTTTTTAAGCTTCTTTGTTTTCCATCTGTAAAATAGAGTTACTTGAGGATTAAATGGAATAAAGCATATAAAACATTTCATATAATGTCTCATACACAGGATCTACTCTATGGAGCCAACACAGGGTTGTTGGTTTTTTTTCCAGCTTTATTGCAATACAATTGACATATATGTCAATTCTTACATTCTACAGTGGGACAGGGTTGGGGGAGGAGAGCTAAGTCATACTGAGAAGTGACTGCATGTCACTGTTTTAGAAACTCCTTACACACGTTAACTTATAATTCTCTCAGACCTATGGTCGTCATTCTCATTTTACAGATGAGAAAACAGGTATGGTGAGCCCAAGTAACTTGCCCAAAGTCATATTTGTGTGGTAAAATAACAGCTTTATTGAGATAGAAGCGTACAGTGCAGTGGTTTTTTAGTACATTCATAGAGGTGTCAGCCATTACACAGCCTGCTTTTAGAACATTTCCATCACTCAGAAAGAAACCTCCATTGTTAGTCACTGCCCGTCCCTCCCTCCTCCCAGCTCCTGACAACCACTAATTCACTTTCTGGCCTGTGCATTTGCCTATTCTAGCCATTTCATATAAATCGGATCCTCCAATATTTGGCCGTTTGGTATCTGGCTAACTCTTTCACTTAGCGTGGTGTTTTCAAAGTTCAACCATGTGGCATGTACCACTGCGTCCTTTTTATGGCCACATAGTACTGCGTTGTATGGATATCCACATTTTGTTTATCTGTTATCATTTGATGGACATTTGGGTTTCCACCTTTTGGTTATTATGAATAATACTGCTATGAATATGCACGTACAAGTTTTTGTGTGGACATGTTTTCATTTCTCTTGGGTAGATAGCTAGGGAGTTACATATGTTTAACATTTTCAGAAACTGCCAGTCTGTTTTCCAGAATGGCTGAACCATTTTACATCCCCACCAGCAGTGTATGAGGATTTCTCCTCAACACTTTTTATTGTCTTTATTTCTGATTAATACAGACATTCTAGTAGATGTGAAGTGGTATCTTATTTGTGGTTTTGACTTGCATTTCCCTGATAACATGATATTATGCAACTTTTTCTGTGCTTTTTGGCCATTTTGGAGAAATGCCTACTCAAATCCTTTGCCCATTTTAAAAATGGGTGGTCTTTTTATTGTTGAGAAAAACATGTTTTTAACAGTAAATAAGGTTTGGTCAGGAAACATTTGGAGTGGTCACACATTTGAGCAAGAGGTTTAGTGGTGGAGTGCGCACAGGATTTGTAACTTATTCTCTTCCATACTAACCTGCTTCTTATTTCAGGTCTTGTCCAGAATGCCGTGTGATTTCAGAGTTTGTAATTCCAAGTGTATATTGGGTAGAAGATCAGAATAAAAAGAACGAGCTGATTGAAGCTTTCAAGCAGGGAATGGGGTAAGTGCTTTGAGTCCAGGCATGATCCTGGCGCCTGCCTGGGCTCTTGTTTCTGCCTTTGCCGTCACCTGCAGAGCCTGCCCTTCTCTCCCCAAATTGTGGTCTTGGGGGCCTGAGGCCACTCCGCGTCTCCTCTCAGACATCACGCTGGGCTGTGGAGATGCAGAGATGAGCAAAGCCCTGATGCAGTGGACCTACTTAGTTTTTAAGCTAAGCAGTATCCCGTAGAAATCCTGTTTCTAGTGCTGAGGTCGACTTGTCATCTGTGATCATTCATTCAACAGATGTCAATTGACGATCCGTATGATAGGCCTTTTCTAGTTGCTGGGGATACAGCATGAAAAAAAATCAGACAAAAATCCCAGACCTCACACAGATTTACATTCTAGTGAAGGAAAGAAAATAAGAATAATAAGAAACAAAAAAGATGAATGAGGAAAATATTATACAGTAGATGGTGGTCAGAGGTAAGGAGTGAAATATCCCCAGCAACGGGGACAGGAAGTGCAGGGATTGCAATTTCAGTGTGGGAGATCATAGAATGCTTCAGTGGGGTGACATTTGAGCAAAGACCTAGAGAAGGTGAGGCAGTGAGCCATGCTGCTGTGAGAACATTGTAAATGGAGGGAGTGGTCATTGCAAAGACAGACTGAAGCGAGTCTGCCTTGTTCAGAGAACAGCAGGGAATGGCTGGATGAGAGGAGCAAATTGGGGGAGAACTGGAGACACGGCTGGGCAACGGGTGGGGTGGGGGCAAATTGTAGGACTTTGTAGGTCATTGGATGGACGAGCCTTTTTATTCTGGATGAGATGGGCAGGTGCTCGGAGGAGTGACGGAAACCATTGATACTGTGACAGGATCGCTCTCGCTGATGCACAGTATATTGGAAGAGGAGGCAAAGCTGAAAATAGGGAGACCAGTTAGGCTATTGCAATAATCGAGGCAAGATACAACAGTGGCTTGGACCAGGGCAGGAGGTGTGGCGGTGCTGAGAAGTGGCTGGATGCGGGATCTGTGGAGAAGAGCTGCTGATGGATCTGGTGTGGGTGTGAGAGGAGAGGTGAGGATTCAGATTTCACTTCCAGCATCACCACTTCCCATTTCTTTGCTGCACGTCCATCTTTGTTGACCAGTTTTCCTTTCAATTATCCATTTTTGTAAAATATCTTGTGGGTTTATCACTGGGAAACAAAGGGCGACACAGAACGGTGAGGACCCACTTGCTGCTTCATAGCTGGTGCCTTCTCACTGTCCCTATGTGTGGAGGGGTCTATAAGAACCTCCCATTCTTGAGGGCTCCACACTCGACTTAATCACCTTCTAAAGGCCCCACTTCCTAATCTCATGTAGGCATTAGGATTTCAGCATGAATTGTAGGGGGCTAGACATTCAAACCATAGCACATGGTAACTGAACATATGCAGATGAGAACTGTGCAAAGCAAACGCCTCTGTACCATTTTGGATACCTGTGCTGTTTCTGTTGGCTATTCTAATATTTTTTAGAATTCCATTTTAACTTAGTTTTTTTTTTAAGCTTCTTTTTTTCATGTTTTTTCTCAGAGCTACAATACACTCTTAATTTTTTCACAGTCATAATTCATATTCCTACTGTCTTATATAATATGCTATTACCTCATTACCATCTTTTATACATATACATTATATTTACATACGCATACAGCATAATAATGTAATTTTTTAAATTTCAGCTTTATTGAGATATAACTGACAAAACCGTAAGGTACTTACAGTGCATAGAATGCCTGGCTATGCGCGGTGCAAGGATGCCTTTCGTCTAGTTCACTAACAGCGTCGCCTCATGTCTTTTTTTTTTTTTTTTTTGGTGAGAATATTTCAGTTCTCTGATAGCAAATATCAGTTATGTGATATCGTTATCAACTGTAATCACCATGTTTTGCGTTATATCCTCAGACCTTGTTCATCTCATAGTTAAAAGCTTATTACCTCGCTGTGTTTTATGGTTTCGGGTCTCACATTCAAGTCTTTAATCCATTTTGAGTTGATTTTTGTATATTGTGTAAGAAAGTGGTTCAGTTTCATTCTTTTGCATGTATCTGTCCTGTTTTCCCTACACCATTTATTCAGGAGACTGTTTCTCCATTGTGTATTCTCGGCTCCTTTGTCACAGATTTACCATATAGATCGATGTGGGTTTATTTCTTGGTTCTCTGTTCCATTGATCTGTGTGTCTATTTTTATGCTAGTACCTGGGCTGTTTGATGAGCTTTGTAGTACAGCTTAAAATCAGGAAGTGTGATGCCTCCAACTTTGTTCTTCTGTCTCAAGATTGCTTTGACTATTTGGGGTCTTTTGTGGTTCCACACAAGTTTTAGGGTTGTTTTTTCTATTTCTGTGAAAAGTGCCATTAGAATTTTGATAGGGATTGCATTGACTCTGTAGATTGCTTTGGGTAACATGGACGTCTTAACAATGTTGTTCTAATCCGTGAGCACATGGTATCTTTCCATTTAGTTGTGTCTTAGATTTATTTCATCAGCGTCTTATAATTTTCCAAGTATAGGTCTTTTACCTCCTTGACTAAATTGATTCCGAGGTATTTTATTCTTGATATAATTGTAAATGGGATTATTTTAATTTCTCTTTCTGATATTTCATTTTTAGTGTATAGAAAGACAACTGATATTTGTATATTGATTTTATACCCTGCAACTTTACTGTTATAATGTAATATTTTACATACATTAGAACCGTGCAAGGTAATATGACTTTTTGCTTTTAAAAGCTTGTGTATTTTTTAAAGAGGAAAAAAAGTTGTTTATATTTACTTAGATATTTACTATTTCCAGTGCCCTTTCTTTAATACATAATTCCTTCCAAATGGTGTAATTTCCCTTCAGTCTCAAGAACTGCCTTTAACATTTTGTTGATCTGCTAGTGATTAATTCTATTTA
Source organism: Rhinolophus hipposideros (assembly GCF_964194185.1). NCBI lineage: Eukaryota > Metazoa > Chordata > Mammalia > Chiroptera > Rhinolophidae > Rhinolophus > Rhinolophus hipposideros. The sequence goes on from NC_138060.1 coordinate 26,693,832, forward strand.
TCAGAAATAGCTTTTCTTTTCATTCATAAAGGATATTTTCATTGAATATATTGATCTGATCAGACCTATTCCATCTTTGCCTCCTCTTTCAATTCTAGTTTGTTTCTTTTCTAGACCTTTGCAAATGTTGTTCCACTATGATCAGGCCTTTGACCAACTGCTATTGGTCAAAGCAGTTGACCAATATTTCCCCCTATTTTCCCCTATTTCCCCCACACCCCCAGCCTCTGGCATCTGCTTTTCTGCTATGTTCCTATGAGTTTGACCTTTTTTTTAAGATTCCACATATAAGTGATACCATACAGTATTTGTCTGTCTCTGTCTGGCTTATTCCACTTAGCATAGTGCCCAAGCCAGACAGAGTCAAACAAAGACTGTATGGTACCACAAAATGACAAGATTTCCTTCTTCTCAAGGCTGAATAATACTGTGTTGTATACATACACCCCACACCACCTTTATCCATTTATCTGTTGACTGACACAGGTTATTTCCATACGTTGGCTATTATGACTAATGCTGCAGTGAACATGGGAGTGACCATACCTTGTCTAACAGGTGTGAGTTGGTATCTCATTGTGATTTTGATTTGCTCCCTGATTAGTAATGTTGATCACCTTTCCATGGACCTGTTGGCCATTTGTATTTCTTTGGGAAAATGTCTATTCAGCTCCTCTGCCCATTTTAAAATGAATTGTTGTTGTTGTTGCTATTAAAGTATGATTTATATTTCATATATTTCATATATTTTGGATATTAACCCCTTATCAGATAGTTTGCAAATATTTTCTCCCTTTCAGTATGTTGCCTTTTAATTTTGTTGATGGTTTCCTTTGCTGTACAGAAACTTTTAGTTTAAGATAATCCTACTGCTCTATTTTTGCTTTTGTTGCGTTTGCTTTTGGTGTTAAATCCAAAGATTATTGCCAAGACCAATGTCTAGGAGCTTATTACTACACCTTACAGGTTCTGATTAGAATTCCTTGGTAATTTCGATTGTAATGAATTACATGTGATAGATGTTTTCATATTGTCCCATTTTTCCCCCCTCTCTGTTCATCATCTTGAATACATTTATAGTAGCTGCTTTGAAATCTTTGTCATGTTGAACTTAATAGTAAATCATTTAGACTCAAACTCGAGCAGCAGTTCAAATATCAGTTCGGCTCTTTTATCCTGGGGCATTGAAGTGGGGGTGAGAGATTTGGGCAGTTAATGCACAGTGTTTGGAGTACTCCCTCAGGCCCTTTTCTCTGTGGGACTGCTTTTTCCAGGGGCTGATTTCCTCCAACTCTGTCTTTTGGTTCTTCAGGCCAGCAAGACTGGATATTTCCACTGCAGTTTTAGCCACCCTGCATAGACACCCGACTTTGACCTGCTTTACGCTAAAAGCTTTTTTTCCTAAGATAACTCACCTCTTGCCTTTCCATTCTTCCAGGTGTCTAATCTTTTGAAGAATCTTCGTGTTGCTGTTCATTCTCCAGTGTCTTTTAAAAATATTTCTGTTTCTAGTTATCTGCAGGAGACTCAGGTCTGGTAGAAGCTTACTAAAAGCAGAACTGTATGTTACTTTTTTTAGTGGTTCCTTTAAGTTGCTTATATCACATACTAAAGGCTTGATATTTTCCTGTTTTACCATTTTTCCTTGTGTGATGTTAACCTGTGTCCACCAGAGGGCAGGCGAGGCAAGGCAGAGGGGTCTAACCTGTAGGAAGGAGCTCTGCTGGAGCCGCCTGAAAATTCGCCTTGTTGTTTGGGTCTTTCCTGGCCTTAATTTCCATTGGTGACTGTTTTTATGCACTCCACAAATACTGAGCACCGTCTATGGGCCACGCACCTTCTAAGCACCAGTGGGGGCTATGCAGTAGACATTAGTAAGATAATTTCATGGGAAATTACAAAAGGGCAATAACATTTTCTGGTGACAAATTCTTCATCAGAGGCCCAAGCCAGATGTTACAACAGAAAAAGCATTTCGATCCACCTGGGTGAGAGCGTCAGGGAAAGCCATGAAGCCTGAATAGCCTCTCCCTGGGTGTTAAAGGTTGGAAGTGGATGAATAGAAAGGCATGGGTGCAGAACAGTACAAATTTCCTGTTTGGGGAGCAGTGGGAGTGATCAGGGGGGCTGAAACAGGTAGGATGTGGTAGCACCTACCCCCACAGGGGCAGATGGACTGGACTGAAGTCTAAGGGTGCAAAACAGGTGACTGCACCCTGTTTTGAGAAGCTCCTCTGGTGGGTGGGGGCCAGTTAAATGTCTGACAGGCGGGCAGCACAGGATGGCACCTCCAATGGCGTCAACAGTGTGGGAGCTGAAAGGACAGCTTGATTGGGGAGGTGCTGTGTCAGCAGCAGACAGTTGGATGTGCGAGCTGAGAACAAAGGGGGTGTGAACTGGAGGCTTTTGTCTTTGGTGACCAGATAAGGCTGGAGAAAGAAAAAGAACAATTATTTTGGGGGTGTAGACTAATTTTTTCAACCTGATGAGTTTGTTAAAGCCGATGTCCAGCACACTGGTGAGAGCTCACCACTTGAGCAGTCATTTGAAGCTCTGCTCAGAACCTCGGGGCAAAGGGGCCTGGATGGTGTGTGGTCCCCACAGCTCTGCTTGAATCTGCTCGCCAGCCGCCTGTGCTGGAAGCAGACCTGGTGGGAGTGGCACCCGGCCGGCCAGGTGCTCCTTCGCTCTGGACAGTCGGAGCTTGTTTTTGCTCTGCTCTGAGGTGAGGTCTCAGACCTTCAGCACTGGCCTGAGAAACGCTGGAATCAGCGAGTTCTGCGTCCTTGTCACCTGCCACCGTCACATACCCCAGCTGCCCTGGCAGCAGCCCTCCTTTCTGCTGTGATTTGCTTGCTTTCTGCACCTTCCCTTCCTGAACACTCCCAGGTGGCCCTCTGGATTTGGGGGCATCTCTTCAAGTTGGGATCATTTATGAAAATTTCATTGGAGCAAGAAGAATGGGAATTCTCTCTTAGGTTGTGATTTTCCTCAGGAGCGGGGGTTCTTAACGTAGAGGTCTGTGGGTACAATTCAAAGATAAGGGGAATTTTAAAACTTTTTGATACTTGTATTTTGTAGACCTATGTTTTCCTTTCTGATTTAAACACACTGGTCTGTAGTTAAGTACCCCTGCTCAAGGGTGCAGACCAAGGAAAATTGGGGTGAGACCTGTAACTTTAGGCAGCTGCTCAATTCACTGCTTTCCCTGTGACTCCTGTCGGGCTTCCTGGGGTCACCTTGACATCACTGCTCGCCAGGAGGGAGGGAAACCTCCCTGGGTGGAGCTCCCGTTGGGGACTCGGCACTGAGGCCAATAGTCCAGCTTCAGAACCGGGGAGCCCATGACAGCTGGCGCAGAGGAGAGATCAAGCCTGAGGTTCCCTTTTGGAGCATTGCAGGCTCCAAAGTCCCCACTCAGGTTAGGTTCTGTGTGAAGCCACGTGCCACTGGGATTATTATCCCGCTTAGAAGTCAGTGTCCAATGCCTGTAACGTGAGGATGACCTGGCTCTGGCCTTGGAGGCAGGATGGAGGAAGCTAGTGCTTCGTCTGGACCCTAGATTCTCCCACCATCTTGATTTTCTTCTTTCTGCTATTCAGGAAAAAAGCTTGTAAATACTTTGAGCAAGGCAAGGGGACCTGCCCGTTTGGAAGCAAGTGTCTTTACCGCCATGCGTACCCTGATGGGCGGCTCGCAGAGCCTGAGAAACCTCGGAAGCAGCTCAGTTCCGAAGGCACCGTGAGGGTAAGGACTCGGCCGTCTCTAGTCAGGCACACTCACCACGGGCATTTCCGGACGCTGCTCCTGGCCCTTCCTCTAATCACTGGCAGCCAGGGCTGGGATAGGCAAAAGGAGAAAAGCTCCCGCGCCTTAACGTTGCTCTTTATAATAACCGGGCATGCTTGCCCACTGTTTTTGCAGTTCTTTAATTCAGTGCGGCTGTGGGATTTCATCGAGAACCGAGAAAGCCAGCACGTCCCCAGCACTGACGATGTGGACGTGACGGAGCTTGGGGACCTCTTCATGCACCTGTCGGGCGTGGAGTCCTCAGCACCCTGAAGCACGGGGTCGCCCCGCAGTGTGGGCTCTGCCGGCTGAGCCTGCCCCGGCCAGACGTGCAGAGCTTCCTGTACTGCAGCACACGTGACGTGTTGCTTGGATTTGAGTGGGGTTGTATTTAACCGTGGTCTCACGCATTCTCCATTATTACAGCCATGAGAAGAGTGAAAGATATAAAATAACAAGTATATGGAGTCACTACTTTTATAGCTGATATCTTAGTTGCACCTCAAGCTCCTCAGGGGGACCACCTAACCAGCCAGACTAGACTGTTTTGATTGCTTGCTTTTAAAACCAGCCTGGCTCTTGTCCTTTATGAGCTTTTAACTCCCTAGAAATAGTCAGCTTGCAGTTGTCCCTAAAGCAGATTTTTTTCTTACCAAAGGACACCCCTAAAAAGATTCCTCTATAGTGAATTTCTCTAGTGTCCTTTAACTAGTGTGTGGTCAAAACTTGATCTGTACAGGGCTTTTCCAGGATAAAGTGGGCACTGCACACTGAGCATAAGAGTCGACTTAGGACTCTTCAGTGTCCCAGATCAAAGCAGGAGTCTTGCTATATATTCAGTAAGCAAAGGAAACTGGGAAGCACCTTCCCTGTAAGGGGGCTTATGAAGTAGCAGGAAGTACAGGTGGCAAAGCAGAGGTATGGCCCCTTGTTTCTGGTGTCGGGGCCACGATGCGAGGGAGCCTTGCACACGTGCCTGCAGGAACATGTCCCCTGTTCTCCCCTGTGGGCACGGGCGCCAGGCATGGTACCCAGACATTGGTGCACACGTGCGCTTGTGTTTGGCTCCTGCCCAAGCCATCTAGTGTTACCTGTAAAGCCTGGCTTTGATTTGCAATTTTGTAAACATTTAATGGACCTGCAGTGGTCCTGAAGAGAACTGAGTATGAGTCCTCTGTCATCAGTTGTGATTTTAATTGAAGGAGCATAATCTTGTGAATCAGAACTCACTGAGCCTGAATTATCTATTTTTATAAACAGCTATAGATACCAAATATTTTGTAAAATGCATTAAAATGTGGGTAGAAAAAGGTCTATTCTTACCTGAGTTCTGAGGTTAGAGTGCTTTTTGCATAATTTTTATTGTCTTTAGTGGAAGGTGACAAAGAGCATAGGACAAGGCAGAATTAAATTCACTCCCAGGTTCTAGGCCCATTTCCTGCTTCTTGAGTCCTGCTCCAGAGAGGGTGAACAAAGAGAGAGTTCAAGCTGTGAGCTCAACATTACTCTGAAAGGAAGAAACAGCATTAAGCCTACATTTAATTTATTTTATTAAAATAACATAATTGAACCATCGGGTAACTGTATTTTGTCAGGCGCAATAAAAACAAAATTAAAACCCAAATCATCAAGAAAACCTGTATTCCTGGCTTCCTTGCCACATGATGTGACTGTTGAGACAAGGCTGGCCGGGTGACCCCGCCCCATGGGGGCAGCTCCTGGAAGACAAAATTCAGCATGATGGAAGACTGCTCCCTGAGAGGGCGGAGGCTGGGAGGGGCAGGCCAAGCGCCTCTTCTGGAAACCATCCCAAATGCACTGGAGACCTCCACGAAAAGGAAGTGTCCCCAAACCCAAGTTCCATAGTACCAAAGCAGACTCCTTCAGGCGGCCGGGTCCCGACAGTCCTGGGCTGTTTGGTGCATTATGTGCAAAACTACCTGTTTGGCGCCACACCACTATCTCTGAAGAAAAGTCTTTCCTGTGATAAGCAATCCTTATAGGAGCTGATATTCAAAATCCATGTGTCGCGCCATCTGGGCTGGTTTGCCTGCTACCTTCATGTCCCCTCTGAGTGCTTTTTTTTTTTTTTTGCCTTAAAAATACTCCTTTAGCCAACAGATGGGGCCCCAGATTGCGTATTGCCACCAGCCGCCAGTCGTGCATCTTGAGAAGGCTCAGCTCATGAGCATGGGGGACGCAGGGAGGGAGCAGGACAAACCAGCATTGCGAATGGCTTCCTTCTCCAGGGCCAGAAAGGGTAGAAAAGAAGGCAACGTGAAGTTAAGGCCCTGTGAGTAGTCGAGGAGGTCCTTAGCAGCAGCTTCTCGGAAAACAAGCTCTGTTCCCATAGAAAGGGAGCAGGAAGGTGGTGCCTGCTCACTTCCCTTCCTCCCCTGATGGCCTGAGTGCAGGTGCAAAGTCAGCTAGAAGACAGGCAGTCTTGGGGACGTGGTCAGCGTGCAGGCATTGATATCCTCAGTGTGGGCCGCCCGATGCAGGGATGGCTCAGAAGCGCTCCGGTTGATTTTCGGTAGAGAGTGTTGGAGCAGCTCAATGGAAGACAGGATCTGAAACAAAGCCACAAAAAGGTCTCGGGTGGGTCTCGGTGTTTCCACAGCAGCAGCTTTCCACCAGCAGTTCAGATACAGGCTGTTCTCCCCATCCCACCTCTACCATCTTGCGGAGAACATGAGCCCCTCCCTATTAAAGAAAAAACACACTTCCCTCATTTCTGTCATTAAGAACTGCTTTACTTTCATCAGTGCCAACACCCTGAGCAAAGTCTTACCTGGGGAAAAAGAGGCCTCTCCTCCTTCACTTTCTTCACACAGTCGGCAACCAGCCTCTTCATTGCTTTGGGGCAGTTCTTGTACAGCTTACTAAGGTCTGGGGAGGCGTACCCTCGGCCCACCATGAAGATGATCTAAGGGAAAGCAGCGAGTTGAGGGCAGGGGCGGATCCACAGTGGAAGCTGTGACTCGCAGCCCTCCCGCGGCTCCCAGAGTGGGGCGCGGGGACCCTGAGCGGCAGGCCACATACCTGATCCCGGTTGTTGATGTGGGAGTAGGGCAGCTCCCCCGTCATGAGCTCATACAACACAATGCCATAGGAGTAGACATCAGACTGGAAGCTGAACGGGTTGTGATCCTGCATTCGGATCACCTCGGGGGCCTGCAGACAAAGCGCATTCATCACCACGGGGGCCTCACACACATGGGGGCCAGGCTCCCCTCCACTGGCCTTTCCTCTGCCCTCTACAGTTCTTCCCTAAAGGGCCGACACCCTCAGGCTCCGGCTAATTCGAGCTCTGGGATCAGGCACTTCCCACCACCCGACTCCTCCAAGCTATGCTTCAACATGGTTCTTAATCGCCAACTTCCTCCAGGAGACCCAAATTCAGCCCAGGTTCTCTAATGCCATTGAAAGCGTCACTGAGGTGGCCTGGACTTCAGGGGAATGTGGAGACAGGCTTTAAGTTTACATAGACCTCCAGGGCACCCCACGTGTCCTGCACCCTGCTAGTGGGAGCCTCGCCTCACCATCCACAGGATAGAGCCGGTAGGTTGTTCAACCTGCTGAGAACCACTCCAGCGTGACTTGACTGTCGCCAAACCAAAATCTCCGATTTTCACTGTCAGGCCTTCATGGAGAAATATATCTCAATGCCTGTTAAGGACTCTGGTTTCAAAACAGTGGTCAAGTTAATTTTGAAAAACTTCCCGACGTTCTTACCGGCACAGCACCTCTCCACCTCCCATCTGCCCAGCCTTCTCTGCACTGGATTTGCTAGGATTTCTGAAGTTTTTAAAAAGTGCTTTTGAAATGCCCCTTCTTCCGGGAGGCATGCAAGGATTGCTCGGGGAGCCAGATGATTTGACTCCAACCACAAACATGGCAGTTTTGCCCCTGCTTCTCCCCATTTACACATCTCGATGCCAGGTCCCTGGCCGTGTGACCTTCCCACATAAGGTAAGTGCCTTAAACCTCGAGACTTCTAAGCGCACAGGCTGCTTCCAGTCTCCTCAGCCCAGCACAGCCTACTGACTGCTGACGCCCGGTGCCTGCGTTCTGCCTTCACGACTAACTGAAGCAACATGAATAACAAAACAGCAAACCTTCACTGAGCGCTAAATGCTGTCGTCAGACATTTCTCACTAAAACAGGAACCGCTCAGTGACTTCAAAATCAGAACCAAACTCACCTCATTTCTGGGTAAAGAAGTCAGGCAGTTTAAGGCTGACTTGTGATCTGCTGATGCCCAGGAATTCACACCACGTTAAAATCTGTGGTGTCTGCTTTCATGGCATAATGTGTTGATGCCAAAAAACCCACCACTAAAAGGTATTCCATGCCCCAGACATGTGCCCCAAATAGGGCACATAATCCGACTCAACACAAATGCCACGCCTCTCACTGGCCAAGAAGCCAAGTTCAGCTGTAATGCCACAGTCCTTCCAAAGAGAAAGGCTGGGGGAGGGAGGGAGGCAGACAGAAAATTGTTACATTTCATGCCCTTTCGTGTGAAAAACACCTTAATTCATTCCGCTTCTATAAACACACATGAAAGACCTCTGAGAAAGGGAAATGGTTGATTCCGATAGTGACCTCTAAGGAAACTACTATGCATTTAAGAAAGACGATTTTAAGTAGTAATTTTGAAAATCTTGCAACATTTGGCTTATAGCTAGCTACTTTCTGACCAAATACACATTCTTCAGAAACTAGAAAGAAAAAAAAGACAAAAAGTTCCATCCCCCTTAAGTTAAATTTAGTAATAAAAGCATAATAAAACTAAGCCTATTTCAAGCATAAGCCAAACACGTATCTCAGCTCTTGTGGAAATCTTCCCAAGGTCACTTTTTGCTGAGATAAACTTTAAAAGTCTCCCTTCTGTATTCCTAAATTTAGAACTGAGCAGTCAAATGAAACCACCAAAGGATACTGTTGGATTTCATGTCTCTGTGGATGATGTTCTTTGCATGCAAATAGCTGTGAAGGGAAAACAACTATTAAAAACAGTGAGAAGGGGCGTGGGTAGAAAGAAAGCAGCTTCAAACTACAGCTATAAAATACTGAACCACCTGAAGGCCTGGAGTCACTGGGGTTGGCCCTGTGCCTGTTCAGGCCCCATTGTCATTTACCTAAAGATGAAGCCACAGCACAAATAGGGGGACTCTTCTCTAAGCATCAATTTTACTCAAAAACATTCTGACAACCCAATGTCCATCAACTGATGAACAAACAAAATGCAGGATCTATCCATACAATGGAATTTTATTCAGCCATAGAAAGGAATGAAGTACTGACACACTACAACATGGATGAACCTCCAAAACAGGCTAAGTGACAGAAGCCAGACACAAAAGACCTCATCTTATATATAAAATGTTCTAAAATAAGATAGCGATGGTTACACAACTCTGAATATACTTTTGAAAACCACTGAATTGTACACGTTAAAGGAGTGAATTTTATGTGAATTATATCTAATTTTTTTCTAAAAAGTAATTGTGACTAGTTATTTCTTAAAATGTAAGGTAGAACGTGAGGTTTTAAATAGCACTTCCAAGTACAGCTTCAGCTTCAGCTCCCAGACATCTGGGGGTACGAGGAGTTCCCGCTCCTCCACACAGGGGGCGCTTCAGAGGAAAAGTTTCAGAAGCACTGCTCTGGGCTAGCCAAGGATGGAATGAAGGAACACACACCCACACACAACACACACCCACACACATACTCACACACCCCTTTCCCAAAGAAATGTGTCAAGCACAGAGACCCAAAAGAGTAGGATTTAATGCAGGTGCTAAGGATGACCTTTAAAACATTCTCCAAAAGAAAAATAAATTATCCAAAAAGTGACATCTGATCAAATCCTCATGTGGAAGCAGCACACCTGTGGATGGGCCATGCCTCAGACATCTGATGCCTGCAGAGGGCTCTGCCGTGGCTGTAAGGCTAGGTGTCTGGCTGAATTTGGGGGGCAGTGGCTGGAAACTGAATCTGAGCCCCAACGCAGCAGTCTCAGTTTGGGTGAGAAAACACAAGTTTGTCAATCCCTCAGCCCACCACAGAGGCTTATTTTCAGCTATGCAGAAATATCAAAGAAATCACTTAACAGACTTGGCTTTTCTAGTCCTTATTCTGATTTAGGGACAAGTCGATGCCTGGATCCCAGACTTTGTAGTCATCAGGCCATCTACTCACTCCATTCCCTGAGCTGTCTGCCGGGCGATGTCAATCAACTGGAACATCTGAAACTTGGTCTCTTGGACATGCAGGTGTTTATAGAGGCTGCTGCCCTCACACCACTGGGTCACAATCGCCAGGTTGTCCTTCGTCATGTACCCCATGAAGAGCAGGATATTCACGTGCCGTGTTTTGCTGGAGGGAGAAGGAGAGAAAAGGCTCTGAACTTTCCCTTGCTTCAGAATAGAGAGATCTACTCTGCTTTCCCACAGACAACGAATCCTGTGTGTTCTTAACACCACCGGCGCTTACAACCTGGGTGGCTGGCAAAGCAAACCCCCAAGACCATGGAAAATCCTGCTGGTGTTCTGAGCTCACAAAGAGCCCACCGTACTTCCCCGCACTGCTGGCCTTATTTAGAAAGGGCATTCTCTTTCCCAGCATACACTCACAATTCTCCCCACAGGAGTCACAAGGACCCCTCCTCTGTGGGATTCATCATGATTCAACTTATCCCTACAAGTCTAAACAGTGACTCAAAGATTTGAAAGCTGAATGTTTGAAGTCCAGAATAAGGCAACTTGACTATAAAAAGAGCTCTTGGAAATAAATGTGAAAACCACCTTTCTCCCTGCCTCAACCCAAAGCCCAGAGACAGAACCTATGCTGTTGAGTATCTTGTGCCCAGACACCTACAGCAGTGGAAAGGGGTGCTCATCAAAAGGGGCTCTTCTAAAGGCTTGACAACCACATAAGCTGGAAGGAAACCGTCCACTCCCTTTCACTTATAAGGGCGGGGTTTTAGCCACAGGACTCCACAGTGAACTCAGTAACCACCAGTCCCAGTCACAGGCCCTCAGACAGGTCTGCACTGTGCGGCCCTGCCCAGGCCCCGCCCCTGCCACTGCAGGCCACCTTCTACTCACCGCAGGACAGCCACCTCATTCCTAAAGGCCTGGAACTGCTCTGGTGTGGGGTCCACAACCTTTAGGATCTTGACTGCAACGTCTCCTGCAAATTAGTGTGGAGTCGGTACAATCAGTTAAATGATCTTACTTTATTTTTCATATACACTAGTTTTGAGATACAGTGAATCGTTTATTCAAAAATCACATACCTGCACAGATAGAACAAACATGCATTTTCTAAATGATTCAAGTGGCTGAAAAAGGTTAAATAGGTTACACTACTATCCTTAAAATACCACCGCACAGGCCTTGAACAGGCTTGGTTTATCCTATTCCTGTCAGGCCTGGCATCCCCGGAGGTACCGTCGTCATAACTGGGCCTGAGGATGGCAGCAGCGGGTGGGTATGAATGGCCCCGCAGACGCTGAATCTTTGGGGCCAGAAGGCTGGTGCCAGGAAGCAGGTCATTTAGCATGTAGTTGATGTTAAACTCAGCAGTTACATTTCAATGAGTCCTGAGATGGTCCCTTGTACAAATTCAAAGGTATACATTGAAGTTCAGCTTCTTTGCCTTCAGTACCATTACAAAGGAACCCCAATGATTAGCACTTACGCTCACCACACCCTGGCCCTGTGTGCTTCCACAGGCGTTACCATCTCCTTTAATCCTCAGTTGCCCTACTGCGTAAATACAATTGTCCTCATTTTACCGAAAACAAAGAAGTCGAACCACTTGCCCAAGGTCACACAGCCACAAACCATGTGCTAGAGCCGGGATCTGACTCCCATGGCTGCACTTCTAACTACAATACTGACAAGTGACTGTTAATCACTGTCAATCACTGAGCCTCTTTATAAACCTTAAGAAATATCCATAGATCAATTCTACTCTATATGTGCTACCAAGTTAGAAGCCACTTCAGGAGTGCTTTTCATGTCATATTTATCATAGTACTGTAATTACTTGAAGCCCCATTAGGACCTCAAATTTCCATGGCAAATCAATTTACTAAAAGACAGCCTTCCGATGATGAAACAGAGTAGAGCCAGTGGATGGCAGTGGAGGTGACTGAGTTCGTCCACATTGCCAAGCACGTTGCCCCCCTTGCCTGTTGGAGCAGTCCTCATCTCACGTTTGGGGAGCACCCACTGGTACAGAGATGGTTCTCACGCTAGGTCCCACACTGGTGCCTTGTGACCACTGGTCTTATCACCCAGAGCTAAGGCCCCACTTCACAAGAGCCCCACGGTGGCTCTCATCCAGCTCCCCGGCACTGTCTTTACCATGGGCTGGGGCTGCCTGTGAAGGGGCTGCTGATTGGGGCGGGGGGGGGGGGGGGGGGGGAGGGAGGCAGGCTCTTCACAGAGGCCTTTTATCGAGGAAGAGGGAGCTCGTAACCCCACCTCGTCCCTTCTGACTGAGGACGACGACAAGGGACTTGTGTCACTGCTCATTCTGGAGCGCTCTGAGCCAAGACTGGGAGGGTGGGGGACAGGGACGTCAGTCTCTTGGCAGAGAGTATGGAGAAATGTCTGAAGGAAATGGGATGGACCCAAGGGAAGGATTTTTACTAAATGGGAAAGAGGCTGTTCCAAACTCGGAGCCAAGGTGAGGCAAGGGGGATGAGAGAAACCTGAGTTGTGTTTAGAAAACTCTAGTATGGGATTTGGGCACCTTAACAAGGGGGAAGCCAGGAAGGAGTCTGCTGCAGGACCCCAGTGAAGCTAAAAGCACAGTGGTGACATGGGAACAGAAAGGAGGTGGGGGCAAGAAACCCTGTGAAGGTGAACTGACCCAACGGGGCAGTCAATGGAGGGGCGGGTCCAGGAGATGGCAACGCTGGTGGCCTAGGCCCTGGGCAGAGTCTTAAAGGGACAGGCCCGGGTGGGGGTGCAGGAGGAAGGTTTGGGGAGATGATGGATGGTCCCTCAGGAGAGGTTGCTTCTCAGGACCTTCCTAGTTCGTGAGCCTTTCCTAGTCCCACAGTTCTCCTCTGGACATGCTCCAGTTGTCACTGAACTCACCCTGCGGTGGCACCAGTTCTGCACCTAATCAGTAATGCAGCCTCAAAGCAGAGGAGACACCGGCAGCCAAAGCCTGGTCTCAGTGACACTCACCCTAACCTTACAGACAGCGGGAACAGCCGGCTTCCTCCACATCTAGCCTCCACTTTCTGGAACAGTGAACAGAACTTACGCCTGTTAAAAGTTCACTTTTCTTTGTTCCATCATCACAACCAGTTCAAATCCTCTCATCTTTCTAAGTCCCATTATCCAAATATGCAGCACACATCAGTGTAAATCAACCACGATACTGGAGTCTTATGCAATTCACTGGGGGGAAACTGAAAAGGGCTGAACCAGACCCGGGCCCCGCAGAGACCCACGTGCCAGCCAGCTACTGTGAGCAGTGACAATACCAGAGTAAATGCAATTTCTCACTGAAACCCAGAGACTATACACGACCCCATCCCCGTGTACATAGAAATATTCCAAGGAGGGCCATGATAGGGATTCAATCTGCTAGGAACAATGGGCAAACATCATAGGGAAACGGATTTTAACTCACATAAAGTGCAGCTTCCCATGGTAGGAGTTGCCCAGAGCTAGAATTTCTCAGGGGACCCTATAACCCACACCCCAGATCTTCTATTAGCTTCCCCTCGCTCACTCTACTGAAGCCATCAAGACCTCCCTGAGTGTCTCAAACAGGCCAGGTGAATGGCCCACTTTGCACCTGCTGTTGCTGCTTCCCCAGGTAGGGTGCACCACCCTCAGGCCTCGTGCGATGCCACTTCCTTCTTAGCAGACTCCTCCCCTGCCAGCCTACAACAGCTATGAACCGGGCCTGCCATGCCATCCCTGCTTTCCTCCATTTTTCTCCTTAGCACTTGTAACACACTATATACTTCATTTACTTTTCCTGGTTATTGTCCCCACCAGAATATAAACTCCAGTAAGACAAAGAAGTTTTATCTGTTTTCTTCACTGCTTCATTCCTAGCCCCTAGAAGAATACTTGGTATTAGAAGAATGCTCAGGAAGCACTGGATGAAGAAATGAATGGATTCTAAGATGGAACTGTCAGCAAGTTAGGAATTGACAAGCTGTCTGTCTGAGGTTCTGGAGTGGGAACTGGGGACAGCCTCTGGCGGGGAACACTAGGGACCGAGTGCCCAGCCGGAGGCCCCAGGCCTGTAGAATCAGGTCCAGGCTGTCCAAGTACCCTTCATCACTGGCAATCTTACATGTAAAGGATGGTACTTATTTACTTTAGCAAGTGATATAAATGATAAAGATAAACGCCACAGAACTTTTCATGGAGGGTATCTTATAACTACATGGAACAGTTAACCAGAACTTCTTCCTTTCCCTTACTAGTAAAGTCAGAGGTAAATATAGTACAAACAAGTTAAGACAAGTTCCTATTGTTTTTTAGTAAGATATTAAGTTGATATTTCATTCATCCCTCTCTGAAGAAGGAAGAGCTGTATCATTTGTGAATTTTTACCTTTTTAAACCCCAGTTCATTTCCCTGCATTAACCATTTGGGATTGTCTAAAATTTATTATACACACCCCTGCTTTCTAGAACCGAATAGAGTGAACACCATTCCTCCACTTCTTACTGACGCAGTTATAAACCTCAGCGTTAGGCCAAGATGGGGATCCCCAGATGTGGGTTCCATCAGACTGCTTGCCCCACACTAAGTGGCCCGACTGTTCTCCAGTTTGGGGATCTGCTCTTGAGGGGTTTGCTGCCTTCTCATGCCATCAGCCTGACAGCCTCCACTGCTGCTGCCTTCATCCTTTTTAATGTGTTGTTTGTAATTAGCAAAGGCTAGTGAATCAGACCCCAAACTTATGCTCAAAAGGAGGCTCTGTGCTTGGGCCCTCCTCTTTACATAAAGTAGGTGAGCTTTTAGTTCATGGAGCTGAGGCCTCCATCTTGGCTGGCTGCTCTGAGATCCTTCTGTTTATTTTCACAGCTGTTAGGCAGAATTAAAAATTTTTTAAATCACCAAAACAGTTTAATTTTTAAGAAATTGAATAAAACATATTGTATACAAGAACCAGAAAAGCATTACCAAGAAAAATGGGGCCGGGTAACAGGACAAAACACTCAATCTAGAAATTATGGTTTCCTTGACCCTCTCTCTTTTCTTGTTCATTCAGAGACCAAATGCTTTCTGAGGGGCTGACATAAAAGTCCACTGCTCCTTGACCCTCAGACTTTTGAGGCTTAAGTTAAAAACACTAGAATCTTAAAGGCATTAGACATGTTACCTATATTTTAACAGGCGTCTCCATGGCAGTAACACTAAGAAATAAATCTCCTTACCACAGTCTAAAAGCTTACAAGATTGAGACAATATACAAGTTCATAGGCAGTACTGTGACAAATCTAATGCTTTAAAAATTATGTGCTCAATCAGAAGAAACTTAAATTTGGGTACAACTCACACTGCATCTATTGGCTTTTAGCTGAGGCTTTAAAATGTGGTATAAAAATGATTAAATGCTCCTAATAGAAGCATTAAAAGCAATATTCACTGCTCCACCTCCTATAATTATTAATAGTAGCAGCCTTGTCTCAGATACAAGCACTCTCTCCCACAAAACTGTGTTCTTTTTCTAAAGGATCATCTAGACATTTATGACATTTGGAAAATAATTCTGCAGTAGTATAATTTCTGAGGTACCCAAAGAAAGGCCACTAGTATACAAGATGGAATTTTCAAAGGAAAAGGAATCATCCTACAAGCAATTTACAAATATTCGTTCCTATACCAGTCCCTTAAAGAACCTGAAATTCGTCAGATGATTAGTTATAAGTGGCAAACTCATATATTAATGACCATAAGGTATTTATAAAATGGGAGGTGCTTCTCAGTTTTCAACACCTTGAATTTTAATGCTGAACTATCCATTTGATCCTCTTAAATCCTCTCAATCTTTGCCCATTTACAAATAAAGATAAATCTGGTGGCATCCAAAGTAGAAATATAGGCACCTGGGCACTTTAGATGTTTCTTTTTGCTTATTTTGTTTTGGCTTGTTTTTTTTCCTTCTTTATTAAAATCTGATTTACAAGAGGTGTCTTTTTAGGAACGTGTAGCATTTTCAAGACAATACTCCCTATATTTGTTAACATCCTAAAACTAGAGCCATTAAAAACCTGACAGAGAAATGCTAAGTATGTTCCAAAATATACAGGCTATAGCTACATACATTACAATAGTACTCTTCTTCCAAGTGACAAAGTGTTTCCATTAGAATAAGAACACTAACACTCCACAAATTCAAGAATTAAGCCTATGTCCTCCCAGTTTGATGGGGATTCCCACAGGCAATCCCATAGCAGAGCAAAGAGAAGCTGTTGCAGGAAGCTCTTGCCTTCCCTCTGCACAACTACTTGACCATGGGCTTATTTCTTCCCCTTTTCGGGACCTCAGTTTTCTTGTACGTAAAATTTCTAATGTCCTTTCCAGCTTTAAGTTTCTAGAATCCATGCTCCCCTCTCAGCAGCAGACTCTTGCTCATTTAAGAAGCTTCAAAGCATGTCCCATGTGCAGCCTTAATTTGATCATCTTATAAGAAGAAACCCTGACATACAGGACCCAACCTGTTCACCAATTTCTAATTATCCTAGAAGCCTCACCATACCAATTATAGCATCGTGGAATCTAAAAAGAATGCTATGAAATTTCACTGAGATACTAAGTTCAATGTTCAGATGTAATCAAGTATCCCTGGACAGTACTGCTGTGAGCTGCAGGACTCCAGGTATCTTATCCCGCTCCTGACCCCCTCTAGACTGAAACGGGACCTCATCCCCGCCTGAAGTCAAGGCCCAAACTTACCATGCCACTTGCCCTTATAAACGGTTCCAAAAGAGCCTGACCCAATCCGAGTGGAGAGCATCACTTCACTAGCTTCTATTTCCCAGTAATAGCTTGAATCTCTCTGTCCACGAGGCCTCTGAAACAAGCAGAGATCATTAAATAAATTCCATGGGATGATAAAGGTCTGTTTAACAAGCGTGTCAACAAAAAGATCGATTCCATCCATTCCTATATCTTTTAATGATAGACATATTAATTATAATTCCAATTTTTTGTCTTTTGAGACAATACCATTTTAGGTGTGTCACAATGAACCAGCACATTTGCTAATGCAAGCATGCCAAAAACAGCACTGATATTTGTGATTCATTAAATATGTTTTTTAGTAGAGTCCCCTGCCCCCGAAAATTAGAAGTATTCTCATGTCCCGGCTAAGTTTTTCGTATTAAACCCTAACTGCAGGAGGTACTGTTGGCCACACTCACAATTTTGTTCTTCTCCTGGGTCCCGGATCCCGGTGCCCGCTCTCTCTGTGCTGGCACGGGGGTTTTGGGCTGTGACCAGCCCGTTGGGCTCAGATTGTTGGGGCTGCTGGACAAGGCTGAAGGTGAGGCTTAACACAAAACAAACAGAATCCATACATGGTAAGCCAACAGACGATACACAGCATAAAGAGAACAAGCCCACTACTATTTGCTAAATGACTTTGAACAAGTACCTGATTCACTGTGACTTCGAATTGCATCCTGAAACAGAAAAGGAAAGTTGGTCAATTTCTGAACTAGAAAAGATGTTCTCTGGGGAGGGGCAAAGGGAGGAGGATTTGCAGAAACAAAGTAGATTATAAAACCTCCAAAATACAGTCTAATGACACACTCTCTCCTTTGATTAAACTCACCAAATGTCAGTGGCCAATATCTCTAAAATTGTTATCAAATATTAAGAGGAATGATATTAATTTTTCATATACAATGAAAACCACATTCTTTGTCTCAGAAAAAAGCAACGCACACAGCAAACTGATACTCTTTAAGGAAGGCTAGCAAATCGCTAAGATCTTTCCAATGACTGAGGATCTTGCTCCATTGAGGCTCCAAAAAAACAAATACGGGGGATTCAGTGACAACCTCATTCTTCCTCCTCTGGGAGGTTATCAGGGCACATTGAGCAGAAGTTGGATTTGATACAGGTGAGCACGATGACTGTATTACTTTATCTGAGCCTAAAATCATAGAAAGCTGAAAGGATCATAATCCCCTAGTCCAAACTCTCCATCTGAGATTGAGAATAGGTATTAGAACAGGGCAAAGGACTTGGTCAGGGTCACACAGCCAGTAGGTGGCAGAAATAGAACCACAAACCATCACCATGGACCTCAGCTCTGAGCTAGTTTACTACAAAATATTCCTCAGACCTTATGGGTAAGCTCTGAAATTTGTTACATTTTACTCAGGTGAGAAGTTAAAGGCTACCTTTAGAATTTATTACAAACGAGGGGGTGGGGGGTGTCAGTTTAAATCACAAGGCCCACCACAAGACCTAAATCCTCATTTTACCGATCCTCATTTGGAGTTATAAATAGTAAAAATATAAAACCACTTGGCCCCCACGTTCTCAAAAAGGATAATTTTCTGGGAAGGTCTATTTTCTGTTTTCTTTGTGTAACCACAGTAAAGACAAGAGACTTTTCTCACACGGCTATTACTGGAATGCTCCCACTCCATGACATCTTTACAAGATAAAAAAATAAAAACCATAAACCAAGCTGCCCCGCCCTGCCTTTGGCAGCCCCACCAAAGCCCCTTCAGAGTTTACCAATAAAGTCTGGTTCTGGGGTTCCCACACCTGGCGTGTCTTCAGGAATCACCCAGAGAGGTGTTTAAAAATACAGCCTCCCAGCCCCACCAGGATTGATTAGCCATGTCTGGGAGAGCAGGTGGGAAGCACAGGAATCGGTATGTTTTTTAGTACGACCTACCGGATGACTGCCAAGTAGGCAAAACTGGCTACAAAATAAACCTGAATTTCAACAGAATATGCAGCAGCTATAGCTTTATTATACAAATAACCTATTCTTTGTTTTCAGTCAAACCATGGCACAATGTATTTTTATGGACGAGAATTATATTCCCGTGCACTAAAATTTTTTTTCTTAATGTCACATTAACTTTCTTCCCTGTATACATTATATAACTCACATTTTATTCTGTGCTAATTTCTACAGTTGGATTGATTTATCCTAGAAGAACTTTTCAATCATCTTGGAATCTAAATATCAGTTAAAAAGAAACACAAATGGCTTAAACAAAGCAAGAATGTGTACTGTAAAAATGCTGAATCGTGTGATAATCAAAAATTTGCTCTGCCTCTAAAGTACAGAAACGATTAAGTATAAGAGTAATGCTAATTATTTTATAATAAAAATCGAGAATTTTCACTTTTAATATTTCCTCTAAATATGAGAGGAACAAATCACATAAGATAAGTAACTGGTATGTTATTGTATTATTATCAGGGCTAAGCATGATAAAAAAAGAATTAAAATTCACAGCTTACATACACATGACCTCCTCACAATCATCTTGTGATATTCCAAGTGCTCCCACCCCGCAAATGACGTTAGACCCACATTCAGAAGCCAACATTTCTGTTGAATCCCTGCCACCTCTAATTGGTAGAACAAGTATGTCTAAAGTGATTTGAGGGTTGAGTGAGGTAAGTTGTGCCTGAGGTGGCAGGTGTCCCTCAGGTTTTTCAAGGAACAATTCCTAATGTAGAGACAATACTGTTGTCTCTGATAAGCTTTCAACAAAGGATTTTCAGGGCACATCAACCAAACGGACACATGTGGTTTCTAAACAAGGTATAAACAGCATAGCGATGCTGTGAGTACCAACCAAATAAATCTAGTGTTAGTCTTAGGCTGGAACTGATTTTTTTTTTTTTATGCCCATGGCCTCAAAAATCACACTTGAAAAACTTTTTTCACCTATCTGCAATACCACATACAGAATATTTTTTACTCCTATATAATCTATTATCCCCCCATGAAAACAAGTCTAACAAGAAATACAAAATTTAATTTAGTGATTATTTAATTTTTGATAGTCTACTATCTGACAGTCTTAGCAATCCTGTTAATTTACAAGACAGCAAAGGCATGAAGAAGAATACCTACTCTTCCCCTCAAACAAAATCGTCTGGACCACGCCCTGGGAGAAGCATTCAGGCTGTTATTCTAGTCCAAAGCAATGAGAAATAAAGAAGAATAAAGAACAAAGGAAGTATTTTAAGTGTATTCAGTTGTTATTAAAGATGAACTAGAAAGCAAACCAAACAAATAGAACATACCAAACGGCCAAGGAAAGAAAAAGCAATTTGAAAACACTAGCTTTGGGCACTTCTACATCTCCCTAAATACCTGCTTATTAAAATCCTATGACTCCACCCTTTGATTTCTAAATAAAAACACTTAAAGTCTCTCAGAGTTTGTAGTTCTCCATCACTATTATTTTCTTTCCCACACCAAAATGAAACTACTCTTTATGTACTGTATTCACTAGTTCACTGAAATCCTATTCAAATCTCACAGGGAAAAAATGAGTTCAAATGTTCACATTTCTTCAGGAAATTTTAGTTCTCCACTTGAATGATATATACCAACTGGATTATTCAGCCAGTCTAAAGATGGACTGGATGAAAAAGAAATTCCAAAAGTCCAGAGACCTGAAAAGGTGCTGCAATATTCCTCATCAGGTTTGAAACCCAAAATTCTCTGACACAACGGTCGCCCCCACTTGAGTAACTGACTGATACCCATCACCACCCCAGGGGGCCCTATTACCTCAATCATCCTGCTGTCCACAGGCAGGGTGGTGCTGACCATGTGGACATTAGGTGTGGACGTCGACCTCTGCCTCTGGGAGAGGGAACCTTCAGAGGAGGGGCTGGAGGTGTTGAATGTGAAGGCGTGGGGTGTGGAGTATCTGTGCTGGGAGCTAGGCGCAGAGGAGAAAGACAATTTCATGATTGACACTCAGGCCTCCCCACCGGTCAAGTTGTTCAACTACCTACCATTAAGATACTCTGGGGCAAACCCTATTTGTACTACAACCTCTCACAAAATGTGCCTTTCTTTCAATATGCACCATTTAAAAAAATTTCTTCTGTCTAGGTGCTTTTGCATGCAAATTTTTGAAAAGGAAATAATATATGTGCTTGGAATTCACATGAAAAGAACACATTATCTTCTTTTTAATAAATCACCTTGAGCGAATACTCCAAATTTTTAGACCATCTCTGAGAAGAACAGATTAGTATTTGCCAACCTACTAAGCTGGAAGTTGCCCAGTTCAATTGAGAGACTAAATCAGAGAACTTTAAGGAAGATTATTTAACAGATGGCTGGACCTGCTGGGTGTGTCTGCAAAAAGGCCAGCATTTCATCCACGTGCATCCTCTCCCCAATAACCAGCTCACAGTTTATTAATGCAAATTCAGTTTTTAGGTTGCAATATCTAACTGTGAAATTAATCACTGGCCTCGTTCAGTCAATGCCACTCCCCCACCACACTGGGAACAACATATGAAGCAGAACACTTTTCTTATTTGCTCTAAAGATGTTTTGTTCAGATTTAAGTAATACAATGCATGAATTAAGGGATAAAAATGAGTTCAAATGGTAACATTTCTAAAGGCTAGTTTCCCAAGAGAAATTGTTCTATTGCCTTGAAAAATTGCCTTCCCAGGTAATGTAATGTTTATGCC
This sequence comes from Rhinolophus hipposideros, assembly GCF_964194185.1. Lineage (NCBI taxonomy): Eukaryota > Metazoa > Chordata > Mammalia > Chiroptera > Rhinolophidae > Rhinolophus > Rhinolophus hipposideros. The sequence goes on from NC_138060.1 coordinate 26,715,329, forward strand.
CTCAGAGGCCGTGATTTCTTCTGTGAAATCTTCAGAAGCAGGTACAATTTGTTGGTCAGACTTGCTTTTCAAATTATCAAGAAAAATAAAAGTCATACACAAATATATATCCATATATCATTTCAATACAAATTCCTTGTTCTGAGATATGCTGCCTTTAATAATTCCATGGTAGTTTTACAAAGGCCATTAAATATTATATAATTATATATAGAGGGTGCCAAAAAATGTATAAACATTTTAAGAAAGGAAAAAACTGTAATAACATATACCAATAACAAAAGACGAACACAAGTCATGTGTATATATTTTTTGGGCATCCCCTGTAATATTATGTTGGTACAAAAGTAACTGCGGTTTAAAAGGTTAATAATTGCAAAAACCGCAATTACTTTTGCACCAACCTAATACATTTAAAGTCAGATTTTGGACAAAGATGTAGATTTTATTTTAGGTTCCTAATTCAAGTGTAACACTGAACAAGATGTGAACTCAACAAAACTGATTTCAAAGCTGGAAAACAGTAAGGACAAGGTATGCTCAAACTCACAGGTACATTTAAAAGGATATTTATATTAAAAATCTAATTAGATGCCTTTTTTTTAACACAGCAGTCTATTAAATACCCATGGTTTTAGCAATGCAAGGCCATAATAACATTTCAAAGTTGAGGGTGTCATTTTTATTGCATCACTGTATATAGTTTTGGAACCCTTTCCCTGAGGCTCATCTCACTACATATTGAGAAAGGCAAAATCTCAAGGTCATTAAAATGTGATGATATTAAAGGGCATATCATGATAGTAAAAGAAACCTGTAGTCAGTCACTTTCCAGAATGTAAGAACTACAAGACCATAAAGAGAAAGTTCTACATTTTGCTCTAACACTAATATTAAGTTCCACAGAAGTAGGAAGGGGTTTACACAGAGAGGAGAGAATGCAAAGGAACTCTGGTCTTTTGTATTCGGGATTCCATCCCACTCACCCCAGTGTAACTCTCCAAAAGAAAAGCTGTAGGTTAAAAAAATTTTTTTACCTAACAGGCATCCGGGAAACAGACTCTCGCATCCGGCGCATTGTCAAAGAAGGCAGTGCTGGGACCCCACTATCACCAAGAGTGGAATTTGGAAACAATCTAAATGAAACCAGAGAAAGACTAGTTTATAGACTTGCACTAATTTTTGAGTCAGCCTGCCTTGCCTTATTAATCAACAGCTCTTCAAACTAAACTTTTCCTAGTCACATTTCCCTCGACCATTTTAGGATACCAAGAATAAAGGGACCACTAACCCTTTAGTGGGTTTGAATGACTACAAAATGTGAACAATATGGACCTGCCAATGCACATACACGCTCTATGTGTTTCTAGGAAACACTGGTCCAATGCCTGGTTGTGTAAAAATAATGTTTTTTAAAGCTACACAGTGGGGCACTTTATAACATAAATCATGTAGAGCTTTATCTGAAATATTGTCTTGGAAATACATACATGAAAAGACTGAATTATGAAGAATAAGTCACACTCTGCACCATACATTATAAGTAAGAAGAAAAATGATACTGATATTAATTGGGCATCTTCTTTCCATGAGATGAGCGAGCACTCATACTCGGCAATTTCACGTTGTCTCAGGTAATCCTCACAAGAACCCTGCAAGGAAGGTCATAACCCCCTTTTTTCAGATGAGTGAACTAAGTCTCAGAGGTGGTTACAGTTAGTTTGCTGGACTCCAAAGCTTGTGCCATTTATGCTACACAAGGTCTCTTCACAAAAGCAACATGTCTCTACCACAAAAGAGGATGTTCCCATCATGGCTTGATAACACTTCCTTAGTTTATCCCTCAACAAAGGATAAAACTTCAACTTTGACTTTTTATATCCTTAAACAGTTTTTAATGTAAACGTTACTAAAAGATATTTGTCTATATGAAATATATTTTGGTATCTCTCCTGAAGAATACAAATGTCTTTTTTAACGTTTTATACTCAAATCATTTAAGACTGTTTCCAGTTTGAGGTGAAGACTGTGTGTACTAGCAAACTAGTATTGATAGATAACACTGACAAGAGAGAAAAGACAAATGTCTTTTTGGTTTTCATATCCCGTTGTCTTATGAATCACAGTATGGTGATCTCTACATGACAGATAATAGTTTTACCTGCTCATTTGAGAGTCATGCCACACTAAAACTGGTTTCAGAAATGTCACGTTTCTAAAGTAGATGGTTTCCAGATCATGACAATTCATTTATTAAGTCCCAAACCCCGACTTGTCATTCAAACATATAATAAGCATTCTCAAAAGTGTTTACTTCCCCACCCCCTTATGTTCTTTGAAAAAAGAAGAATTCCTTACAAGAGTTGCCTGACATTACTCCAGTCCACACACATAGTAGGTACTTTGGTGCTACAGTGCTCGTGAAATTTGTAGCCACAAGTTTGACATCGAAATCCATTTAGTAGGAACTTCTGACACATGTCACAGAATGCAAGCTTCAGGAAGGTCTTCCGAGCCTGGAACAACAAGAACACAGGTGTAAATTATGCTGAGTAAATGAAAAAAGACAAAAGACAAAATAATTTCCTTCTTGATCCCCAAGAGGTTTCATAGAATGAAGAGTCATCTTCCAACATTTGTAAAATTCATACCTAGAAATTCAAGTATATCTGTGACTAATGAGGCTTAAATTGCCTTACTGTAAAACAATGGTACAACTAGAGCTTTAAACAACATATATGCTTATCATCTGAGAAATTCCTGTTGGCCAAAGCACCCAACATGCCACAAAGAGAGAAGAGATCTGCAACTTACAAAATTGTGTGTTGTGAGGGGAACATGATCCAGGAAATCTACTTGAAGTTCTTCTCCAATCAATGAGGCAGCATCAGTATTCCAATCTAAACGTGCTTTTTTACTAAAGGAGATTTTTAAAAATATATAATACAAAGGGAAATATTTAAACAAGGTAAGCGTTCAATACCAATAATAGCAGCTACCATTTATCTCATGCTATATAAACATAAAACCTAATCCTAGACAACATTACCTTATTTAATTCATACAACAAATCTATGAGGTAGACATAATTACCCCCATCTTTAAAATGAGAGAATTGGGCCCTAAGAAGGTAATTTACTCAAGGCCACAGAGTGAATGTAAAGGCCTATGTTGGAATCCAGGTCGGCTGGACTCCAAAGCTTATACTCTTAAAGTTTTCTTTAAACAATGAAATATAACAATCTCATGATGAAGCAAATATGCAATAAATTGGACTTTGTGACATTAAAATCCTATAAAAATCTTAAAACCTTCTAAAATAGGTTATTAATATTGTTACAGCAGAAAGTCAATCTAGAAAATACATAAATAGGAAGAAATCACAAATGAAATGCACTTTTCTATTAATAATAGGCTCAAATCTGTAAAGTTGTTTGCAGGGTCTATCAATATAAATTGACAGACTTGACTGTCTTAATATTTACTCTGAGACCACTCTTTCTGTGCCTAAACTGGACAGGAAAATCGATACATTGAAATAAAACTTAATGCCCAGTTCCTTTTTCAAGTCTTGTCTAGTTAATCAGTCCCGACTCCTAAATGATGACTATTCTCAGGTAGGGAGAGAACACATTCATAGCACCATTCAAACCTCTCCCTTTGCTTACCAGAAGACTATTTCAGCCGTTTCTCCGATCATCCAACAGCAAATAAGCCACTCCTTAATATAATTCCCTATATAAGGTCTGGGACTCCCCTATCACTCCAAAGTTCTGTTTTTTACCCTAATGAAGAAAGAGGGGGCAGCCAGTTTTCTGAACAGTCTCAGGTGCTGTCAAAGAAAGAACCTAGGGTAGCTCTAAAACAATGCAGCCTTGGATGAGAGTTGACCAAGCCCCTCACTGTCTCAGAATTTCTCTCGTCTTTTTTCTTGAACAACAGATTAATGTTTCATAGTTCTGGAGGCTGCAAGTCTAAGATCAGGGTGCCACCAACATTGTTAGGATCTGGCAAGAGCCCGCTTCTGGGCTTGAAGATTTTTGCCTTCTCACTGTGTCCTCACATAGCTGAGATCTCTCATCTTTAAGGAGCACTACAGACTGGTTTGGGGACCAACCTTGTTCTATATCCAAATAAAGCTGACATCTGCTTCAAAGATTTGCCCTTGAACAAATTGCCTGCTAAGCTGAGAGGTTTAGCCTACTCACCCTTTTGAGTAGACACATTCCCTGGGCTGTACTCTCAATCTAGGGAACTCCTTGAAACATAACAGATGTAAGCCAAAGCTCAGTACAGAACTAGTACCTTCCAAGACGAAGATAGAGGCAAGGTAATTTCCCCACTTTTCAGGGGGGAATAGTAATAGACAATGGATAATTATGGATGGCTCTGATACGCTGGGGCAGTGCCTAGCCTTTGGAGAGAAGACTCTACTTTGCCACTACCATTAGAAATTGATGGAACTATGGATCTTCCTTGAAGCAGAAATTCTCCTGCGTCTCTTAGCCCTGTGTCTGTCAAACTGTAGGGATTCAGTAAACATTAGGCAAATAAAGATGAGTGAATTACAAGAATCAATCTCTTGAGTGCAGCATTCTTTAACCACACGCAAATACTTTCTCAGCCCTTACTCTGCACCGCATGACAGCAAACACAAAAATTTTTGCTCAAGAAGCAAACAATCGTACCATTACTGTTTCCATCTATGGAAACACTATCAACACCTAACGTGTATTTTATTTTCCAATGCAATGTTTTCAAGCAATAATTTCAAGCTCTTATTTTATTTTTCTGCCTTGTCTCTTTATAAACAAGAATGTACAAATACACAATATTTTACGGGAAGCTAGTAAATGTTTTAGAAACTGGACGTTTACTAATATGAAGGAGGAGCTAACTTTTGAGTCCTTACCCTTTGTGCTCGTGGAGAAGTCTGAACACTGCACAGCACTCTGGTTGCAGGCCCCTCACTTTGAGCGCTTTCATAAGGCAGTCATGCAAGCTCATTCCATTTCGTACATTGACCTGGAAACAAAGGACCAGCTTGAGGAACAACACAGGCTGCACACCCCTTGGAAAGGTTGAGCATAGAAAGAAATGTACCAGTCTATAAGAGTGTGTGTAGAAATAGATTTATGACAGAATGGCTTGTAGTGGTATGCACATACACACTCACACAACCAGAATGTCAGCAGTAAGTGAGTGCTTGTATGGAACATCTGTATGTCAGATTATGCCACTACTATAGTACTCTTAATGACCTGGGGGAGGGGTGTCTATGTTACGTTAATTGGGGAAAATATTTTTCAGAATAATACAAAGAGTAAGGTTATTTAAAGGGCGGAAAACGTGTGTGTGTGTGTGTGTGTGTGTCTGTGAGACAGACAGAGAGAGAGATACACCCAGCTGTTAACATCGAGAGAGTGGTTGGGAGAGATTAACTTTCCCTTTACACATCTCTAGTTTTTGACTCACTGAAAGGTACATGCAAGCATGAACATCCACCAAAGGAAAAATAAGCCAGTCTGGTCTATAAACAAACATGAGTTTTTCTGATCAAAACTTTCTATTTCTACTTATTTTTGACAAAATAGTTGATCTTCCTAACAAAAATCCCATCTCACATGCACTTCACGATAGTGAGGGCAAGCAGGAAGTGTAGGAAGTGCCCTGCTGTAAGAGCAAACAACACTGTCAGTTTAACAAATGTGCACAGCACTCCGCGTAGCCTTAGCAGTATATGGCCCCCACATTCCTCTGGACTTAATCCTCAAAAGCTAGGCAGGCACTTAGAGGCCGAGTAGAAAGTGTGGGTGCCCAGGTGCTAACGCTGCCAGCTGTATACACATTTCAACTGTGCTCTTTAGAGTTTTGATAAAAGCCCTATACATTTTGTTTTTAAAGCCAATACAGTTCATCAAAAGTAAGGCAACTCGAGTCAGGATGGCCTAGGAGAGCAGAATGTAAATTTGCAGAACTTGCAAACCGCCTGCAATGGAGCTACCCACTGGGTGGAAGTGTGACAGCTGACTGACCACGGCTGCGCAGCCCCCACAGGGAGGGTAATGAATGTTTGTATCTATTCTAAAGGTTTAAAATATTTTAAAACACTCATTTAAAATGTTCCACAACAAGTTTATTTTAAAGGTTCCTTAAGCAGTGATACTCTTAGAAGATCCCATTAACTTCCAGCCTTCGAGAAACAAAACTAAGTGAAACATACTTATAATGATCTGAACTATGAAGACAGCAAGAATGAGAACAGAGAGAAATAAACACATACTAACAGTATCATGACCTGTATCAAACCCTGTGCAGTAGTGCTTTGAAAACTGTAAAGTGATATCTGTGTTATATTATTAACCTTCATTAAAAGTAACAGACTCCAAGAGCTAGACAGTTCTTTAAATATCCTCTACTCTAGTGGGGTTCTCAAATGTGGCTGCCATTGGAATCATCCAAGGGGCTTGTGAAATGCAGAGTCCCAACCGCTCCCCTCCAACACATTCAAGGATGCTGATTCAGTTAATCTTGAATGAAATCCAGAAATCTGTATTTTAACCTGCCTTTGAGATGATTCTAATGATAAACAATAGTGTTTAGTGACAGTCTAATCACTCATCCAACAGTAGTAGTAGCAGCAGTGGTGGTAGGAAGGAGAAGGAGAAGGAAGAGAGGAAGCAGGGGCAGCAACAGCAGCAGTTAAACAGACACGTATGTTTACAAAACAAATGACAAGAAAAATTCAAAAACTAAGTAACTACTAATTACTACTTCTAAAATTATTTAAATCAGATATACATCCTCTCTGTCATTCTCCTCTCTACAACTCCTCATGGATACATGCTGAAATCAGCTAAATCAGCTAAATCTGGAGCCCCAAGTAATGATAAGAGTTATTTTGGGTTCCTGCAGTAAAGCGACCTAGGGATGATTAGAAACAGCTGACTGATGGTGCTGGCCAGCAAGTGATTCCTTTCCCTTTCCGCGCTCCCCTGAAAAAAGCTGGGTGCCTAGTGAAAGCTGTTCTTCCAGAGATAGATGGTCCATCTCTACCACTTTACTTCTGAACTAGCCACTGTATTCAGCATAAGCCTCATTTCATAAAGGTCAGGAAACAGGCTCAAAATAGTATGTATAGTGTCTAGATGACACAGCTAATAAAAGGCCATATAGGGATTTAGATTTGGGCCTGCTTGTCTTAAAGGTCCACACTGTGCCAAACTAAGTTTCTCAATCTCCCAGGCAAACTGGTAGTGGATGGAGGTGGAAAAGAGCCGCAGTAACACCCAGAGCAACACCAGATGGTCCTCAGCTTCCCATCACATTCACACTGCCCACCTGGGCTTTCCACCAAGGTTAGACAATGAATGCGAAACAGTAGGCAAAAATCACTTCGCAAATGAAAGATCACATTGAACTATGAGGAGATTATTACTATTTGTTCTGCCAGCCATTAAACTTTCATTTTTAGGAAAGGAAATAAAAATAAATTTACTCAACCTTGAAATGCCTTTTGAGTTTTGCCTTCAACATAAATGTACCTAAATGTACAAATACTGTAACTGGGAGGCTTTTCAGTTCACACACACAAAAAAAGTATAAAGGAATTTATTAGTAAACTGAGGAGAGTGGAACTGTTAAAAACAAACTGAGAAAACTCTGGCCTGGACTTCCCAATCTCGAAACCTTCCCACACCTAGGTACAAAGAATAAACACAAAGCACTGATTTTACACAAAGAATAGAGGGTGGGAAAGGAGAAGGTATGGAAGTTTTGAGCTAAGGTTTTCTCAAATGTCCCACCAAGCAAAATTAGCACAACTTCACTTTTCTGTTCTAACCAGATGGTTTTTTTTTTTCTCCCAGGATAGCAGGAAACATTTTTGAGCAGTACTTTCTTAGAAAAGTTGGGGTTTTGTGTCAGAAAACTGAGTGGCAGTGTCCTACCATGACGCCACTACGAATCTGTCACTGGTACTACAAAAATAAGCTCTGCAGGAATAACTGGCCTGTGCCAGTGCCCTGGAAAAGAGGAAGACGCTGTGATTTCTAAGCTACCTGCAGTCTTGCTCGGGGCCTATGAAATTTAACAAAACTATTTTTTGTGGGTAATTTTATTTTCCTCTAAGTACTTGATTGCATTACTCCCCCAAAATTTAAGCAAACATTTTGCTTTAATCTTTAGAAGAAAAAAAATTTCATTAGTAATTTCTTTAAATTCACTAGAAAGGTCTAAGGAAGTTTTTTTTTTAAAAAAAAGTCTTTGAAAGATATCCCCATAAGAATGTACTATTTGTTTGGATCAAGTGGCAGAAGACATTCCAGGCAAGAGTAATAATAGAAGGCCAAAGGGTGGGGGGGAAATAGAGTGTGTGGAAGGAACACAGCAATAAAATCTGCAATTGGAAAGCCAATTAATAAAGACTCTAAGTGACAGTGAATATTTTCCGTTTATAAGTTGGGCGACATGATCCATAATGTTTTCCTATAGGCAGGTGGAAAGCTCAATTTTCTGAGAGGAATGTTCACGTACCACTGTTCTTTGCTTGTTTGGCAAGAAAACCCGGATAGTATTGCTTGTCTTAGAAGAGTCCGTAAGTTTGCCATCATCTGACGCCCGACGCTGATAGCCAAACTGCTGAACTATCGTGGGGGAAATGCAGCTGGGGCCATCAAACACTGCGTCTTTGAGTCCAAAACCATTGCTGATCGTCTTCCAAGCCCCCTGTATGTGCTCCATTGATGCAGCTTATGCAATACTTAAATCTGGGTAAAAAAAAAAAAAAAAAGGACAAATAATTATAATTCTAAAACAAATGCAACTAACAACACAATATATAAATTGTGAAAATAGTATATGGGCATTCTCACATGTGATACCTTCTGCTTAAATAATCAGAAAACTTCTATATTAGTATATTTCCATAAAATATTTCATAGACAACTGAAAAATTAGCAAAGTGGGGACTAGAGATCAAGGGTTATATCATCAGTTAAAAACCAACCTGCAACATGAGCCCAGGTCTCCTGACTTTTAGTCTAATACTTTTTCAACTGAATTTCTCTTCTTTGATTATTGTATATCAAGTATGAGCAACTACCCTTGAGTAGGAGTTCACGTTTGTACTATGAGAATTTTTTTTTTAAAGCATAAGCCATAATCTTCTGCCTTCAAGGAAAAGAAATTAGTACTTCTAGGACCTGTATTAGGCACTTTATATATAAATTATCTCATTTAAGTACCCCAAAGATTTTAAATCCCTTCATCCACCCTTCATTTTTTAAACAAATAAGGCACAGAAAAGTGATACTATTTGCCCAGGAACACCAAAGTGATAGGCAAAATAACCAGATTCTATATCTGTTTAAATTTAACATCCATGAACTTTCCACCCGAGTTCAGAGTGCAAAAACAAAGCTTATAAACAGAAGCGAGCGGAGACAGTCACATAACCAAAAATACCCCAATGTTTTTCATTGGGCAACAAGAAAACTGCAGTAGAAGTCCATAGATAGTCATACAATGACAGTAAGTCAGACCGTCTGCAGTAAGGACACACAGTGCCCTGGCAGTGCCTGGGACTCAGCAACCACGCAGACGTGAGAGATTTGTTTCCTCCTTTAGAAAAGGGTGAAGATGACAGGAAATCCCACCTTTCAGAAACTTGTCTTATTATTAACAATAGCTACCATTTTCTGGGTGCTACTATTATGAGGCCGTACAGACTGTATACATCCCACTCATGTTATCCAACCTAATCCTCAGAGTGATACTCTAGGCAGGAATTACATCCCCACTTTACAGATGAGAAAATTCTCACACAGCTTTAAGTGTCATAGCTGAGATTCAAAACCTTCAACTTGGACTCCAGAGCCCTTACCTTTTCACATACAATACTGATACGTGAAATCATTCAGTCACAACTGAAATGGCCTAGAATTAAAGACCATTTAATTCAAACCTCTGGTTTTCAACCAGAAGCTTCTGTCTGAATACCCATTATGGACAAAGCTCTTTCTCACATCACATGCCTGAATCAAGAAGGGATGACAGATATTAACTATTCTTAGCAGACAACTGAGGAAACCAAAGGTTTAAAGACTTACTCAAAATCACAACGTGGCATTACTCTCGGTCTTAGCACAACTTTTTTGGAGGAGAATATGGTAATAACTATTAAAATTTTGAAATGTTCTTAAAGATTGATGGTCCATCACTTCAATTCTCTCTAGGAATGTACCCTACAGAAATATAAGGCAGTGTATAAAGATACAAGTTTACAGCATTGTTTATATCCTTGAAAACTTGAAAAAAAAACCAGATACCTCACCCCAGGGTCCTAAAAGTTAATATCCGTGATAAATGAAGCAGATTTGAATGAACCAGATGGAAAAGGCTGTGCAAGATAAACAAAACTGAAAGATACAGTTTGAACCTTTTTATATTAATCTAGAAAGAGGAAGATCTAGAATCATAAAAAGGTGAGAAAATCTAGAATTAACAAGTATTAGTGATTATTTCAGCAGAATTGTAAGCAATTTTTACTTTTTACATATTAACTATTTACTTCTTGCTTCTGATATTTTACTATTACACTATAAACTTGTATGAGCCCATTTTATTTCTGTAAGGGAAGGTGAGACAAGACCCCATGACCTTCAAAGTGGCAGGTCATGACACACTGCCTCAGCCTCTGATACTTACACCTGAGCCCTGACACACTCCTAACGCCATCCCTCAGTTACCAGGAGGTCACTTTTTAGGGGCACCCACAGTTCCTATTTTCCCTAGATCTTTTTTTCCCAACTACAAAGGAAGAAATGAAGACGTCTGCAACCAGATGAGACTGAAAATGAGGGGAGGGAGGGAAGTGGAGGGGGAGGGGGAGAGAGAGACAACTCATCCGGGCATCTCACTAGCCTGAAATGAGGCGGCTCCTACGATCTATAGATATAAAGCAGCCACCACAATTTTAAAAACTCAACTCATCGTGTCCCCTTCTAGTTAAGACTCGGAATAAAAGCTAAACTTCTTTCTGAACATGCCAAGCTTCACACCTCAGGACTTTTGAACTTCTCACTCTCTTCATCTGGAAGGCTGAAACCTCCAGAAACAAGCAAGTTGGCCTTTTCCCCATCAAGGTCTTCACCTAAAAGATCTCTTTAGAGGCGTTTTCCCCTAGCCACCCTCGCCAGAAGACCCCACGCTCAGCCCCATCAAATAATCCTGTCTTCTTTTCTTCATGGCACTTACTATGTCAGGCTGTTTACAGATTTTGGTCAGTCCCCGCCCTTCCTTCAGCATCCTGAGGTCAAGACTGCCAGTCTCGTTCACTGCTATGTTCTTAGTCCTAAATACTGTACCTGGAACATGAAGGCATGCAACTATTTATTAAATGAATTAAATCAGGAACAAGAATGCTGCAAAACTGTACCTTTTTTTAATAGAAAAGACCTGTCAAGGACTAGCAAATGTGAATTACATCTCCAATTGATAGCACACCTTTATAAAAAAAGTACCATTCAGCAAAAGACAAACTGCATTCTGGATTTAATCGTGGAGAAAGACTATATTATATAATCTATTGGCCAAAGAGTCCCTTACAAAACTTAAATGTAGCTTAAAATCCAAGGATGTAGTTATTTTATGAATTCTAAGTCTTGTAGGCACTTACAAAATGTGTTGGTGCTTAGTAGAGAACATACCACAATAACTTTGAAAGTGACAAAATAAAAGCAAATCCACTCTAACAAGTTTTAGATTAGTTATTCATAATTTTTATTTTTCTATGCCATATCAAGACCTCGTACAGGCTAAGAAGCTGCTAAGTCAGTGCTCCAACCTTTCTCACGCCACACATACAAAATGATAGTTTAAGGCAAGGCACGCGGAGGTAAGCAGCAAGCCCAGTAAGGCCAGGGACCTTACCAGTTGCCCCAGGGCTGATGCGAGCACCTTAACCTGTTCATCATAGGAAGCTCTATGCAAGGGTATTCCTTAATAAATTTACCATAGGGTAACACATCTGAAAACAAGAAAGAAGCATCTCCTAAAAAGCATACAGCAGTAACATACTTCAATCTTAAATGGAAACATTCAGAGGCCCTATTGATACTAGTACTCCTAAATGTAACATAAACGTAAATCTAGCCCTAGTATTGTGGTCTCTCCCCTCTGATCTGTTAAGTGCTCTAAGTCAAAAAATAGATATACACCCACACATACACACCTAGAAACATACTACTAGATAGAGCAAAGTAGAAATCAGCTTCTGAATGTGAAAGGCCTTTCAGTTCTAAAGAAAATTTTCAAAACAAATGCAGTCTCTTATGAATGGAGAAACTAACTGGGTTGGAAGAAATCAATCATTTTTATAAAGACATATGTATCTCCCTATAAAGGATTGCTATTCCTGGTATACAAAGAACTCCTGAAAATTAATAAGGAAAAGATGAAAAATGCCACAGGGAATTAAATTCACAGAATAAAAACACAAAGGCCATAAACATATGTGTGTGTATATACTGGAGACATAAGAATTTTAAAAATAAAATACAATTTTTTAATATTAGATTTATAAAATTTAAGACTGAAAACATCCATCACAAGCATTTGACAAGAAAGCTATTACTTGTGGTTAAGAGTATAAACTGTAAGAATCTCACAACCTAATAATGTCTATTAATTATTTAAAGATTTAAATTCACATTTAAATTCACCGGTACCATTTGACAATCTATCCTACAGAAAAAAAAAAAAAAACTAACCCTACAAAAACACACAAGAGTATTTACTGCAGCACTGTTTGTAATACCAATAAACTGTGAACTACTTCCGAGTCCAAGTCGTGGAACTAAACCAGAACAACTTAAAGCACAGCTGGTTTACAAAAACAAGACCTCCGAGGAAAGGGTGCTGCTCCAACACATTGGCTAAAGGTCTAATTTAAAGAATATTTATCTAGACATTTTTGTCTAGAAAAACTACTATCTGAAGTTATGAAAAATCCTACTTTGTTTTGCCTGAGCAAACTTTTTTAAAAGTTTTAAGCTTTAAATAATATTGAACAGCACTGCTAAAATTGTAAATTATTTTCCATGATGTAAGAAAGGGGCCAACGTCACCTGTCACTAATACATTTTAAAATACTTTAAAGGACTATACAAGTTGTGTAGTATCAAAAGTAAATCAAACATCAAAAAAGATCAATTTAAAATGTTCATAAAGTAATTCTTGGTATTCAACCCTTACATAAAAAAGTGTTGCTTAAAAAAAAGATTGTTAAATATTCCATTTGAAGATAACTTGGTAACAAAAAGTTTATATGGAATCCAACTGTAAAAGTCCAATCATAAAAAATAATTTTTTTTGTAGGTAACTCTCTTCATATATACAAAATCGTAGCTTTATTATTACAAAAGCTCCCTGACTTTAAACATTTATTTGGTGAAACAGCCTGAGAATTTGTATTCTACAGACTAAACATTTACCTTTTACTAGAACAGACACAGCATATTCATAATTTCATTTATTGTGATAACTAAAGTCCATAAATTACTTAGGGTGTCTACAATTTACTTACTATGAATTCTTCTAGCCTATTCTAGAATTCAGGTTCAGCCAGTTCCAAGCAGCTTCCTTCTGCATTCCAGTTCCCCTCCAGCAACCCACCCTGGCCTCACAGAACACCTCAGAAATCAAAAAGCCTAGACCTACCCTACTCTGCTTCCTCCATTTTGGCTACTATTACATCAAACAATTGCCACGATGAGCCTCATCACCAAGTCAGTCTCTGACAGGCACCAGGTTGGGGGTATTTTACGATAGAAAAAGGGGACCACTCATTAACTGCTAGATAGCTTAGCTTTTTGCAGTCATCCTACTCAGTCAATCATGAGTTTACCTAAATTTCTCTGAATCTATTATTTTTAGCCTACTTTATTTCTTAGGGTGGTAGATTCCACTGGTTCAACAACAAAAATTGCCTTTTACTGGCTTCATGCTTCATTCTGCCATACTGGAGTTTGAAGATATGTTCACTTAAGGCACATAATTCAAGATTTTTAAAATATAGACTCTTTTCAAAGATTTATCTTTCTATACAAAATGTCCATTTTTATTATCATAGGTCACTTGTCACACTCTCAACCTCATTTATTCTCTATGTGAATATTCCTTTTCAGAAAGTCAGAGATATATCCAAGTTTCTAGATCTAACTTAAAAGATGGTTTATAAATTCTAAATAGTATGAAGTTTAGGAGAAAAAATAACCATACTAGAAAGACACACAGCCCTGAATTATGCAGCAAGTGGACTCAACAAAGAGTCAAAGGCCAAGCCCCTGAGCAATCCGATAGGCTCTACTTGGAGATCCATTTCAGCTGCCTTCTTTGGGCCCGTTCTGTGGTGTAACTAAAATAGTTTCAGACAAGGACAGAGGAGGTACTCTCTTTTTAATAGACAGCGTCTTCAGAGAAGAGACTTAAAAAACTCAAGTCTCTTTCTTTCCTAGAGTATATAACTCAGCATTTTTCAAATTATGGGGTATGACCCATAGTGGTCAGGATATCACTCTGGTGAGTTATATGACCAGCTCTCTTAAATTAGATAGAGCAGAATGTATCTCACATAGTACAGGTAAGTAGTATTTCGAGAAATCTTTGATTGAGATGCACACACATGTACTTCTTCATGTTGATCACTACTAAGTTTGAAAACTATAAATGTAATTCTAAAGCCCAGAATCTCTAGGAGAATTTGTACAGATTTCCAAAGGCATTTATCCACACAAAATACATCTTCCTGCACTTGAACAATGGCTTTTATTAAGGATCCATCTAGTCTTAAAGTGTCTTTATTAGTCCTACCAATGAACCCTCTCCATGTGTGCTAATCCCACCTTATGTTACATTTAAAACAGAAGTCATTTCCCCTACTTTCTGTTAATTCTTCCAGTTTCATGTATTTCATTGCTATGTGGACTCAAAAACTTAGTATATTAAGTTTTCATTCTTTTCTCAGGTACCATTACTTTGTGACCTTATTCATCATTCAAATTTACTATGAAGCTATCTACTTTACTGGATACACTGCCAGTAACCTGAGCTCATTCTCCAACACTGAGTGGGCTACAGGGTTCACTAACTTAATGGGACATTTTTAAGGCTGGAATTTACATACTATGGTTCTCACACTATATAGTCTCATTTACCAAATTATTTTTGCCCTATGTTGAGTTCTAACATTTCTCCCTCTCGCTCTCGCTCTCTCTCTCAATAGCCCTTCCTCTACTTTCTTATTTACCACTTCTTATAAAGATCTTTGGTGCTGTGAGGCCCTCTGTTTCCTGCCTGCTGAGATGATGTTCTTTTCTGCTTTCAAATAAAATACCAAATGAAAAGTGTGGTGTTAACTCTCCTCCACTGAACTTAACATAGATTCCCTCCCCAATTTAAATCCTTATCTAAATTATACACAACCAAGACTGCAGCACTCATCTAGTCTTGCAACCGTTTTTACTTTCTCTTCTAGATGGTTTGAGAGATCCAGTCTTTGCATGTAGTACAAACATCTTAAAATGTACAAAGTGGGTTTCTAAAGTCTTTCTTTGAGGGGCAGTCCCTCGGTAGAATACTGTGTGCGTCTCTTGAGGCTTTGGGTCCTCTGGGATGTTCTTCAAGTAAAGCACCTGAAATTCCCCCTCATAAAGCCTCCCCTCTTTGCTCCCTATTCATAACTTACTACTCCCTCCTCTTTTTCATATTTATACTATTCACATATATATTAACAGCACTTCACACCTTGTATCATAATTATTTATTTACATGTCTGCCTCCCTGCCTGCTATAAGCTCCTTAAGGATGGAGTACAAGCCTTCTTTGTTCTCTGTTCTCTCAGAACTTAGCACAAGTGACCCACAGACATTACTCAAAACCAATGGGGTTGTAGTTGTAGGATCCACTATACATTAAATATTAAAACATATATAAATTAAGGAAAATGGCTATTTTTCAATATAATATATAACCACAAGAAAGCATCCATAAAAAAAAACACAAACATTTAACAAAGACTTTTTGGCTACCTAAACAATAACAATATTGGTTGCTCTCTATTTTGACACCTGCCAAAACTCACTAGGCAACAAGACCCATTCATCAAAAATTAAATTTCTTAAAATTCTGTACCAACTAAGCAGCAACAATGCTAATATTGAGTTCTTTACATTTCGGTATGTACATAATAAGTTTCAGTTCTTTACATAGGGTGTCTCATTTAATCTTCCCAACACCTCTATGAGAAAGACTATTATTTTGATTTTGGAGGAAACTGAGGACCAAAAAAGTAAAATAAAATTGTCCAATGTTACACAGAAAGATAACCAAGATTACTGACAGAACATCTGAGGTCAAAAGCACTCACAAGTTTTACCAAGGTTTTATCACACCATCATTCTTTATTCTTAAGACAGATAAGATCAGTGCATTTGTGGGACAAGCTATTGCTCAGATGAGGTACCAGATTTCAACCTTGTGGCTGCCTGCACTAGCTTCCTGACAATTTGGTTCTTTCCTTCCACTCTGGTACCTTTTTAAAAATTATACTTTTATTTAAAATATGATATAAGCTCAAAATGTTTTTGGAATTTTAGTTTTAGCATAGTGTTTAAGGCTTGGTACAGTTGCTTCTTCCTTCTAAGGGAGAGTTTTGCTTTTTATTTAGCTACATCTGAAAACATCGATAATCCCATCACTTGAAAATTTAAATATGTATTATGAACTTATTGTTTCTACTACCTACAGGAAATTACTGGTAGTAACAATTTGATGCTCACACCTTACCAAGACAATATCAGTCATTTAAACTTTTGTCAATCTAATGGATAATAAATACTAACTCATTAATTTGATTTTTACTTAACTCTAGTAATGTTGGATATGTTGGATATTTGTAAATTGTCTGTTCTTGTCCTTGGTTCGATTTTCTATTAAATTATTTGTCTTTTTCTTCTTGAAAAAAATAAAAATATGACCTAAGAATTAAATTGAGGAGAAGGATAAAGGAAAAAAGTTACCCATAATCTTACTCATCCTAACACATTTTTTTTGAATATCATCTTCTAGTATTAGAAGCAAAATACGTGGATATCAGTTCAAAATCTACCTCCACCTTTTATGAGCTGTGTGGCCTTTTGCTTAATTGCTTCACTTCCCCCACACCAATTATCTCAATTATTCATGCAATAAACATTATTGAGTACCTACTAGGCACTGTTCTCGATGCTTGGATTACCTCAGTGAAATAGAGATAACAGAGCCCTGATTTCAGAAGAAGCATATTTTCTAGTGGAGACACACAATAGAGTAAATTATGTAATACAACAGAGAGTGATAGATAAGTGCTGGAAGAAGGGCGCAGGCTACAATTTATACAGTGAGATCAGGGGCGCCTCAGTGAGGAGGTAACAGCTAAGCCAAGACTTGGAAGTCAGGGAGTCTGACTCGCAGAGAGCTGGGAAAACAGCCAGCGAAAAAATCCTCGAGCAGGAATGTCCCGTATACAAGGTACAGCAAAGAGACCACCGAGGTCAGTGCAGTGAGAATACAGTTGGGGGGAGAAGGGACAATGCAGATAACATACTATCTTGTTGGTCAATATAAGGAGTTTGCCTTTTACTGAGTGGAACGGAAGCCCTGGAAAGTTTTTAGAGCAGAGGAGACACAATCTGCCTGAGGTCCTAAAAGGATAGCTCCAGCCGCTATATTGCAAATAAACTACATAGACAATAGATATATAATTTTGGAGTTCAGAGGATGTCTGGGCTGAAGAATTAACTAACTGTAAAAAAAGGAATAATACCTCATTGAGTTGTTATAAAAATTGTTCGGTGTTTCCAAGGCACTTAAGCACTGTGGTTGACACCGTGAACGATATTGTTCTAACTTCTGCCTTACAGAAGGACACCCAGCACATCCAGCCAATGGTTCACTCGCTAAGAAGTTACGTCCCTAGTACACACCACCATCGGCCTGGAGGAAGGGGATTCTAATTCACATGAAGGGGGCAGTCAGTCCTACCGGCTGAGCAGTGGACCTTTTGCTATTTGGCAATGATTTCTTTGGGGCTAGTTGTGGCCTTAATCTTTGTCCATATGTATGCACAATCGCATTCTCAGTCCAAATCCCATGCTGCATTATTCTTCCAATTTAATTTTAAATATTTGATCATTATTTGTGTAATTATTGTTGTGTGGGATTTAATTTATTCTTACCTATTTTAAGACACACTTCTTTTTTTCTTCAAATTCTAAAATCTCTGGAATCAGAATACATCTTACAAAGAGTGGTATACATTATTTATCCTAACAGAGACCCTGAACTAAACACCTTCAGGAATATAGGTATTTTGCTTAACACCCTAGGCGTGGGATTACTGGGTGAAAAGGGAAGAATTATGTGTGAGTGCTGCTACTGTCATGTTTTTAATATGTTTAAATTGGACTTGGGTGAAGTTTTGTCTTTAAGATAAGCTTATTGTCTGAAGCAATTAGTCACTTTTTTTTCTGATTATTTTTTCGGGTGGGTGGGGGGCAGGTTGGTAAATTTAACCCAGAAAAGGCAGGTCATACTGCTACTTCATCTTCTCAGAAGTAACAAAGTGTTCTAAACGTTTAGAAAGTGTAGAGATACACACTGATAAAGGCACACTGATAAAGTTACACCAGTGGGTGTAACTTTCGTAAGAATTTAATATCCAGACAGCTCTCCATCAGATTATGTGTTGAGTGAGACAATTTTGTGTTTTTTATACTCTTTCAAAGAAAAGTATAACTCAGCAGCCTAGTTCCCAAGAGCTCTCTGAAATGCTTCTAATAAGAATGCCCAATATCTTTTATTCCTGAAAAGGTAAAACAGAAGGTCTCTAGGGGTGGCCGGTTGGATCAGTGGTTAGAGCGCTGTGCTTATAACACAGTCGCCAGTTCGATTCCCACATGGGCCAGTGAGTTGTGCCCTCCACAACTAGACTGAAAACGACGACTTGACCTGGAGCTGATGGGTCCTAGAAAAACATACTGTTCCCCAATACTCCCAAATAAAAACACTTTTAAAAAGGTCTCTAGGGTATAGTTTAAAGCATGGATGCCATTCTAAAAACTATGCTAACTGAATGTTTGAATGCAGAGACCAACAGCCTCTTTCTTCCATAGCTGGGCAACGAGGCTCAAAGAAACTGACATGAGTTCTCCTACCTTACAATGAAGCCCAAAGTTGAGCTTAACCCAAGCACTGCAAGATTCTAATCAGCTATTTAATCTTATCCTCTTAAAAACAAGCAGACTGCCATGGATTAGCAGACATTTTAGGAAAGTCTCTAACATGTAAAGAACCCAACTGGTTGATTTGAGCTGTCAGATTAACTAGAGTTAAGACAGCCTATCGAATGCTTATAACATTAAATTTTCTAATAATGGAGGACCAGAAGATTCTAAAGAACAAAATACTGAGGACCAGGAATCAGAATGACTTCAAATTTCTCAATACTGGAAGCTAGAATGGTGCACAGTCTTCTAAATTCTGAAGGAAAATTATCTCCAACTTAGATTAATCAGTAAAACTGTCAATGAAGGTAGTAGGGAGATATTTTCTGACATTCATAGTTACAAAAATTTTACCATTCATGATCTCTTTCTCAGAGAATTTGTTACATGAATAAGAGTAAATCAAGAAAGAGAAAGACTTGGAATATAGAGAATAGGGCATTAACACAGGAAAGAAGAAAACAAAATGCCCAGGATGCCAGGGAAGGGAAATACTTAGATGAGAAGGGGGCATCAGGGACAAGAATCCGTAATATTGTGGCCCTTTCTAGCAATCTGAAACTACCACCAATAATACTCACCTACGTAATGGCTTTTTCTTTTCTTCAGAAAGGAAGGGAGGAGAGGGAGAACAGGAAGAAAAGGAAACAGCTCACATTTTAAAAGTTTTTCATGATCCTATATATACCTTTAATGACACTCTTCCTTGTAGAGGGGGATATAAGACCTGTGCTGGCTCCTGAGACATTCTAGGTGGTTGAACACTACGAATAGTCCAGCAGCACAGAATTTCCCAAAGCATGGGCCCATATATTATTCATGGTTTACAAAATGATTAGGAGATTTGAGAACAAGACATCAAATAACACTGAATCAATCAGTTAAAGATTATGATAAGGAAAAGGTCTCAATCTGGCATCTTTAATTAATACTTCCTAATCTCCCTTTTTAATAAAAAAGAACAGATTTCAAACTCAAAGCCACTGACAGAGCCGGCAGAGTGGAAGTCTTCTGATGGTTACTGAAATGAATAAAGCAGACACTGATGGAGCTGAAACAAAGGTGTAGATGCAGCGGGACCAGAGACTGCGAGACCAATTAAACATTAAAGGGACCCAAACAAGTCCACTCTATTTACTGCAGTAAGATGAGGAATCTGATTAGGAATCCCCTGGGGAGATGGTCAGGAAGATTAATCAAGGCCAGGGTCTTCTGTCCCCTCCCCAGCCAGGGACCCAAGGCCATATGCACATATGCACCGTTTCCCTGAAAATAAGACCTAGCCAGACCATCAGCTCTAATGCGTCTTTTGGCGCAAAAATTAATATAAAACCAGGTCTTAAATTAAAATAAGACCAGGTATATTATAGTATATATTATATTATATTGATTATATTAATTATATTAAGTATATGTTATATTATATTATACTATATATATTGACCCGGTCTTATATTAGAACCGGGTCTTACATTAATTTTTGCTCCAAAAGATGCATTAGAGATGACAGTCCGGCTAGGTCTTATTTTCGGGGAAACATAATAGGGAAAATGGCCAGAGGGAGAAGAAACTTTTCTGAGACTCCATGATACAGAAGCACAATGCACTGTAAAACCAAAACCTCTTGATGAAGTTACATTAGTAATGTAAGAGTTTATGGAATTAAAAGCTTATTGGAAAATTGGGGGATTTGAACAGATTTTGTGTGAGGTGGTCCCATCTCCTATACCTAAATGCATTATTGGGATAGATATTATGTCTGACTGGGGATTGCTTCCCCCACCTAATAATACTGCAAAACAGAAGGTGTGTAAGTCTGCCCGCAGGCCCATTTTAATTGGGTATGCTAAATGGGAACCACTAGAACTGCCGGAGCCCACACAGGTGGTTAACTTAAAGCAATATAGAATACCTGGTGAATACAAAGAGATTACCACTTTAATTAATGACTTGCTAGAAGGTGGAGTGCTGCAACCAATGACTTTGCTTGGTAAATAGCCCTGTGTAGCCTGTGAAAAACGCAGATGGCTCATGGAGACTAACAGTGCTCTTGAGGCTTAAGTAAGTTGAACTGCCCATAGCCTCAGCAGTTCCGGACATGGTCCCAACCACACAGAAAATACAGAAGGCTAAAGGAAGCTGGTACTAGTGTCGGACCTTGCAAATGTTTCTCCATCTCAACCTTGGAAAAGAGCCAACCACAATTTGCCTTCACTTGGGAAGGACCCCGATTTATTTTTACTATGCTGCCATAGGGTTATCTGAACTCACCAGCTTATTGTCATAATTTGGTCAGAAGGGATTTGAACTTGATGCAGATCTCAAGTGTAATAATACACTATATTGATGACATTATGATATTAGAAACCAAAGTGTAAGTTAGGACTGATCTGAATGCAATGGTGACGCACATGACAAAGCAGGGCTGGTTAATAAATCCAGCAAAGAGCCATGCAGTAAAATTCTTAGGAATGACCTGAGCTGGAGCCACTCGGGATACTCTACAATCAACTAAAAATAAACTGCTGTCGCTGCCCAACCCTAGGACTAAACAAGAAGAACAGTATTTGGTTGGTTTATTTGGATTTTGGAGAACGAATATTCCACATCTGGGAATATTGCTAGCTCTCATTTATAAGACTACCAGAAAGGACGCTATATTTGAGTGGGGACCTGAACAAAAGCAGGCCATGTCTGAACTACAAAAGGTAGTAGTATCTCCCTTAGTGCCTTTGGGCCCTTATGACCCCCGCTCAAATATGATTTTGAAAGTGTCTGCCACCCCGTCCTCACACAGACTGAAGCTTATGGCAAAAGCCCACGAGCACCTCCCAGCAGTGACCACTACGATTTTATACATGAAAATTCCAAGATGCTGTCAACCAACACACACCATTTGAGAGACTATTAGCCTGCTTGGACACTAACTGAAACTGCCACAGTGACTGAAGGACATAAAAGAAGCATAAAACCTGAGATACCCATAACGTCTGGTGGTATCAGAGGAACATCTGCTGAGACAACTGGATACACACATGCAAAAGAATGAAGTTGGACCCCTACTTCACAACATATACAAAAATTAACCCAATGGATCAAGACCCAAATGTAAGAGCTGAAACTGAAAAAACTATAAAGCATTTAAAAGAAAACACCGGAGTAAATCTTCATGATCTTGAATTTGGCAGTGGCTTCTTAATAACACCAAAAGCACAACAAAAGAAAACAAAACATAAATTGGACTTCATCAAAATTAAAGCATTTTGTGCTTCAAATGACACCATCAAGAAAGTAAAAACACAACTAAAGAATGGGAGGAAATATATGTAAATTATATATCTGATAAGCGACTTCCATCTAGAATGTATTCTATAGAATATAGAAAAAAGAACTCTTAATAAAAAAGACAACCCAATTTAAAAATAGCAAAAGTATTTGATCTCCATTTTTCCAAAGACACAGAAACAGTCAGTAAGAACACGAAAAGGTGCTCAACATCACACTAATCATTAGGGAAATGAAAATAAAAACCACAATGATATCACTTCACTCCCATTAGGTGAATGTTATCAAAAAAGAAAAGAAGTGTTGGCAAGAATGTGGAGAAATGAGGTGGCCGGTTTGCTCAATGGTTAGACTGTGTTGCTCATAACACCAAGGTCGCCAGTTCAATTCCCACATGGACCAGTGAGAAGCAATGGCTTGAGCTTGGAGCTGAGCCGCTGGTGGGCGGTCAGTTGGCTCAGTGGTTAGAGCGAGGTGCTCATTAACACCAAGGTTGCCGGTTCCAGTCCATGGGCCAGTGAGCTGTGCCCTCCACAACTAGATTGAAAAACGCCTTGACATCCTGGAAAAACATACTGTTCCCCAATATTCCTCAATAAAAATTAAAAAAACAAACAAAAAACAATGTGGAGAAATTGGAACGCTTGTGCATTGCTGGTGGGAATGTAAAATGGTGTAACCTCTATGGCAAACAACATGGCAGTTCCTCAAAAAATTAAAAATAGAATGACCATACGATCCAGCAAGTCCACTTCTGGATATAGACCCCAAAGAACTGAAAGTAGTTACCCCAAAAATATTTGCACACCCGTGTTCATAGCACCATTATTAGCTCAAAGGTGGAAACAACCCAAGTGTCCAACAAACAATGAATTGACAACAAAATGTGCTATACATGTACAAGGGAATACTATTCATCCTTAAAAAGGAGATTCTGGGGTGGCCGGATGGCTCAGCTGGTTAGAGCGCGAGGTCTTAAAATTAGGGTTGCCGGCTGGATTCCCACATGGGCCAATGAGCTGTGCGCTCCACAGCTGGACTGGGGACGGCGAGCTGCCGCTGTGCTTCCGGAGGGGCGGCCGGATGGCTCAGTTGGTTGGAGTGGGGGCTCTCAGCAACAAGGTTGCCGGTTCAAGTCCCGCATGGGATGGTGGGCTGTGCCCCCTGCAACTAAGATGGAAAACGGTGACTGGACTTGGAGCTGAGCTGCGCCCTCCACAACTAGACTGAAGGACAACGACTTGGAGCTGATGGGCCCTGGAAGGATACACTGCTCCCCAATATTCCCCAATAAATCTTTTTTTGTAAAAAAAAGGAGATTCTGATAATGCTACAGCATAGATGAGCCTAGGGATATTATCCTAAGTGAAATAAGCCAGTTACAAAAGGGCAAATATTGTATGACTTATATGACACAACTGACATGTTCAAATTCATAGACAAAGTAGAATGGTAGCTGCCAAGGGCAGGAGGGAGAGTAGGAGAGGGGACTTAAACGGGTAGAGTTTAGGTCTGGGAAGATGAAAGGTTCTGGAGATGGATGGTGGTGATGGTTACAATAGTGTGAATGTACTTAATGCTACTCAACTGTACACTTAAAAATGGTTAAGATGGTAAATTTGTCATGTATATTTTACCACAATAAATTTTTCAAAAGAATGTTTACAGTTGCCTAATTCTACCATGTCATTAAAATAAAATAGCACGTTGATCCTTATAAGTCAAAATACTATCAAAGTCACTGATGCTAAATTGGGAGGCGCTGAGAGGCCCCTGCACCTCCCTGGACTACGGGGCTTCATCTTAAAAACGAGGTGGGTAGGATTAGAGCAGTCCTGCTCCCAACTTGGGAGTCTCCGGACCCTGGTGCACTCAAGAAAAAAAAAAGATCCTTTGGTTCCCCTGGTTACTTTCAATATTTCCAAATAAAACCTAATAAAATTATTCTTTTACCCTCCAAAAGCCTGCTCAGAGCCATGAAAAACATCAGGGTTCTCTCGTACCTGCAGACTGGAATTACAGGACTTCAGGGTTGACTCGCAGGTTACTAAAACCTTAGAACCTTAGAATGTTCATAGCAGCATTATTCCTAATAGCCAAAAGTGGAAACACACCAAATGCCCATCAATTAATGAATAAACAAAATATGGTCAATCCAAACAATGGAAATGGAATATTACTTGTTCATAAAAATGAGTGATGTACTGATACATGCTACAACATGGCTAAACCCTGAAAACATGCTAAGTGAGAGGAGCCAGTCACAAAAGTTTATATATTGCATGATTCCATTCATATAAAAGTCCAAAACAGGCAAGTCTGTAGAGATAGAAAGTAGATTAGTGGTTGTCTAGGGCTAGGCGGGTAAGAAGGTTTGGAGGGTTATGGCTAAGGGGTTTCTTTTTGGGAGTGATGAAAATGTTCTAAAATTGATTGTAGTGATGGTTGCACAACTCTTAATATACTAGAAGAAAACAACACCGAAGTATATACTTTAAATGGATGAATTGCATGGTACGTGATTTATATCTCAAGAAAGCTGTTGGGAGGGGCAGGTATGCAGTAATTTGGCAGGGGCTATCTGGGTTTCTGAACTTTCTAATTCCTGGTTTCTCTCTCTCATAAATCCTGGAACTTTTCCTGCCCCAAACCCCAATATCGAAGATTCACTATTACATTTAATGTAGTTTGAAATGGATTCTGTTCCTTAGCATCTAAGGGTCCTAAGAAAAAACATCTCTATCCTTAAGAACTAAAGGTATGAAGAGTAGTTGCTCAAAAAAAATATTTGCTAAGTAAATGAACAGCAGCAGCAACCGTAAGACTACTTACTACTACATCCTGGGGGCTATACAGAACACTTTCTATCAGTTACTTAAGCAAAACGGTTTAATGAGTAAGAAGAGAGGTAGTACTGGGTTTGAAATCCAACCTCACTGCTTACAGGCTGTCTAAACTTGGACAACTTACGTTTAAACTCCCTCAGGCTCAGGTTCCTCAGCTATAAAATTAAGATAATAATAATGACAGTACAAACATTACTGAATCCCAGTGAAGAATGATTAAGATAATGTACGTAATGTACCTAAGAGTCTGGCACATAAAAAGAATTCTGAAAATTAGTAAAATTTGTATCTCTATTACAAATTCTTCAGGTGGGAAGCTGAACTTACCCATTCTTGCTTTGTTTCGTTTTGAAGTGTATTACACTCACCAGTAAGTTTACAGAATCAGAGCATCATTTAGTGGTGGGTATAAAGGTTAACTTGAGACCTTCCACTTCTGAGAAGTTCAGTGAATTCAAGAACTCCCAGAAACTGAAGAGAGAATCTTGGATACTGTTTTCCTGAAAATAAGACCCAGCCGGACACTCAGCTCTAATGTGTCTTTTGGAGCAAATGTTAATATAAGACTATTATAATTATACTATATGATAATACTGTGTAAGACCCGGTCTTACAGCAAAATAAGACCGGGTCTTACATAATATTATCATATAGTATAATATAATTAATATAATATAATACCGGGTCTTATTTTACTATAAGACCAGGTCAATAAAATATAAGACCAGGTCTGATGTTAATTTTTGCTCCAAAAGACACATTAGAGCTGATGGTCCCGCGAGGTCTTATTTTCGAGGAAACACAGTACTATGAGTCAACTCTGGCTACTGACAATATAAATTCTGGAATAATTCGTAACATCCAACAGTTTTACTCAGACTTCGCTGAGGGGGGTTACTAAGGTAACTAATGTTCTTAAATATTTTTATAACATACCTATTATGAAGTAAAATTCAAGAACCAAAGATTTAAGATAAAACATGACTTCAAAGAACTTTCAGGTATTTAATCTTCTCTAGTATTTAGTGGAAAAGTTTCAAAAACAGTAATGATAATGAATGTAACAGACAACAGAGTTCTGTGTCTCCTTTGTATTCTTCAGACACTTTACACTTGGGTTGCCAGAGCCACTTCTGACTGTCATTGTACGTAACGTATTTTGTCATGTATAATGCACACTCACGTTTTTGGCCCAAACTTTCAGGGGAAAAAATCTTTCATTTTAATTTTTTAATTCAAAATTTTATTTGTTTACATTTAGGTACTTGTGTATGGTAAAGGAATTTTAGTATTTATTTTTTAATATATTATGGTACAAGAAATTTTATGTAACAAATTACAAAACACAAGAAATGGTACAAGGTACAAGAAATTTCATGTACCAGTAAAAAAATTTACAATATTTACACATCATAGAAGGCCAAGAACTTTTCGTCATTGCAAGTTCATTGTAAGTTCAACAAAACCGATTATCGTATTCCAGGGTATTCTTTTGCATATGGATATTGTTACTGATTTCTAGAGTTACACTTTTAACTCATAAGCATAAATAAAAGAATTAAAAACATTTATACAGACATGGAATTAGTACTACCCATGCATAATGCACATCCTTATTTTTCCCTCACAAATTTGGGACAAAAAGTACGCATTAAATATGGCAAAATACAGTACCTCTGTTAACTCCCCCACTCCTCAGCATGTGCTAATGACAATAGGATTTGAGAAAAAGAGATAATCATGTTTGTATATAAAGAAGCACAACAGGAAGAGAAAGAGCCTAGGGACCTAACCTTACTGAGCAATGAAGAGGCTTTAGTATGGGCTTACTTGCAAGGTCAAAGTTGTATGATTAAACTAGAAGATTAAAGCTACCAAAAATCCAACCGACATTCAGGTAAGCACCTTCCTCCTACACACTTGGACCACAAAACTGCAAATACTGTTATGGTTAAGATTTCTTTTGTAAAATACAAACTAAAGATTTTTTTAAACTCCATGAGCGCAGTGACTTGGCTTTAACCTCTGTAAACTGAACTCCTAGAAGAATATTTGGCAAGTAGTTGTTAAATGACTAAATAAAGTAAGCGTGTGCTTTGAAGTCAGAGACCTGTAGTTGAATAACCTTCTTGGCTGTGTGGACCTGGGCAAATCACACCGAAGCCTTAATTTCTTCATCTGTAAAACGAGCACTACATTTTAAGAGGCTGTTGTGAGAAATAAATGAAAAACTACAAAGAATGCAAAACTCAATGCCTGACCCATAGTGGGCACTTAATCCATGATGGCTATTACTGTGATTGCTCTATTACCACTACTGATGCTAAGTGCCTGCTTATCAGCACAAGGTCACCAAGACATCATCCTCGATCCCTTTCTTTCCCTCACTCACCACATGTACCCATGCACCATGTCCTGTTCCTCCTTCAAAATCCACCACTTTCACCTAACCCCAGCCAATCTAACTTAAGCCACCATCATTTCCTGATCTACATTACACTCCGAGTATCACTGTGTCCACTCTCAATCCCTCTAAATCTATTCTCTACAGAGCCATCTTAAAACACAAATCTAGTCACATTCTTCACCTCCTAAAATCCTCCATCGGTTCCCCATTACTCTCAAAATAAAACCCAAATTCTTTATGACCTACAAGGCTACATGATGACCTGGCCTCTATCTGTCTCCCTTTTCCACCTTACTTCCTACCCTCCTCCCTTGCTCACTTTATTTCTGTCACACTGGCTTTCTTACTGCTTGCTGACTTCTTATGTTTCCACTCAAATGTCACTCCTCAAAGGGGACCCCCTGCACCATCCTGCTCAAGTGTTTCCTGCCCCTACCCATCACTCTTTTCTCTTTACTCAGCTTTACGGTTTTCATTAATACTTTACACCATCTAATACAATACTTAGAAATTGTATTAGTTACCTGCCTACTCAGTGGTTAGGGCCTACCTCCCCACTAGATAGAAGCTCCAAGAAGCTGAGCTCATTTCACTCTTACAACCCCACCACCTTTAATGGTGTCTAGCATACAATGGGTCCTTGAGACATTTCCTGAATAACAAATGCTGCCCTCGGGGTCCAGTGAGTGCTGAGTTCTAACAGAACTCATCAGCGCAGTCGTTTCGGAATCACACTCTGCTGTGGGATTACACTCTAGAATGAGAACACTAACAACTGTGGAATTCTACAACCGCAGAATCACAATACAATTGTTGACTGGCAGTCAGTAAAGTCCTATATAACAGCTCATCAGACAGATTCTAGACAAAAACCACCTTATAACACCCAGTTGAAGCCATTATGAAATTCTACTATGCTGGAGTTATTTCCAAAGTTTGATTTACTAGTATTGTTTGGCATTTCCCTTCATAGGTTGGTTTTTTGGGTTGTTTTTTTTTTTTTTTTAATAAAACCAAGCACTGTTCTTGTTCACCTGATCTGTCACACTAAACTGTAAACATTTTCCACCTACACATATACCCAATTTGTCCTAAATATACACTGCCGAAAATAAAGTGGTTTTAAACCACAGTGCCCCTACTAAGAAATGTAATGTGTTTTTAAACATACAAGAATGCAAAAGAACACGTAGAAAGAGGAATTTCATATTGGGGGAAGGCGTACATCATTCAGTTTAAAGGAAATACAATAATTCCCAAATATTTTGGGTACATGTCCCAGAACAAGAATGCTTTCTTAAGCACTACCAAACAAAGCTAGTTATAGTTTAGATTCTTGGGTGTTAATTTAAAATATTCTTGTGTACAGAATTTGTCAACCAAGAAACCAACCAGATATTCCCTAACATTAAGGAGTAAATAGTAAATAGTTAAGGGGTAAAATAAATAATTAGGAGTAACAGTAAAATTAAGGGATAAACAGGAGTGATTCAGTGAAACAAGTTTAAAATTTTGTTAACTGTTTCCAGCAATTTCCAGAATGTGCAAAAGCTAAACAGTGGTTGATCTGCTATATTTTCACATCATGTTTGCAAATGATTCTGTGATTGAATAGTAGTCACTACTTTCTCTGGATGTGCTATGAGCCAAACTCCATCGGCCATAATGTCGCTGCCCTAAGAATAAGTCTCCATTTAGTAAAACCAGGAAGCGAATTTCTCAATGAAGATCAACAAGGGACTGTTGCATGCCAAGTTTTATAGGCCACCATTAATGAGCTGATTTCCGTGGTGCAACAAAAATTTCTCAACCCTCTTCTTGAATAATTAAAAAATACAGTTAAGAAAAACTCAACTTTTACAGCAAACTCCTATTTTTTTAAAAGCAGGAATACATTCCTGAGGGTTTCCATGAACAACATGCACCATTACACCCAATGAGTTTGTTGCTATATGCTAAGCAGAAAGCTCTGAAGAGAGTAGAAGCAGGAGACCAGTGATTTTCATCTCTTTACACTTTCAAGAATTATCTTTTTTAAGTCTAAACATTGGTACAGCATGGTACAAATCCCATTTACAATACTGCACTTCTGTCCTCAGGCAACAAAGCAAATGCTCTTAAGAGCAGAGTACCTACCACTCAACCATAAGGCATCAGCAAAGAAGTCGCAAGCATTCTGTTGGCAAAGGCTGTACTGTATGTATTTCCAGGGAGCCTGCAGAGTTCTGAGAACTGTTCCCACAATCCTCAGGCCCCAGTCTACACAAAGCACCATGGGGCTGAGAAACCGGTTATAGCACGTAGGAACACTCAGGTATGTAAACATGTTAAGGATGGAACAAAGTAAAAAGGTAGTAAATATAGAAGCCACACTATGTTTGTGAAAACTTACTTGTTAAAAAATTTAAAAGAAATCAACATCTCCTAGTAAAATTCCTAATAAGCTGTTCAAAGTGATCTTTACCAAGGACGCTTCTGTAATTTATTCTGATGCTCAAAATCCAGAACATCGAGTTGTGATAAAGGCATTTTTAATTCAACACATTCATTTCAGCCTTCTCACACTGTGCCTGAGCTCTAGCAATAATTTCAGTGAATTGCTATACTCAGAGGCATTTCTAAAAATGAATAATGCCAGATTAATAAAGTATAGAAGACAAACTTCTCAAAGACCCTAGATGGGTCTTGTTTTGCTTTTTGAGTTTACCAAATGCTATTAAAATGTTTTGAAAGCAAGACTATGTTTAAGGTGCACAACTATTAGGGAGCAGCATACATACAAAATACTATTAAGTAGCCTCAGGCCAAGTCAAATCTGATAAGACTACA
The DNA here is from genome assembly GCF_964194185.1 of Rhinolophus hipposideros. NCBI lineage: Eukaryota > Metazoa > Chordata > Mammalia > Chiroptera > Rhinolophidae > Rhinolophus > Rhinolophus hipposideros. The sequence goes on from NC_138060.1 coordinate 26,746,018, forward strand.
ATTATGAAAATGTAACTAGCAATACTTAGTGTATAATTTTAAGTGATTGGAGTCCTATGCTTTAAGCTTTAAAGCTTAATCTGAGGCATAAATGTTTGATGACTGGAAATGCCACTATACCAATTTCTGGAGATAGAGCCCACAGTAGAGAACTCACTCAATATTTATCATTGATTCTTCAGTCACACAGCTTCTCTCCTGAAAGATGGGGTTAGATTCCTTTGGACCATAGTAAGAAAAATCAATTACAGCAATCCTGATCAACCCAGGAAGCTTTCCAGGAGTTCAATGTACAAGAACCAAAAAGTCCTAAAACTTCTGCCTAAGAGAGTCAAGAGGTTTTAAGACTCAATCTACCTAAAACCTAGTTTCTGAGAATGTAGCTATGCATTCTGTGTAATTGAGATTGATTTCAGAAAGTTTACTTTAGTCAAGAGAACATAATTTTACAGAACTTTACAGCTCTCCTCACCACTGTCTCACAGGACTGTTAAAAGTAAACAGGCTAAAGCAGGTACTATTCCTACTACTTTTTTAGATGAAGAAAATATAAAGTTCAAAAGGTTTAGTGACAATTTAAGAGAAGAAAAACAAATAAAATTTAAGTCCTCATTAAATTACAGCTGTATTGTAACATACTGATTTAATTATGTATTGTTACTATTATGGTACTTTTAAATAAATATTATTTATAAGTAATGCATCAGACCTGTATGTGGAGGAAAGGAAAATATATACCACGTCCTATACATTATAACTTTAATTTTTCTTCGTATTTAAGAGATGTTTACTTCACTTCTAAACAATTTAAACTCACTATCCTGGTATTCCTAATGCTTTTTCTAACTTGGCCTTCCTTTCTTATCTATTGAATGATAAAGAATAAAGGGTGTATCAAAAATATAATCTTTTATTCAGAAAGCTAATTATTATAAATGGATAAGGATTTAAGACAAATACAATAAAGATTCTATAAATTTCTTTTAAGCCATTCTTTTTTATCCTCATTCCAAAAATTTTCTCCCCAGGGCCAGCCCAGTGGCTCAGGCGGTTGGAGCTCCATGCTCCTAACTCCAAAGGCTGCCGGTTCGATTCCGACATAGGCCAGTGTCCTCTCAACCACAAGGCTGCCGTTCAATTCCTCGAGTCCCGCAAGGGATGGTGGGCTGTGCCCCCTGCAACTAGCAACGGCAACTGGACCTGGAGCTGATCTGCGCCCTCCACAACTAAGATTGAAAGGACAACTTGGAAAAAATCCTGGAAAAATACACACTGTTCCCCAATAAAGTCCTGTTCCCTTTCCCCAATAAAGTCTTTAATAAAAAAAAGTCATACTCATGTAAAAAGCATATTTAACAAAATAATCTCCAATTTACACAACTTATTTGCTATATTAATAATTTTAAGTGGTCTTCACTCATCCATAAAATAAAAATATTTCTAGATTAGATTAAAAGGAAAAAACTGCTGTTTCCCATATACAAAAGACTAAAATGAAGTGATTCAGAAAGGTTCATTCACTTATTCAACAAATAAAGTGATGGGTAAAGACATCATAAAAGAATGCAAACAAAAAGGAAGCAAAAGACCAAATCTTAAAAAATTTAAAAAAAATTTTCTCCCCAGAGTTGGTAATACAGGTTAAATAAAATAAAATCTGCATGTAATTAAAGACTGAACTACAAACCATGCCTCACTGAATATTAGTCAATATAAAAGACTTTCTATAAATCAAAATAACCTAGACACTGCCCTTCAGTTAAAATTCTGTTGTGATATTACCTAGCTGCCCAGACATAGGCTTTTAAAGCTCTTGCTACCAGTTCCTCCTCCTCTGCTTGCAAACCAAATCAGTTAACTAGTTAAAATATTCTAACACTGTAAGTATCTCTGATAAATCAGAAAATTAGAAAATAGATTGGGAGTATAGAGTAGGAGAAATGGTAGCAATAAAATAAACTAAGTACATAATTTTTAATGACTCCAATAGCATTTATGATCAGAATACTATTCCAAAGACGTGTCTACTCAATTTTGATTACGTAATTGTATAATGAACCTTTAAAACCACAAAAGCCAATGCAATCATTTTAGAAATCTTTCCACAAAAGCTCACTTTTCAGAGTATTACCTATCATATAAAATTACAAGCATCTTAAACACTCTCTTAAGAACTGGCAAAACTAACACAGAAAACTTTCCAAAGAGGGAAGTTCCTCCATTAAATGAAAAATGTTTAAGAGAAAACATTAGGCGGGTACCCCCTAATCACCCCAAGCTTTAGATTAAAGGCTTCAGTATGAACCCCACAATCTCGCCTAAAGTGCTTGTATAAACTCGGTACGTTTTACACATACTTAAGTGATAAGAAGTTTCCTAGAAGTTTATGAAATATTGATTAGTGATAAAGGGAAACATTTTAAAAGAATATTTCTAAAAGTATTATTTTAAACTATATCCCTAAATGAAATAGTTAAGATTTAAAGAAGAGTTTTCACATGTAAAGCAATAGAAAATGATTCAGTATCACCTTACAGAAAGAAAGAGTAATGAAAGTAAGTATTTCTACTCAGGTCAGGAAAGGTGGCTAAAATTCCTGAACTATTAAAAAAAGTTTTTTGAGGCAGAGCAAAACCATGGTTGAATACTCAGATTTTAATGTGGTTATCATGCATATTACTATTTCTCGATCTGAGAGACTAGATGATCAATTTTTCAAGATTACCACAATTTTCTTTAGGAAATAGGTGCTTTGTGCATTCTTTTTTTTTTTTTAATTCAACTGGTCACACAACTCTAGAAAAAAATCACCCTCGTACATGAAAAGTTCTGCTAAACAGACATGCTCAAACACTTAAAAATCAAACACGTCTCATTCAAGCTACAAAACAATATGTCTAGTTTGGAAAAGGCTTAGGCTACGGTTTCCCAACCAGTCCAAAAGGGCACTCTGACACTGCAAGGTGGTATGTGTGTCAATATTTTGAGTTTCCTCACTCCTCTTTCTCAATTTCTGACCACAAACTGGTAACTGCATCAGATGACTGGCCAGCACAAACGCACATGAAGAAATGTGACACTCTACCCTTCTAAAAAATTAGCAAGCAGGGGCTGCCCACGTTTAGAAAGGATTCTAACTTTTTAAAAAGGTAATTAATTTTAAAATACAAGTTTAAATTGCTAGTTCAAAACAATTATGTTAAACCTATCAGTTCCACAGTGAAAGACGTCTGAAGCCAATTTCATTTTTAACTTACGTCACAAATTAGTTTTTCATTATTTTTATATTTTCATTTTAAGTCACTTTGTCTGAACTCAAAATCCAAGTTTTACTTTTCATCTCCAAATCAGTCATTTTTTCTCATTTAGGCAGCAACTGCTAGTTTAAAATGAACATTTACAAAGCATATCACTGACACAAAATATACAGTGCACAAATAAAATGTGCTTTAGAGATGATCATACTGATGGCCAGGTAACGATAAAGAAAAAAAAAGTTACACAGTGAAAGGGGAAGGAAGGGAAACAAACAAAAAAATCACCCAGATATTTCATCCTGCTAAGTTAATACCTGGAAACTCTGACTTAACCTTGTACCATCGATTTCTGTTCCACATAAAAGGCATGAATTTTAGTGGCAAACCTTGCATAATCAACAAGTGATTTAAAAAATAGCATTAGCCTTCCTCAAAAAGACCTGAAATATAAAATAAGTGAATCCACTATCTACCACATGAAAATACTGATATATAAAGAACCAGAATGCTTCTCTATGTATTGCAACCTGGCATAGAACTGAGAGGAAACGAGGAAAAAGGAGCAATACTCATTCAATAGTTCCTAAGAAAACAAATTTCAACTGCTAGTTGCTCTGAAAAATATAAAGTTCAGAAAGACATAGCCTTTGCCTTCCAGGAGGTTTTAAAGTAGAAGGAAAAATTCATCATCATTTACCAAAGACCATGATAAGCACTGTACTAAGGGCTTTCAGGATGACAAGCAGCCCTACAACAAAATGTGGTGGCATTTTTTTTTTTTTTTTTGCAGGGGCGGGGTGCAATTTCTTAAGAAAACTGCTCCAAGAATTCAGTGTGGAAAGGTCACTTATAGCTTGAGTGGAGGAAGAAGTGGGCAATCAAGGATGATTTCACTGTAGTATTTGAACTATTGGGTTAGTGCAAAAGTAACTGTGGTTTTTGCAATTATTTTTAACCTTTTAAACCGCAATTAACTTGTGCACCAACCTAATAGAAGGGGTAGCATTTCAACAGATAGATGTGTAAGACAAAAGCTAAAGTGTATCTATCCAGGGAATGAGTAGAGAAAAAGTCCACAAAGAAATAAACCTGATGATGAATAGTACAGCTGTTTTTACTTTTTACACAACTTTGTTTTCCTCTTACTTTAAATCTTCCTATTTAATGACTTTACAAACACAGCTATTTTAAACAGCAACCAACCTGTCCACATCCTCAGTAACCTCTAAACTTTTTGCCCTGCTTTATTTTTTCCTATAGCACCTAAATGATATATAAATCAGTGGTCTTTTGTTTTTTAAGACCTTCTTTGCTTTACCCTTTCTTTGCTTCTCCCATCTAACCCCGGCAAGCAACCTATGTTAACAGCCTAACATTCTTCAGTGTTTCTCTCCAAGCTTATAATCCCATACAGATAACACACATACATATATAGGTTTTAGCAATAATTTATATTTCCCAATCAACTAATCTTTAAAAAGGTACATTGACTGCTTACAGAATACATGTTGGGGGGTGCTGAAAAACATGGAAAAATACAAAAAATAAATAACCTATAAATGGCTTTTGCCAACATTTGTGGACATACACATAGCCTTTTTTTGCATATATACTTATATTTTTCTTTATAAAAATGGGATCTTCTTGTACCTATTTTAGTATTCTACTTTTTTCAGTTAATGTATCTTATCAACCATGATTAACTGAAATCATCTTTCACCAGTGACTGAATACATTTTAGATTAAGAAGGTATGGGGGTATAAAGAATGGTAACTACAACTACATGTACCAGCTTATACTATTAAAAAAAAAACAAATTCTTTTCAAAAAAGATGAATCATTAATTCTGATTAATTTATCTCTTTGAAGAACATTATATACAAAGACATTTATAAGGGAGAAAAAAGTCCCTAAGACGCAAATATAGCCAACTTCTAAGCTTCTGATTTATCTATTAGATCTATTAATAATTAGGAGAAAGAAAAGGCCTAGGGCCACGTCATATCCATTAGGACAGTTATCATACAAAAAAAAAACACAGAAAATAACAAGTGTTGGCAAGGATGTGGTGCAATTGGAACCTTCCTGCATTGCTGGTGGGAATGTAAAACGATGCAGTTGCTATGAAAACCATTTGGCGGTTCCTCAAAAGTTTAAACAGAACAACACATGATCCAGCAATTCCACTCCCAGACATATCCTCAAAGGAAAGCAAAAACTAAAGACACTTGTAAACCGATGTTCACAGCAGCATTGCTCACAACAGCCAAACGGTGGAAACAACCCAAAAGGCCATCAACGGATGAACAGATAAACACACACACAGATATTATTCAACCATTAAAAGGAATGAAATACTGATACGTGATACAACATGGATGACCCTTCAAAACACACTAAGTAAAATAAGCCAGACACAAAATTACAAATGTGATTTCCCTTATATGAAGTAGTTGGAATACGCAAATTCATAGAAAGAATATAGAACAGTTTACCAGAGGCTGGGGGTAGGGAGGAATAGGGAGTTATTCCTCGGAGTGCTGTTTGGGATTGTAAAAAAGTTCTGGAAATAGTGGTGATGGTTGCACAATGTTGTGAATGTACTAAATGCCACTGAATAGTCCACATAAATATGGTTAAAATGATAAATTTTGTTATGTATAGTTTACCACCATCACCACCCCATAAATATAAAAAACCCTTAGGGGCCCACTCTGCAGTGTCAAACAGCTAGATAAATAATTATCATGAAGGTTATGATCTCTTCTCTCACAATTCACAATCCCACTCTAATTCCAGTCCAGACTAAAGACAAGGAATGTAGAAGAAAATCATTTACCCACTCATTCTCTCTGGTTACAACTTTCTTCCATGTATAAAGCCCATGAATGTAGAAGGAAATAGACAGCAGCTTGGGCCAATGAGTCAGGAGCTGCTAAACCAGGCGAATGTCTTCAAGGAGCTGGGAGGAAGAACCCAGACCACTCTACAGATAATGCCCAAGAGGGGGAGGCTAAGCAAAGTAACTCTTTCAAGAGATGTCCTAAATTACAAAGTTTCGAGTATGAGTTTAGTAAGTATATCCACTTAATTGTAAGCATTTGTGTGTAAATAATGGGCGGTAGTAAGGAACTACTAAATCCACAGGTGATTAACCTCAGAATCTCCAATCATTCAATTAATATTTGTTACATAATCAAAACAAAGTTTTAGGAACTGGAGATTTATAAACAAGAGTAAGACATGCCCCACTTTTAAGGAGCTTACGTCTACCTAGAGACGTAAGACATCTATACAAAAACAATTCAATAAACATTATTTAGCACCTTACATACAACAAATTGTACTGCAATCAGGAGCTATGCCACTGTGCTAAACTCTGGGTATTCAAAGGTGATTAAGATACAGTCCTCTAAGGAAAGAGAGAGGGGTAAACAAATATTTAATAAAATATGTATTACAATAAACACGTATAAAGTCTACAGTGCACAGTACCAAAAAAGTACTTACACAAATCATTTTAATTAAATAAAGGGTAGCATAAAAACTAGTGTTGGAATCTAGAAGCAACACTTTCACCAAAGCACAGGGGCTGGTCCTTCAGGCTCTCAAAAGGAAAATTTTTTTCACAGATATCAATAAATAAGGAATTGCACATTGAGTTTGAAGCATTAATTTGAGCTTATAATCTAATGGAATGGCAAGCTCACAAATGACCATATGATAAAGGCCATAAGAAAAATAAATGCAAAGAGTAGAAGACAAGGCTCAAGGAAGGAAACAATGAGAGAAAAAGATCAGGAAATGATATTTAGAAGATGGTGTTCAAAATGGCTCTTAAAAGAGGGACAGATAAAAGTGAGGAAATCAGGCCAATCTCTCTTCATTAGATAAGGTCACTGAAGGCAGGAACTTGCCTTATTCACTCTGCACCAAGCACAGTAGCCTGCATCTATTAAATGCTAAAAAAAAATGGTTTTTGAATTCCAGTAAAGAGGAATTCATGTTAATAAGACATAAAAGAACTGTATGCTTAGTCTCACAGGCAATGGAGGAGACTATTGGAAGATTTTCAAAGGAAGTAAGGCCATCACATTACACTTGAATATTCCTGTATCATCACAGAAAGGATCCATAAGAACCCCAAAACATATTCCCCTCAATGAAAGAAAGCTGGGTAGCTGGAGAACAAAGAGGAAGGTAGAATTCCTCTGCACACCATTACTTTCTGTATCCTTTTAACTTTGCAGCACGTGACTGTATTAGCTAGTCAAAAAATTAATAAAATTTAATTTTTAAGAATCTGCACATAAAGAAAGTAAATATGGCAGCAATGTGGAGAATGCACTGGCATGGAAAGAATAGTAATAAAAGTCTGAACTAATCTGAAGGAAGCAGAAAATAGTTGAAAGTAGTTCAAAAATAAAGTTGTCAACGTAATCTGATAGTGACTGAATGCTTTAAATGACATAAGGGCCCATGCCATGAACTGGATTGACTTATTTTTATTAAATGTTCTTTTCTATTATAAAAGCAATATGTATTCAGAGAATATGGAAAGTATAAAAAGGAACATTATCCTTATTTCTCCTGTTTAACAACCACTGCTCACACCTACATGTGTTTTCTTCCTATGTGTAGGTTTGGAATTTTAACAGCTTAGGATATATAATTCACATACCAGACAACTCACTCAGGTAAAGTGCACAATTCAATAACTTTCATTCTATTCAGAGTGGGGCATCCAGCTCCACAATCAATTTTAGAACATTTTCATCACCCCAAAAAGAAACCTCTATCAGTCACTGCCTATTCCCCACTCGCTCCGGCCCTCCCTGGGCAACCAGTAATCTAACTGTCTCTGTAGAATTGCCTATTCTGGACATTTCACATGAATGGAATCATAAAATACATGGTCTTTTCTGACTGGATTCTTTCATTTAACATGTTTGCATGGTTTACACATGTTGAAAACTGTATCAGTATATCATTTCTTTTTATTACTAAATAATATTCCACTGTATTAAGTTTTTATATACTACTGTGAGCCTTCCAGATACGTAATTCTGTGTTAAGCATTTTCCATGTCATAAATGCTTAATAAATGCCGTATTTAATGAAAAGCATAGTGCCCCATCAAGTGGCTGTACCAGTTTATGCAATCATTTTATTATTGTTGAATATTTGAACTCTTTCCAGTTTTTTGTATTGTAAATAAACTTCGTTAAATGCAAATGAGAGAGAGCTCCTTTCAGTCTGAACCAGCTGTCTGGATCCAGGGAAATGCCTCTCACAGAAACTCTGAGCTTCCTAATGAGATTTGCCACAGAAAACCAGTCATAGGAAAACTCAAGATTTCATCTATTCCAAACCTAGGTAAAGGACAGATATTAAAAGCTATTCGAGGCTGAAAAGGATGCCTCCAAAGTACCCATTTTAAGAATGAAAATTCATCATTTTAAAGATATATTAACATAGTTAAACATTAAGTAGCCTGACTCATCCATCAGAAATGTACATGGATGGAAAGGTAAATACTTTGACCAAATGTGATACTTAATGTTAACTGGCTTCAAAGATATCAGACCACTTTTGCTTTCCATAGCTGACTGGAAGAAAATAGGAAAGAACATCTTGACTAAAACAGGAAAGATGTACTTTCTCTCGCTATTAAACGACAGCAAATGAAATACAACAAGTAGAAAGAGGAGAAGATGACACTGGTGGAGCCCACAAGGTCCTCAGAAGCAATTACACATATTGGGTTACCCTAAAACACTGACTGCCTGCCATTCATTGCCTGCTGCTTCCCATTTATTAACCAAAAATGCAAACAATCTCCAAATCACAATGGTTTCAAAATTCTAAACTAGTAGTAGGATTATTAACCCCCCCACCCAGTAAAATCCCTTAGAATCTGGTCTAAAAATAAAACTATGTGTCAAGTGTTCCTCAAGAAAAACTATGTACACTGGAACGTGAAGCAAATAACACACTTTGTGATATGCCAAAGAGACTTCAGATAGCGTGGGCCAGTAACAAAAAAACAACATTCACTTGACGTTTTCCTCGGTTAAACTGAGGTTCTAGGAGTAATTTTAGAAGAAAGGCTAGCAAATCTGAAGTTAAATACTAAAATCATTGAAAGCTACAAGTATTTTGGGAGAGATGAGGGAACAGAAGACTCAATTACTGTAAATTCAAGATGAAAACTTTACACATAATTAAGGAATTTTTACTCACAACTTTTAAAACAAGAATAAAATAGCCAGCCATTACTATCATGAAGATTATAGACAAGGTAGTTTAGCCCTATACACAAAACACTAACTGAATTGTAACACAAGTATCTCGTATTACATTTTGAACCTACTCAGTTTATTCAATAGTTCTTATCCATCCATACACATCCATGAACACAAATAATATACACAAAATAAGACAACCTAAATCCTAAACAACCTCATTCTAAATGAGCCCAGTGTTCCTTGATTTCCAATTAATTTAGTCGAGGTGAGCAATTTTCCAACTACAGCCATTTGTTTTGAAATCAAACTTCCATGTTCTACACAATTTAAAAAACAAAAAAACCTTTTCAAGTCAAAGCATGATTTTGTGGTTTCATAAACCCCCTACTGCCACATTAGTCCACTGTCTTTCAAAGGCAATATTTAAAATTCTCCTCTGCAAGTCAACATTGAGGCATGCTGTTTGGCTAACAAGCTCCTCCCAAGACCAGGATTATTATGTATGGCCTATTATGTTCCTAACATGCAAACAAAAGCACTCCCTCATGTAGCATTTTCCTGTTTTTAGGCAGATTACCAACAAAGTTTTATCTGAAATTAAAATGTAGTAGAATACTACATCTACTACTAACAGACTACTTGAAATAGTAATTTGAAGTTATTAATTATATTTTCCATTTAATGAGTAATCTAGTGCTTCTGGAAAAGTCAAACTTAACTTCCAAGTTGTTTAATCTTCAGAGCAAACCACCTACTTTGGATTTCACAAATGGCATGTTTCAAACTAAAAGCAACTAGTATCAGAGCAGTTGTAATACAACACTTGAGGTTTAACCATTCTCCATTTCATCTTTTAGATACTTTTCATCATAAATGACCAGCTTAATCTGCTTTTCACTGTTTTCTTCTGCTAAACCAAATTCCATAAAATATGTTCTAATGTATTTCACTCAAGTCTTCTACTCTGAAGGCGTAACCATTTTTTCAACTATTGACAAAAGTTTATCAAGACTAAGCAATTCCACTACAATTTATATCACAAATACCACATACCTAAAAGATAAGCTTTTACAACAGAAACAGTAACAGGTTTATTTTCCCAAGTATCCAGTGTTCAATCAATTGGGTCAAATGTTTCTGTTGCAATTTAAACAGTTTAGCCCTTGAAGTGATAAGGGTAGAAACAAGCCAAAAGAAACTTTTTTTAAATTAAATTTACGGGGGGAAGGGGAATAACAGAGATTAATAAGATTATATAAATTTCAGTTGTACAGTTGTATAATACATCATCTGAATATTACATTGTGTGCTCACCACTGAAAGTCTACTCCAGTTCTGTCACCATGAAAAGAATTTTTTTTTTTTTAAGTGAAAAAAGTTTACTAGAAGAGATAGTACCAAAGAATTAGGAGTGTACTGAGCACCAAGAAGAGCGGCTCAAGGCCCTTTGGTGGAGGGTGGGGGGTCTGGAGTTTTTATTTCTTTTCTCTGGGATGGGCTGTTCCCCTCCAGACAGGGGACCACTTGATTGACACCTGTGATTGATGAGTCTGAAAAGAACCTTAATGTCCTTCAGTGGTATAGAAGCATCACAACCCAAGAAAGATTTAGGAACTGCTAAACAAAGCCTGTTAATATCACAATAATCACTTTAGCACAGCATTAATCACAACAATACGGCTATTTTGAGGAAATTATGTTCATAGAGCTAAAGACTTGATAACAGAATTGGAATGCATGGAATCAATCCAAAGAAACAGTTAACTATATAAAACACATATTCTAAACTAAAAATACCCACTTGCATTCTACATTTTTTTGAGACTTTTTATATAATCTGGCAATTTATATATGACTGGGGAGCATGAGTTGTTGTGAACAACCATTCAAAATGCAGTATTAGTACACTACATTTATAAAGTCAACATTTTTGTGAGCAATTGTAACTTTAGAAAAATCTTCTGCAAGAATCCCTAAAAATATGTTCAGTTCATTCACCGCCGTGTAAAGCACTTATCAAACATGTTAACTGGGTTTAACGAAGTAAATGTTTTCAATTATATCAGCTTCAGTATCAGCAAAAGGAGAAAATAAGTTATCAGCAAAAAAAAAAAAAAAAAATAGCAACACTCATTGAAAACAATCCAAATTAAATCCACTAGTTCACTACCTTCAACAAACATCCTTCACAAGCGAGCCAGCTTTTCTTTTAGACCCTGAACTCTCACGCTTCCTTCCTGCACCCCAAACTGTTTGCTGCTCCCCAAACTCATTCCAACCCCTCGCATGTTTCTAAGCCTTGTACCAGCTGTTCCCTTTCAAATGCTCTCCCCTCCTCCTCACCTGGTGACCACTTACTCATCACGCCACAACTCCGCGCAGAAGTCCCCGCCGGCGGACAGGCTTCCTCAACTCCCCCGGGAAAAACGAGTGGTTCCCACCTCCCACAACACCGGGTGAGCCCATCCTTCTCACAGCGCATTGTTTTCACCGCCTTGGGAGCCAACCAAGGGCCGAGACTCCCTCCACTAAGCCCACAAAGGAAACGGCACACCGAAATCCTGAAAGGACGCGCCCTGAATCCATCCCCTCCTGAGATTCTGTGATCCCCTGGAAGCCGGTCCCATGTCACGGGGACACAGGAGGGCCTGTCCTTCTTCCCACCAGAGGCTGAACGCCAGCGGGCACACCCAGAGCGCTGGAAAGAGAACAATGAATGGACGCGGCCGCCTCCCCTCTCCCGACGTCCCAACTCCCCTCTGCGCAGCGCCCCGCGCCGCAAAGCCTGTGCAGCTGCAGCGTCCCGGCGGCTCTCAGCCGACACAAAAGAACGCCCTGCATCTTCACTCCGGGGCATCCCTCCCGAGGCCAGTTGTCAGCACACGCCTCCCAAACCTTTCGTTCGTAACCCACAGGGTCCTGCAACCCAAGGCGAGGCCCCTACGCCTCTGTGGGGCAGTGACCCATTTCCTCCTCTCGTCCCGGATTTCGGTCGTCTCCCCTAAAAAAGGCTGCCACTGGAGTGACGGACCTGGAGAGAAGATGCGAGCCCAGGTCCCCCACTCCGCGGCCATAAGAAAAGGTAGTGACAACAGACAGAGGCGGGCACCCAGGGGCGGATTTCCCCACTGCCAAAATATGAGCACTGTGCACCAGGTACAGGGGTGGCGCTGGCCCGTTTCCCCGGAACACAAGGAAACCAGAGTGGAGCTGTGGGAACTCGGCTCGCCGGCCATGACACCGAGTCCTGGGGCCCCCCCGCCCTTCAGCGCCAACCGGGGTGACAGCGGCCTGGCGCGGGCCCTCCACCCCGCAGCCGTCGGGACCACTCCGTCAGCAGCGTCCGGCCGGGCCGCCAGGGAGGCCGGCCCCCGGCCCCACCGCCCGGCTTCCTCGGCATCCAGGGCCCGGCCCTGCCGCCTACCTGAAGAGCCGGGCCGCCTCCGTGTCCCGTCGTCCGGCAGCGGCGTCTGGCCCGCTCCTCCTCCCCGCGGCGGGTGAGGGAGCGGGAGGCGGTCACATTCGGCGCGTCCCCAGCCCAGGGGACGGGGCCCCGGGCAGCCCCCGCATCGTCGCACTCGCGCTCCGAGCCTCAGGGCACACGCCCCAAAGCCCGGCCAGCTGGCCCTCTTTGGGGCCCAAAGAGAGCGGCAGGAAAAGGAGCGCGTCTCAAGCTCGCTCTCGTCCTACTCCCGCCATCTAAGATGGCGGCCCCAGCAGCCGCGATGAAGAAACTCTCGGGCGGCCCCGGCAAGCGAGCCCTCCACTCGGCGCTCCTCCTCCCGACCTAAAAGAGCCACGGCTGTCTGCTTCTGCGCGAGCCTGGCAGCCGACTTCAAACTCGGCTCCGGCATCTATCGCTCCGGCCTGAATTCAGCCCCGCCTCCCAGGGAGGGGGCGTGGCCGCGCGAGCTCGCCGGTCGCCATTTCGGAGCGGGCAGGTTGTCGGCGGTAGCGGCCGAGCCCGGGGAGAGGCGGTGGGCGGTGAGAAGGGCCGAGCTTAGCCGCCTCGAAGGGGGGCTGAGGCCTAGAGAGGGGAGGAAGGCAAGCCTGCCGGCATCGCAAGACCCAGAGATAACCAGAAATTCCCGAGGATGCACGGCGTCGAACACTGTCCAGCTTCGGCTCGTGCCCTCCCGAGTGGGACGCGGGAGACGGCGAATCGCGACTCCGCCGCTTACTGATTATGTGGGAAAGTCCCTACACGTCTCTGAGCCTCAGTTTTCTCATCTGTAATTTGGGGGTTCCTTCCCCCCCCCCATGAGATTGGCAGAAAGTTAAAAAGACTCATAATGGTCCAGTCTGGTCCAAGGGAGATGAAAACTTGTGTACCCTCGTTGAGCACTGGCAGAAATGGACACCAGGAGGGCAGCTTGGCATTATCTATTGGCATTTTAATGTTTATAAACCCCCCAGCAATTCCACGTCTAGGCACTAATTCTAGAGAAACATGTACACGTGTACACAAAAAGGTATGTGCTAAGATGTTTATTACGTATATCGTGTGCCTTAGACATACGCTGGGGAAAATGTGACTTAATTAAATAGGAAGCTGGTTAAATAAAGGTGCTACCTCCACAGTATGGAAGATCTATCATCCGTCTGTTAAAAAGAATGGGTAGGTTTATGTACTGTTTTTTTTTAATCCAGGACGTTGGATTTTTTTTTAAAAAAAAAAAGAACATGTACAGTATGATTTTATTTATTCAAACACAGGCACCCAAAACTACCCACTACAGTGAGCAACATTCATTTAAAATTTTTATTGAGAGCCCATTGTGTGCCACACATTGTTCTGAGTATTGGGAAATCGACAATAATTAAAAGCCCTGCCTTCTAGTGATGAGAGACCGAAATAAAGTACAAATAACAGGTAGTAATATGCGCAGCATAAAGCATAATGACGTGAAGCAAGGTGAGATAATGAGAGGAGCATGTGGACCAACATGAAAATAAATGCAGGGGAAATACGAAGGCAGTAAATATGAATGAGCCATGAGGGGATTTTTTTTTAACAGGCATTATAACTAAAAATGCAAACGAGTAAATTCGAAGATCTAATTAGCTTTACTGAGCGATTCATGAATCAGGCGGCATCTTATCTATCAACTAGAAGGGAGCTCCTACGGGTTGTACAAAATGGAAGGTTTTTATAGGAAAACGGTGAGAAAGAAGAGCTACTAGTGAAAGAAAAAGGTTTATTTTCTGGCTGGACATCTTTTGGAACAAGAAGGGCAAGAGTTTTTATCATGCAGATTGCCTCTTCTTTCTATGAGGGACGGAGAGGGCCTGTGTGACAGATTACCTTACAGGTGCTTGACCAGAAAATTCCAGACTGATCAATTATGTTCTGGGAGAGGTTGAAACTGCAATTAGATCAGGTATTACATCTAGGTTTTGTATCATGGGCTTTCAGCCCAAGTGATACCATTTGGGGCCTGTGGTTTTTTGTTTTGTTTTTTCTTTAACAACAGTAATACCTGCCTCTCAAGATTAAATGAGATAAAACATGGAAAGCCCTTACGACAGAGCCTGGGGTTTGAGACCAGTTTATGGAGGCCAGGTGCCTCAATTCAAATTTGGACTCTGCCACTGCCTCATCTGTGACTCGGACAAGTCATTCAAACCTCATTTCCTCAGTTTTCTCATCTGTAGTGGAAACATGATAGTACCCACCTGTTAGCATTGTAAGGATTTAGTGAGTTTAAGATGTAAAGCATTTGCAACAGTGCCTGGCTCATATTAAACATTATAGGAGTGTCAGCTGTAATTATTATAGCTATCTTATATCATTACTGCTTAGGGGCAGAACAGCAAAGCCACACCTGCTGACCCCCAGGCCATTCCTTCTTTCAGTTGGCCCCAGCTGTTATTTGCCCAGCATTTCACGTTTTAGAATCCTTAGGGATCCCATGCCTTATTCAATCCTCACCAGACCAGTAAGAGTGGCTACTTCATTTTTTTCAAAAATAACTTTTTGAGGTGACATTTACATAACATGAAATTAACCATTTTAAAGTGAACAATTCAGTGGCATTTACTATGATCACAATTGTAACCACAACTCTATCTAATTCCAAAACATTACCATCACTCCAAAAGAAAACCCCTTACCCACAAAGCAGTTTCTCCCCATCTCATTCCCACCCAGCCCCTGGCAACCACCAATATGTGTTCTATCACTATGGCTTTATCTGTTCTGGACATTTCGTATAAATGGAATCATACAATATGTGACCTTTTGTCTGGCTTCTTACACTTAGTATAATGTTTTCAAGATTCATCCATGTGGTTGCATGTATTAGTACTTCATTCCTATTTATAGCTGAATATGTAAATATATACCACAATTTGTTTATCCATTCATTCGTTGATGGACATTTGGGCTGTTTCCATCTCTTGGCGATTATGAATAATGCTGCTATGAGCATGAATGAAAATGTACTTGTTTGAGTATCTGTTTTCAATTTTTCCAGACATATACCTAGGAGTGGAATTGCAGGGATCATCTTGCACTTCACTGGGTTGCATGTCCTCGCTTTGGAAACCTCTGATTTGGCGTGTCGACGTAAGAAACATCCAGACCTGCAGAGAATTTTCATAAGAGTTTATTTGAGCAAAACTGATGACATATGCTGGGGAACAGGATCTCAAATGCTCTGGAGAACAACTGTTTTGCAATTTCTTTTATGCATTTGAAAATAAGACTACATGAAGGTGGGAGAAAGCAAGGCAGGCATTGAATTACAAGATTGTTAAACTCTTGAGGGTGGGCATATATTAGAAGGAAGGGTCTGAAAGGGGGCATTTCAAAAATGTGTTAACCTAGATGCACAGAAACAATGGACAGGACTTAAGGGAAAGATAAGACTTTTAATAAAGATGTTATATGCCTGGGGCGTCTACTCACCATGACCTGCCCAGTTAGGAATTTATGATCAGATCACCCTATGAGGTTACTTTCCATAGAACCCCCATTTTCATCCACAGGTGGTAGGTGAGGTCAGGAGAGCTAGAGTTATTAGGAAATGTCTCAGAAGAGCAACCAGGGAAAAGGAACAAGTCAGAAATGGCTTGAAGGAAAAATAGAGACGTGCCTTGATCTCAGATCAAACAGAGGAGTGAAGGAATGGGAGGTGTCACTGGTGGGGGAGTTGGGTGAGGAAGGCTAACATGGAAACTTTCCTGGGTGTTGGAATGTTCTACTTCTTTGTTTGGGAGGTAATTATGTTTGTGTATTAGTTTTATATGCAGTAAATATATTTATACATATGTAGTAACTGGTGTGTGTACTTTTCTATATATTTGTTACACCTCAATAAAAAATTATTTTGAAAAATACCAAGTCTCTAAGCCTCGCAAAAGGATGCATTTTTCAGATGAAGGAAAGAAAAACTTCACAAATAATAGCTACCATGGGGCTGGCCGGGTGGCTCAGGCGGTTAGAGCTCCATGCTCCTAACTCCAAAGGCTGCCGGTTCGATTCCCACATGGGCCAGTGGGCTCTCAATCACGAGGTTGCCAGTTCAATTCCTCGAGTCCCATAAGGGATGGTGGGCTCCGCTCCCTGCAACTAAGATTGAACAAGGCACCTTGAGCTGAGCTGCTGCTGAGCTCCCGGATGGCTCAGTTGGTTGGAGTGTGTCCTCTCAACCATAAGGTTGTCGGAGTTCAACTCCCGCAAGGGTTGGTGGGCTGCACCCCCTGCATCTAACAATGGCAACTGGACCTGGAGCTGAGCTGCGCCCTCCACAACTAAGACTGAAAGGACAACATCTTGAAGCTGAAAGGCACCCTCCACAACTAAGATTGAAAGGACAACAATTTGACTTGGAAAAAAGTCCTGGAAGTACACACTGTTCCCCAATAAAGTCCTGTTCCCCTTCCCCAATAAAATCTTTAAAAAAAATAAAAATAAAAAAAAATAATAGCTACCATTTATGGAGCCTCTTCATGTAATCAGGCATTTTACACAATCTCCAATACTCATCTCAACTTGAAAGGCCTGATCTTCAAATGAGGAAGCCTTCTAAGAGGGTAATTAATCCAAGGACAAAGGTGGGAAGTGGTGGAGCAGGGATCTGAACCTGTTTGTTTGTTCATTCCTCATGAAGATTTTTGTTGTGCCTAACATATGCCAGGCCCTGCCCTCAATGTCTAGCAGAGAAGACAAGCAGCAAACGATAACCAATACTGCATCACGAGAGTTAGGATTGTGATAAATCAATAAAGGGAATGACTAGAGAATGATAGAATGGGAAGGGTGTGCCATTAGCCTCAGGAACCAAGGAGAGCTTTTCTTAGCAGGTGAGAGTTAAACTGGGTACTGAAGGATGAGAAAGAGCCAGGGGAAGAGCACTCTAAGCAGCTGGAACCGCACGTGAAGGGCCGTGAAGTGGGAAAGGAGAGCTGGCCAGAGTGGTTAGAGAAGGAGGGGGAGGCAATGAGGCTGGGAGGTGGGAAGAAGACAGAGATGGAGTCATATCCAGTCTGACTCCCACACCCGTGGCCTTTCCATACCATCCTGCCTCTCTGCTGAGTTTAATTTTAGTCACAGATGAGTTTGAAGTGTGGGCTTGCCCTGGGCACTGGAGAGACAGAGCCATGTAAACAAACAGTTACCCCACCAGGTAATCCAAATGTGCTGTAATAGCAAGCTGCGGAGTTCTGTGGGAGGGCACTCAGAGGAGGGAGGGAATGACCAGTTCTGCCAGGGAGGGTCAGGGAGGTCTCCAAAGAGGCAATATTTAAGCTGAGTCTTAAAGGAGGAGTCAGAATTTTCCAGACTAAAGGGTGGAAGGTCAGGGCAGGAGATGGGAACAATATGGGTGAAGTCTTAGGAGGTGTGACTGAGTATGTGTTTCGGAACCAGCAAGCAGTTCCCAGGGTTGGAGATGGCCTCCCTGGGGCAGAAAGCACCCAGAGAGCGGTGAAGGAGAAGTCTGCAGGAGCAAAAGAGGTCTGACCCAGGGTCAATCTCCCTCAAGTCATAATGGGGGGTCCATAATGCGGGGGGCAGGGGCCTGAGGAGCCAGCTACTGGTGTGTCAACCACAATACCTGCTGTTGTGTCATATACAAGGAAGCCTAGTGCAGTCATCTTAGAAAAGTCTAAAAATCAACACCTGGGCCCAATCATACATTGCTTGGGGCATATAAACTGGAACAATCTCTACTGAAGTCAATTTGGCAATATCAAAATTATAAATATACGTTTTGCCCCAGAAATTCTCCTTCTGGGAATTTCCTACAGGGACACTTGTAAACATGTGAAATGCTGTATGTACAAGGTTATTCCTTATTGCATTGCATGTATTCTAAACAAAGAAATATGCAGCTCTAAGAAAGAATGATGAACTTTGTAAGTACAGATATGAAAAGATCTCCAAAAAATACTATTTCATGACAGAACAAAAAAGAACCAAGAGACAAAATATTGTGAACAGCATGCTACTTTAACATTGGCTTGTAAGGCTTAAGTCTGAAGGACACAAAATGTTAGCAGTGATCATAAAAAGGGTGGGTACTGGCTAGATTGAACCATGTGAGTGTGTTACCCACTCAAAAGTTTAGCTAAAAAAACAAAACAAAACAAAACCCCACAGGTCTGGAGGTCAAATGAAATGGTCCACACTGGAAATGAAGATTGGGATTGAGGGAATAAGGGATGAGATGAAACAGGTGTTCATGGTCTATCCCTTAGCCCTATTACCTTCTCCATTGTTCACACTCCCCAACCCACCCACCCACAAACTCAGTGTGACCCTCACCAGGACACTACCCACCAGGACTCCAAGGTCTAGGCCTCAGGCAATGCCATCTGGCCGCCTGGGCCCCTGGATGCCTGTGCAGGCTCTCCACGCTTTTCAGTACATGTCCCTTTCCACTCTAGCTCCTCAGCTGCAAAGCTCAGGGGTAAAGAGCACCCACTTACAGCAATGAATGCTGTGTGCCTGCCTCTTGGGCCTGGCCAATGCACAGCCTCTGCCACTGTCTCCATGGCTCACCTCCACTGGCTTCCTCCCAGCCCCAGACCACACCTCCAGCCTGAAGCCTGAGCTGTTCACTGCCCCCTTCCCATAGTCCCAGTACAGCAGCGAAGAACACACACTTTCTTGATAAACCCAGCATCTCCTCTTTCCTCTGCACAGGGTGGGCATGGGCTCTGAAGTCAGACAAATAGATCAAATGCCAGCCAGGCCCTCACCTCTGGGATTTTTGTCCTCTCCCTCTGCTGATGTAGGAGGAGGAACACTTGCCTTTAGGGGTTGTTGGGAGGAAATGAAACAGGAAAGTAGAAGTACAGGCCCTTGCACACAGTAGCTGCTATTTCTCGTCCCCTCCTTCTCTAACACCTCACCCTGACTTACTGCCTTCTGCCCTAAATGGACAAGTCTGCCAGGTCTTGAAGAAGAAAAACACCAGCACTTTCAAATGTCTCTTTCCGCCTTCCAATTACCACCCCAATTCTTTCTTCCCTTTAGGGCCAAATGTACCCCCAAATGGTGTAGACTCAGTCTCAATTTTCTCACCCATCCCTCCATTAAGCCCCAACAGTCTGCCTTCCACGGCCACTCCCAGCATGCGTCTCTTCTCTGAAATGTCTCTCAAAGAAGATTTCCAGAGCCCAGACCTCATTTCCCTTTATGACATTTGGTAAGGGCAATCCTTTCCTATTGAAATTTTGCCTCTAAGATTCTCTCCTATTCCACTGGCCTGACTCCCCCTATCCCAGGAAAAGCTCCTGTTTTCCTCTCAGGCCCACAAAATCCAGCCCACCTGGCGAAGCAGCTCATGCCATTCCCTCTGCCAGAAATGCTCTTCCCAATTTTCAATCCCAGCTCAAGGGCCACATCTCCATGGAGCCAGCCTCCTTTGGCAGCTGCGACCTCCAGTGTTTGTCCTTTCTCTGAATTTTTGTGTTTCCCGCTTCAGCCCATACCTCATGGCGTGCTTTTTCTCAGCCACTCATTGCTTCAACTGGCAGAAAAGTCACACGTTTTAGAATCAGACACTGAATTTCCCTCTCTTTTTCCTGTTAGCTGTGTGACTCGTGGCTAGGCCAACAAGCTAATACGCCTGCCTACAAGGTTTTCTTATCTGTGAAATGAGGATAATAATTCCCATCTCACAGGGCTTTGGTGAGGCAGGAATCCTTTTTTTTTTTAAGGAGAGCACAACTCACAGTGGCCCATGCAGGGTTCGAACCGGCAACCTTGGTGTTATTAGCTCTAACCAACTGAGCTAACCAGCCACCCTTGGGATCCTTATTAAAGCATCTTACCTTGTGTTGGTGAGAGGCAGGATAGGCTTCATGGACATAAGATCAGGGAAGTCACACAGGACCCCAGCACTCAGAAGGCCCAGCACTTGGAGTTTGCTCTGTGGTCTCTGTGTTGAAATTTTTGATAATTTTATCTCTGAATTAGTGTTTTGGTAAGTGCAGTTGATGGGACAATGGAACATGCACTCGAGTGCTTGGAATCGCTCCTCACATGTGGTGCTGCCTCCTAGTACCTCCCAAGGGTTCTCGGCTACCTGTTCCTCTTCCTCTCTGACACTTTCCTCCACCCACAACCTGTGCCAAGTCCTGCCCAACCTCCTTGTCTCCACCCCAACCCAGCAAACTTTGCCATCCTCTGAACCAGGAGGGACCCCAGCAGCATGGGCCCCTATTGGGGTCTACATTCACCATGTGAGGATCTGCAGGGAGCCCAACATTTAATAGCAAATACAAAACACCATGAACAGGTCAAGAGAAAGGAAAAAGTTGTACATTTTAGTACCTTTAATGGCACCTTTTTTCTGCTTTATGAACAAGGGGCTCGGCATTTTCACTTTGTACTGGCTCCAGCAGTTATGTAGATGACCCAGGATAGAGGCCAGGAGGGTTATATGGCCCTGGAAGGGTCTTAAAATTTTCCAGTTTTCCCCAAACAAAGCTATAGAGGTACACAGACAAGAATAAAAGGAGAAAACACCCGTCATACAATTTTAACCTGGAGCCTTGTCCCCAGACCCCACTGTCTGTGGTAGACTACTACTCCAGTTGCCCATTGTCGCGTAACAAGTCACAGTGAACTCAGGGGTATAAAACATCAACTATTTTATAATGGTTACAGATTCTATGGATTAAGCATGCAGAAGACAGGGCCTATCAGGGATTGCTTGCCCCATGATTTCTGGGGCCTCCGTAGGAAGGACTCCAATGGCTGGGGGCTAGACCAGCTGGGGCTGGAGGATTCACTTCCAAAAATGGTTTCTTTATTCTTATGCCTGGCACCTCTGTGGGGATGGCTGGAAAGGCGCACGTGTGTGTGTGTGTGTGTGTGTGTGTGTGTGTGTGTGTGTGTGTGTGATGATTAGCCAGAACTGTCTGACAACACTTCCACCTGGCCTTTCCAGTTTGGCAGCCTCAGGTTAGTCAGAATTCCTCTATCGTGGCTCAGAGCACCAGCAACCAATGCAGAAGCTGCAGGTCTTCTATGATCTAGTCATCCAGCATCACTTGTAGTGTATTCTCCTAGTTGAAGCAATCACAAGCCCACCCAGATTCAAGGGCAGGGAACACAGACTCCATGTCTTGATGGAGGCCTGGCAAGTTTACAGAGACTCATGTGGGATGGGCCATATTTTTGCAGCCATCTTTGAAAAATACAATCAGCCACAACTATGAATTAAGTTTTAAAATAAATCTTGTAACTATCTCGCAAAAAGCATCATTAATTTGTGTCATGTTTGTTACAGGGGATTATGATTTAAAAGAATTAATTTGCTGAATCTAAGCATTTAAAATACTTTTTAAAAAAAATATATTTTATTGGGGAAGTGGAATAGGACTTTATTGGGGACAGTGTGTACTTTCAGGACTTTTTTCCAAGTCAAGTTGTTGTCCTTTCAATCTTAGTTGTCGAGGTGCCATTCAGCTTCAAGCTGTTGTCCTTTCAGTCTTAGTTGTGGAGGGCACAGCTCAGCTCCAGGTCCAGTTGCCATTGCTGGTTGCGGGGGGGCACAGCCCACCATCCCTTGCGGGAGTCGAACAGGCGACTTTGTGGTTGAGAGGACGCACTCCAACCAACTGAGCCGTCCGGGAGTTCAGCGGCAGCTCAGCTCAAGGTGTCATGTTCAATCTTAGTTGCAGTGGGCGCTGCCCACCATCCCTTGCGGGACTCAAGGAATCCAACTGGTAACCTTGTGGTTGAGAGCCCACTGGCCCATGTGGGAATCGAACCGGCAGCCTTCAGAGTTAGGAGCACGGAGCTCTAACAGCCTGAGCCTCCGGGCGGGCCCTAAAATATTTTTAATGTCTGCTTTGGCATTTTACATCTTACATTTTAAAAAACATACCAGGAGCTTTAAAAGAATGGAAGTGGCTCTAGTCTCTCTCAATCTCTGGAAGAGGACCTTATTTATTTTTGTAATATTTTACCACCATGATCCCCCAGCATGTAGAACTGAGCATACAGTTGATGCTTAACATAGACTTATTTCACTACTCGCTAAGATGTAAGAGAAACTGTGGCTCCAACTTAGGGGCAAATTCTAAAGCAACAATACTTATTAGACAACTAAAACCTTAATTTCATGTTATTTCATTGTCACTGCTATCAGAAGTCTAAAATGGGTGCAGTTTTCTTCATTGACTTGGGTTGGATGATTCCCAAGGGAGAATGAAAGCCAGGTAATCTGGGCCAAAGAAGTGCTTATGTGGCTTTGTTTTGCATAAATTATACAGACAATCATCTCAGCTCTCCAGTTCCTTCCGTTATCTACAATTCAGTTTATTTCATTGAACATTTACTGAGCATGTAGTGCATGCTGGGAGCCAGGCAGTGGCTCTGCTAGCCACTGGAGATGCAGAGATGTGCAGAGCATCTGTCCTCGGGAGTCTCACTATGCTGTGGGGGTGGGGGGTGCAGTTGAGGACAAATGAAGTATAGCCACATGCAAGAAACTCAAACAATAATCTATACAGGGCTCAGTGTTACACAACATGTGACTCAGGCCTGGCCAGAATGGCACGTACTCCTGGTCGCTGTAATTAGTTCAGGGATGAACACAAGACACAACTGAATCCAATTAAAGTGAATCTTGGGATTTTTGAGGAAGCTCCCAAATGTCTTCTGAGTTTTCCCATGGACTTGAACCTTGTGGGGAAGGAAGTCTGCCTCGGCTACCTTTACACAATGAGATCTGAGCCTGGCTGGAGTCATGCAGAGTCCTGCTGATATTTGTTGAGCACTGAAACCAGCCTGACTTGCAACCAACCAGACCTGTTCCATGCAGCATTGCATTCTCTTTGTTGGAACCTAAATCCATCCAGTTAGTATTTCCATCACTTATAACAGAGTCCTAAATAGATGCCCTGGCCATTACCTATTGATTTCCTCTCTGGCAGTCTTGACACTCAATTAAGGTCACTCTTTTTTATCTTCTGAAGAGATCCTAGAACCTGAGAATCACTCAGGGGCTATGCACACACTCGAAGAGGTAGAGCATCTTTGACCTGAAGGAGTGTTCCAGGCACCATGGGAGAGGTCTATCCAGTGCCTTTCAGCCTTTCTTCTCCAGTTCTGTGCCCTCGGATGGTCTGCTTCACCCCACCAGCCTCTGAGGCTCTTGAGGATTCACAGAGTTTGATATTGGAGAAGCCAATTGTCCACCTTCACCAGGCTTAGGTTCACTACGTGGTAAGAATTTGGGTATTCTTATTATTTTGATTAACAATATTTACATCCTTTACAAGGATACATTGGCCCCATAACTTTGAGGAGGTGAGAATTGAGGAGCTTTGTTTGTTCAGTAGGTAGGGATGGGATCCTCTGGGATTCAGCTTAAATTTGTACTCCTTCACCTACCGCTCTAGAAGGAACAGACTTCGAGAAGATACAAGAGGTCAACCTTAGTTAGAAGCTTTTGATACCAAATTAATAGAAATCTAGCAGCCCTTTCCAAAACCTCAAATATGGTTTGTACAAAAAAATTCCAGAGATTGTTTTGTATTATTTCATTCCCTCATTACAATTCTGGGCGACTTTGGTTTTATCTTCCTCCTCAGATTCCTTCTACTAATGCTGTAGTCCTGTCCACATTTGCTCTATCAGGAAAGGCAATGTTTTCTGTTAGAAAATACTTACAGAAGCCAAATGACTCCAAAGTAAATTGGTTAACGTAGAAAAGAAATTAACAATAGCTAACAGTGATTGAGAGCTAACTACATATTAAGCACAATGCCATAAGGCGTATGGTAGGTAATAAATCATATGATTCAATCTCATAACAACCCTTATCAACCATCTTAGGTACCATAATTAACCATTTTACAGAGGAGGGAACTGAGGCAAGGACACACATCTAAGCTAACAAGGGTGAGTTCTGGATTCAATTCAGGCAGTTCAACTCCCCTCCCTTATTTTTTTTTAATAATTACTTATTTTTTAAATAATTTCAAAATGAAGATTTGCAAAAGTACTCTAATGAACTCATATATATGGAACCTGCCCTTGTAACCATTACAATATATTTGTTCAATAAATAAATAGGCACTCAAAATAGTAAGTAGCTAATTTGAATTAAGAAAATATCAATATACCCAAAATGAAAATCCAAAACAAAGATTAATCTTGGTTGAAAGTCCCAAAGCTGAAGGGGGAAATGAAGTGTATCTAATATTTTCAACACAGTTCTTACTCATTTCTGTATTTATCCTTCCTGAGGTTTACTTACCGTAATAAATAGATTCACAAAAGCTTAGAACTTAAAAAATCTTTAGAGACCCTTCACTGAAACATCCCACCCTCACCCCCACCTCCCAAATTTGTCAGATGGGTGAGCTGGCCTCAAGAAGGGGCCAGGGTGGCTTTGCCTCCCAAGTAGCGATGGGGAGCTGAGAGCCCAGTGGCTTTAGAACTGGATTACCTCAGGTCAAAGGTCAGGGTTGTCAGACCTTGGACTAGGGCCTAACCTCACAGAGCTTTGGTTTCCTTATCTGTAAATAGAGCAAAGAATACGCACCTCATCAGGTTATTGAGAGAATTAAATCAAATAAGATATGCAAACAGCTTGGCCTCTAGTAGGTATCTAATAAATGTCCCTTTCCTCTACCTTTTCAAATAGCTTCCATACTTCAGATTATTTTTCTAGAATAGACTCCCAGAAGTGGAATTACTGGATCAACTGGAATAAACATTTTTATGGCTCTTGATCTGTATTGCCAGCCTGTTTTCCAAAAGGGTGCTACGGTACCAGGGGTGGCACGTGAGATAGCCAGTTTCACTATCCCTTTGTCAGCACAACATATTATAATTTTTTTCTGTTGGTTCTTAAAAAAAGAAGAGTACTTTATCACTGCTTTAAGTTGCATCTCTTTAATCGTGCAGGTGAGTATTTCCCCACATATATGTTCCCTGTTTTCTGACTTATCTGTTCATGACCTTTGACTACTGGGGTATTGGCACATTTTCTTATCAATATGTGTGAATTATTTTTATGATAATGCAATTAACATCTTATCTACTGATAGCAAGTGTTCGTTCCTAGTCTTTTGTTTGCCTTTTTAGTTTGAAGCTTTCATTTATTTTTAGTGACTTTGTAGTTATAGTTATTGTTGTGGTAGTTTTGGAGGTTTTTAAGCCACAGAAGTCTTTCATCTGTATTTTGATGCTTTTTTTTTAATGATTTATCCTGTAACTTTTAACCTGTCTACTGGAGGTTAGATAATTTTGATGAACAAATGTTATGGGTTGAATTGTGTCCCCCTCCTCAAAATATATTGAAGTCCTAACCCCAGAACTGCTAATGTGGCTTTATTTGGAAATAGAGTCTTTGCAGAGGTAATCAAGGAGAGATGAGGTCATACTGGAATAGGGTGGGTGCTAGCCCAATATGACTGATGTTGGTATAAGAACAGAAGATAGAGGTACATAGGGAGAATACCATGTGACAACAGAGACAGAGGCTGGAGTGATGGAGCTGCAAGCTAAGGAATGCTAAGGATTGCTGGCCACCATCAGAAGGTAGGAAAAAGGCAAAAGAAGGATTCTACCCAGAGTCTCAGAGGGAGCATAGCGCTAGTGACACTTTGATCTCAGACTTTTAGCCTGTGGAACTGTGAGAGAATAAGTTTCTGTGTTTTTTTAAGCCACCCAGTTTGCATTACTTTGTTCTGGCAGCCCTGGAAGCAAATACACCAAATTAAAGCCAAATTTTCCTATTAAGATTGGAACCAAGGAGAACTGGACAGAAATTCCACTCTGACCTTGGAAATACCAAGCATGTAGAAGAATGGGGCTCAAAGTGCTGTTTCCCTAGCACCTAGGAAAAAGAGGGAAAACTTTGATATCTAGTTTGAAAATGACACCAAAGTGAAACTCAAATGACTGAAAAATTTAAACTTAAGTGAAATCATAGGCCTACTAGAGGAAACCATGGAAAAGTTAAAAAACATTTTTTTCAACGCAGGGGAGGCAGTTTCAAGCATGATACAAATGCCAGCAGCTATAAAAAAAAAAAAAAAATGGTTGATAAATTCAACCACATAAAAGTCAACTTCCTGCATGGTAATAAATACCTTAAGTGAAATAAAAGGTCAAATGGCACACTGGGAAAAAATATTTACAATTCAATTCACAAGCGAAGGATTGGTTTCTCCAATATAAAAAGAGCTCTAAAAATCACTCAGAAAAGACCAAGTACCCAAAAGTAAATTAATCAAAGGATATGAAAAGAAAATTAAAAGAAAGGAAGATTCTTTTATATAACTCAAACATGTAAAAAAGATAACCACCATCATAATAAGAGAAACCACATTGAGAGGCTACTTTTCACCTATCAGACTGGGAAAAGTCAAAAAATATTTGCTAACTATCTCCCAAGTATTTTTGGTGTATTCTTGAGTGAGAAAAGCAGAAGGTTAAGACTACAGTCACTGGGTGACCTTTTAAGAGACTTTTGCAATACTGGGACTCTGTGCCCATCATAATTGTCATTATTTTCCTCTTTTAGCGGTATCTAAGTGTCAAGACATCAATTGTATTAGAAAAAGCAGCTATAGCAAAATAGTTAACTATAGTATAATGGTTAACTACCTAGGTTTGATTCTTGGTTCTGCCACTTGCTAGTCCTGTGGTCTTGGGTAAGTCATTTAACTTTTGACACTCAGTTTTCTCATCTGTAAAATGGGAATGATATAGGGCCTACATCAGAGGGTTGTTATGAAGAATTAATGAGTCGATACACGTATGTAAAGCCTTTAGAACAGTGCCTGGCACATGGTAAGTACCATATAAGTACTTGCAATTATTATTACCACAAGGTGACCCTAAACTCTGGAAAATAGAGAATTTTATTACGCATTATCAATAAACCATTTATTCTGGAAATTTATCTGTTTCCAGACTTTGTGGCCACTCTGTATGTGCTAGATGCTTTTGAAATACATTATTTTCTTTAATCCTCCCAATAGTTCTTAAGGTTTGCTTTATTATCTCCATTTACACTAATAAGAGAACAAGGGATGGAGAGATGAAGTTACCTCTCTGAGATCACACAGCTAATGGGGGGGCCAGGGCCAAGTTCGATCTTAAGTCTGCTCTGGTTCTTTCCCCTGTATTTCAGACCGTCCCCTCCACATTGTCTTTCTCAGTCCCCAAAGGCACCTTTTGGTCCACTGAGGATGGAAAACTTCAGGCCAGTTCCAGATGATAGTCTCCAACCTGCTTGGTTTCGAGGTGCCCTACAGCAGTGCCCTGCTGATTTACAGAGAAGGTGGGAGCATTTCCCCTGCACCAGCTTCACCATGACCCAGGATTCGTACAGTGGAGAGATAGGGCTCTGCCTCCTGAGAACTGCCGGGGAGGGGGGGGGGTTAGGGCGAGTTCTGAGGCCCAGGGAGAGACACCCGGGCTCATATTTACATTCAGGCATAAACAGTGGCCCAGCATTCCCTCCAACGCTGCCCCTCGGGTACAGGTCCCAGAATGCACCCATCCAGGCCTGTTCTACCAGACAATCAACGCCTGCAAAGTGTGCAGTGACCTGTTTCTAAATAGATCTCATTTGGGCCGTGACTTTGAAAGGGAGCCAAAGGCCCCAACCTAAAATAGACAGCCTACTGCCCTGTTATTTTCATGGCTTAAAAAAAAATCTCTCTGAAGCAAAGCAAGTATTTTTATCACAGGCCTTGCTCAGAATAGCAACACCTATTTACTTGGAGGGAGGAGACTGTTGGGCAAGTTTCAGCGCCTGGAGAACAATTACACTCAGTACACATGAGAGAATCCTCCCTATCAGAGGGCAGGTTCTGCTGTTCTTTGCTCCAGCAGTACTCTAGCTTTCACCCCAACCCCCAGTACATCATCCATACCCTGACCCCCCCATGCACCTCACTTTCTAAACTGCTCCTGCACTGTCAGATCCTGACCACAGTTAGGGTTACATAACAGGCCTCTCACCTCAGCCCTCAGACAGTCTGTAACTTTCACCCTTTGCTTCTCTCTGTGACCAAAATTCAGATCTTCCTTGGGCTGGAGGCTCACTGACCTAAGAAGCATACATGAGCCACGAATAATCATCACTGTAGCTAAACTTTTACTGAGCACTCACTGGATGCCAGGAACCATACTATGCATTTCTTCTGATGTATTATCTCAGGATAATAAGGCCTGTTCTTCTATGAGGTTGGACTACCATCGATCCCATTTTACAGAAGAGAAAACTGAAACTTCAATGAACCACCCAGGATCACACAGGCAGAGGATAAGCTGGGAGATCTGAACCCAGGCTGAATGGCACCCCAGTGTGAGTTCGTGATCATTCTCTCATGGCTGTCAGGTTTTATTAATTACGAATATTATCTCATTTTGTACAACATACATTTGTGTACATCTGTGGAGATGACCCTAATATGCTACTTCTGGGGAGGGTTGGGGAATAAAAGTCTGAAACATTTTTTTTTTCTTGCTTCTTTAAACTTTTCTGTATATTTTGTTTTTGTTTTGTTTTGTTTTGTTTCCTGGCTATCTTTTTTTTCTCCTTTTTAAGGATTTTTATTGGGGAAGGGGAACAGGACTTTATTGGGGACAGTGTGTACTTCCAGGATTTTTTCCAAGTCAAGCTATTGTCCTGTTAGTCTTAGTTGTGGAGGGCGCAGCTCAGCTCCAGGTCCAGTTGCCTCTAGTTACAGGGAGCACAGCCCACCATCCCTTGCAGGAGTCGAACCGGCAACCTTGTGGTTGAAAGGACACGCTCCAACCAACTGAGCCTTCTGGGAGCTCAGCAGCAGCTCAGCTCAAGGTGCCGTGTTCAATTTTAGTTTCAGGGGGCGCTGCCCACCATCCCTTGCGGGAGTCGAGGAATCGAACTGGCACCCTTGTGGTTGAGAGCCCACTGGCCCATGTGGGAATCAAACCGGCAGCCTTCGGAGTTAGGAGCACGTTGCTCCAACCGCCTGAGCCACTGGACTGGCCCCTCATGTACATAGTTTTATGAGCATGTATCTTTTTATTATCAGAAAACAAACACTAGTTTGAGAAAAATAAGTAGGGCAAAGTACTCAGTAGTCTCTGGCAGGGGTAGTGTGGTTCACACTACCCCAGGCCGCCTGAGTTTAAATCCTAGCGCTGCCACCACCTAGCTGTGTGAACTTAGGTAATTCATTTAGCATCTCTGTGCCTCTGTTTCCTCCCCCATGGAATGGAGGCTAATAATAGCATCTCTGTGTTCAGTGACATGACCACTGCCAGACCCAGGAGCTGCATCCAGCTAGGTCCTGGCCAGAACAGATGGTTTCCCATAAATCCCCTCAGAGACTGTCTGACCCACCCTCCCTTATGCCCCAGACATACTGGTTCCCGGAACAGGCCCTTGCCCTGCCCTGGGCAAGTATGTAAGGCATTTTCCCCTTATCTGGGATGGGTCATGCCCCAGTGCCCCTATCCATCCTGCCATGCCCTATATAACCCTTCCGCGCCTGCCACAGGGCACAGAGGGTAGCCATGTTTTCTCCCTGCCGCTGGAGACGTGCCTCATCTGTAAGTTCCCTTAATAAACACTTTACGTAATGCTGGAGTTGTCAGCCTCTTTCTCTGGTCTCTCAGCCCTGGGGAAATTTTTCCAACAGAGGGAAAGTCATGATTTCCACTTTGGATAGACTGAGATGAAGCTTTGCGACGTCATGGGGAAGTGCCAAAGGAGAGGAATGTGGGAATCCTCAGTGTATAATGATGGTAACTGCAGTGGAGGGTGCACATGAGCTTGCCCAGAGAGAAGGTCAGAGTAAGATGAGAAGAGCGCCTTGAGGAACCCCAACATTTAACAGCCATGCCTTTGCAGGAGGTCATGCCTGCCAAGGAGACAAAGAGCAGCCAGAGAGGTAGGGGAAATGAGGCATTGTTGAGGAAGCCAAGAAAAGAAGGTGATGGAGGAGGTGAGAGTGGTCCATTAAATTTCACACTGCTCAGAGGTCAAGTCCGAAGAGGACCTAAGGATTCATCAAGATTGGTGGCCTTCAGGAAAGCCATAAATTCTGCTTGGGCTTAACCCTGCACTCACTCACTTATTAGACAGCACTAAATGAGTGGGCCTGTGACACTGGAACTGGCAAAGGAGCTGGGGCTGTTTCCAAAGAGTGATAGCAAATGGCCAGAAAACCCTAGGAAAAGGTGCTCAGCTCAGCCTCATTAGTCATCAGGGAAATGTAAATCCAAACCACAATGGGATTCCATTTCACACCCACCAGATTGGCTAAAAATAAAAAGCCTAACAATGCCAGGATTTGGCAAGGATGTTGAACAAATGGAACTCTCATGCATTGTTGGTAGGAGTGTAAGTTGGTACAGCCATCTTGGGTACGGTTTGACGTTAACAAGTGTGGTTGAGGATGTACACAGTGTATTGGGCTAGGTTCCTTAGGAAACAAATTCTGAGGAGGAGGTGTGCTTGCAGGAGACTTATTGGGGAGTGCTCTCAGGAACAATTGCGAGGGAGTGAGGACAGGAAAATCTCACAAAGGGAGAAGATGGACTTCAATGAAGTTCTAAAAATAGGAATGCCTTCAGAGTTGTCCTGAAATGACAGCAAGGGACTAGGCCTTTGTACCCCTACATTGGCTAGTCATTGACTGGGCTGCCCCAAAGGAGGGGTCATAACCTTGGACAAGGCAGCAGCGCCATCCATGACAGCTGTTGGGGAGTGTGTGCCTTGCTCCTGAAGGAGAAGATCTGAGCACACATCATAGTATTCATTACAGTTCTGTACCATTTGGATCCCCTGCTTTGTAAAATAAGTTAACACCATCTGATGACAGCTCCTCCAAGATTCTGATTCATTTCTTTTTCTGGGGAAACTTTAGAGAGTTAGTGGAAGATCCTACAGCTCTCATGCTACAGCTGGTCTGCTCGTTATCTCCCTCCCCTACGACCCATTCATTCCAGACCCCTAATGCTCAGCTAGCACCTCTTCTCATCTAGGTGGCTTACCTAGCAAGATGGCTCAGACCTCCATCTTTAAGGGGTCTGAGACCCTCTCATCATGCTTGTCTTAGTTATGGCTGCCGCACCTGTCTACTTACCATCAAAATTAGTCAGAGAAGAACAAAGAAACACTGAGTGGGTCACCTGCAGTGTCAAATGTATTCTTCCCTGTCCTGTTGTGCAGCAGCTGCCCTGCCTCCTCAGATGTCACAGTCAATTCACCTGCCAGGAGGGCGGTTCCAATTTTTGCCTATTGGTTTCTTCCCACAAGGAGCCTGAAGGGATCAGGTAACATCTATAGCTTTTCTTTTTTAAAAGATTTTTATTAAAAATATAGCCAACATACAATATTATATTAGTTTCAGGCATACACCATAGTTGTTTAATATTTATAGACCTATAGAAGTGACCACCGTGATGAGTCCAGCAACCATCTGACACTGTGCCACACTGTCACGGTATTATTGACTATATTCCCTATGCTGTACATTACATCCCCATGATTTATTTGTTTTATACCTGGAAATCTGAACCTCTTATTCCCCTTTATCTTTTTCCCCTTTTAATTTTTTTATTAGTTTCAGGTGCACAAAACAATGTACTAGACATTTATCATTTATATCCCTCACACTGTGTCAACCCTCTCCCCCCATCCACTACCCCTCTGACATCACACACAGCCATGACATTTGCACTGTCTCTTCCTAATGAACAGCTATAGCTTAAAGTTTAATGCAACTTCCACCAGGGGACACGAGATTATGACTCGCTGAAGGCTCAGATAATGGTTGGTAATTTTAGCAATAAAGTATTTTTAATTGCTTTTTTAGACATAATGCTGTTGCACACATGATAGACTACAGGACAGTGTAAATATAACTTTTATGTGTGCTGGAAAACCAAAAATTCATGTGACTTGCTTTATTGAGATATTAGCTTTATTGCAGCAGTCTGGAACCAAAGCACAATATCTCTGAGGTATGCCTGAATTCTACTTTTGTAGACAGCACCCACTCATGGTTATTGGTTTAGCGTGAATACTTCATCCTGGAAAATGATGCTTCATTCAAACAGGTATCGTTTCCCAGCTGGTGGCTCAGTTACATCTCTTTTTCCTAGCTAAAGTGCTTTTTATTTTTAGACCCACCAAATGTTTTTAAGATAAGAATTATTTATTATAGAAACTTCAATCACAACAGCATCTGCAGAACATGGGAGCGGGGGTGGGTTATGAAGGAGAAGGGCAGGTTTTCAGGTTCCTGACTGCTTCCCTCACCTGCAATTACCCTTGTCACCTGTGAGAACATCATCTTAGCAGAGGACAAGTCAGGGCAGCCAGAGGCATAGGGGGTCTTAGAGCCTTCTCCAAGGTGGCCTGAGTGCCATAGGCCCCTCCCATATGACACCACTGCCACCTCTAGGGACAGCCAGGCCTGGTTAGGAGATAATAGGAAATGTTACTGAGAGGAACTTTATCATTTATCAGTATTCTGCTGATCACACGTTTTGGACATAGAATAGTTCCCTACAGATTGTTAGATTGGCAAGAGATAAAATCCACCTGGGAGAAGAACAGAAATTGAATCAGAGCCTACCTCCTACCAAGATTCCTTGCCTGTGACCCTAGAAAACTAGAGTCTTGAATCTGCTCAGATGTTTGGGGAAGGGATGGGATGACAGAGCCTTTGGCCCAGCAGGGCTGGAGCCTTGCCAAATATTAACCAAGAAAGTCTCCAGACAGGCCAGGCAGCTTTTGACTTATAATACCCAAGAGAGCATGGTGGTACAATAGCTTTCAGGCAGAATTTATTGCACGTGTGGAAGAGAGAAAGGACACTAATCAGAAAGAATTAAGAACTAAAATACTTGCTTCTTACAGGTCTGTGGGGTAGAAATAAGATGATTCTTTCAGGCTTTTGAGGGGCTGGGCGAGCCCTCAAACTTGTTCTCTCTTTGGAGCCCAGTTTGACTGGCTTAGATGTCGGTTTCAGCTCCAAAGTTCTCCAAAGTCCAAAGTCCTCCAAAGGCCAGCAATTTCTGGGCAATACAGTATGCCACAGTCCCGTAGATCCCACGGTCATGCCCCCACTGCTGCACCTCCTTTGCTATAAAGTGCATGCCTTGGTCCAATGTGACGTTACCTGAGACCAAATGTCAGCACATCAAACACTCTGCAAGTCTTTCAATTGGCTAAGACCCAGTAGCCAGGAAAGGCAAACTCATACCCAAGGTATGTGTCCCAGGCAAGATGAATTGCTTCTCCTCCCAGGTGGAAGAGGTTGAAGGTAATTAACTTGCCACTATGTGGCTGGTGGGGCTCCTTAAAGGATGGTACTCCATTGACAACTCCATGTTGATCCTTGTTGCTGGGAAATTGGCCAGCCAGAGTGGCAGTAGCTAAATCATTCTTAGTGAGTACAGAACCTCTATCCCTGCCACACAGTTTCTCCATTATGAGCCTATTGTGCCCAGACTGGGGCAGCCAATGACAGAAGCTGACTGCTGACCTGGATGAGTCACTCTGTCTGCTCAGTTGTTTAGTACCACTTCCACGATAGATGCTCCCTGGTGGACAGCAACAGGAGATGTCAAAAGATCTTGACATTTTGTCCCATTCCCATGGGTCCACACACAACCCTCTTTCCCATACCTCTTTGTCCGTAATCTTGCAATATTTTTCCTTCCTGTTTTTGCCACTGCCCATCACTCTGTATTTATTTTTACACCACGCCACTTCTCTTGTCCACAGAGCAGATGCCTGGGTGCACCGCCCAAAGCTTTGCCCATTGGGAAGATTCCATCTTACCAGTACAATTGTCTTTAAAGGTCACTTCTGAGTGAGGCTGTAGTGTAGCCATCCTCCATTTCAGCTTATACTCACCTACCAAACACACCCATCTGTGAATCAAGTTTGGTATTTTCCCTCCTTGTCAGCTGGTCACAAAGAAGCCCCAGGTAGCCACAGGTGTGAGATGAAGGAGAGGTGTTAGTACAAATTGGTGGATGACCTCGGGGTCTAGGCCACCTGCTTATACAGTTTACTTGTGCTCTCTGCCCTGCACAGATGTGCCCTCTGCCCGACACAGATTGTGCCTGGTCCCAGATGTACCGTCTTACTTTCTATTGCTGACAAGCCCACCTGACCTTATGACTTGGTAGGTCTGAGAGTTCCCAGCTTGTGATGGGTTGTTTTGGCTGCAGAGTCACTTAATGTTCTATCGTCAGGTGCTCCATTTCTACTAGGGCCTACCACCAGGGAAGTGTCTCAACTGGCTATAATTCTCTGCTGCAGATTGAATGGCCTTGCTCCAAAACTCTAGGGGTCTAGATTGTGATTATCTCATTAGGTCTTACCATAAAAACATAGCATCTTATCCCCCCATGCCCCTCCCCGGTACCTCTGATACCACAGGGTCTTCCAAGTCATAAGGCCCAAGAGGCAGAGCTACTTTCAGTACAGCCTGGTTCTACCGCACAGCTCTTTTCTGCCCAGGACAAAGTTGGCAGCCTTCCATGTTGCTCAGAAAATATGTTGGATGAGTATTCCCAACTATAAATACCATGTTTCCCCGAAAATAAGATCTAACCGGAAAATAAGCCCTAGCATGATTTTTCAGGATGACATTCCCTGAACATAAGCCCTAATATGTCTTTTGGAGCAAAAATTAATATAAGACCCGGCCTTATTTTCGGGGAAACACGGTATGCTGACTCCAGCCTGCAGCAGTCTACCTACCAGGGGTTGTGCTTCCTTCTCGATGGGGGGAGGTACAAGATGTTATTGTACGTCGTTTCCTTTGCAGGGGTTGTCCCAGCATGCCCCAGATCAGTGAACTCCTCCTCCCCAAAACTACACTGATGTGTTGAGCCCCTGAAAGTAGATTAATGGACCATCCTCTGGAGTCCTTGAATTCTTGCAGGTTTTATCTCCTTCTCTCCAGAACCATGTGTTGTTCTGTCAGTCCTATTACCACTTTTCACTAATAGAGTAGACAGACCAATGTGATGTTTCACAGAATGTTTGGATGTCCCAGCCCCTTCAGACTATGTTATGACAGAAAGCAGGAGAGTTAACACAGCCTTGAGGTAGATCATAAATGTGTATTGTT
Source organism: Rhinolophus hipposideros (assembly GCF_964194185.1). Lineage (NCBI taxonomy): Eukaryota > Metazoa > Chordata > Mammalia > Chiroptera > Rhinolophidae > Rhinolophus > Rhinolophus hipposideros. The sequence continues at coordinate 26,782,101 of NC_138060.1, forward strand.
GTCTGCCCCACATAAAAGTGAACTGTTTCTGGTCCTTTTTCCTGTTAGGGATGGAAAAGAATGTATAAATCAGATCAACGGTTTGATACCATGAACTTGAAGCTATCTTATTCTGTCTAGCTAATCTACCACAACCAATACAGCAACTGCAATTGCAGCTACTATTTGGTTGAGTTTGGACTAGTCCACTATTAGCCCCCAGAATCCATCTGGTTTCTGAATGGGTCCGATTAGTGAATTAAAAGGGAAATAGATGGTGACCACTACCCCTGAATCCTTTAGAGATGGAGATCTCTGAAGAAAGTATTCCTAGACCCATTTTTGCAGATGTGGAAACTGAAGCTTAGAGAGTTAAAAAACAGTGTATTTATCGTAAAACTTTCCATTTTGTCGTATCTGTTTGATTCATAAACTTCTACATTTAACCATTAAGCTATCCAGCCAATAGTTGTAATTAAAGCTAATTTAGGAAAACCGAAAATAATCTGAATGAATTGCTACGTGTCCACGCACATGTATCATGATTTTTGCTAGAAGTTTTCCTAACTAGTCTAATTTTGGGATCAAAGAATCCAATTCTGACAAATTTCATAACAATGGGACATCAAACTCAGTTGAGAAAGTTTTGTCAGCTTTTATTCCTGGCAGCTTTTGGATGAGCTTTATTTCCTAAGCTATATGCCAGGATGTTTCCTCATTTGAGTTTTCCAGGATCGTGATGGAAAAAAAAAGGAAAAAGAGTCGCCACCCAAAATTAAAATATTCCCTTCCATATGGAACAATGCAGCCTGAGGCCCCCTAGAGCTGGTAGTGACTTTCTTGTGCAAATGATGAAGCAGTCCCTAAGGTACGGCTACACTCTCTATGTCCTCATAGGCAAGCCGTCTCATGGGTCTCAGTTTCCTCATCCACGCAATGGAATTAAAAATAGTATCTACCTTATAGGATTGTTGTGCCTTGTTGTGGGGACAGAGCCAGGAGTGCAGTTTCCAGGCTCTCGCCCTCACGTGGAAAGATGCTCACTCGGGTAGTAAATGGCCATCAACTGTGATCGGGTGGCCATCAGCTGTGGCTAGTTGGCCGTCAGCTGTAACCAGTGAGCCATTGGCCACTAATATAACTGCTGTGGCTGCACTAGCAGAAAATGGGGGCTAGCAAGGAGATGGTGGCTGGCAGGCGCGGATTGCAGTTAGCACAGCGGATTGTAGCTAGCAAGTGAGGTTGGTTGGCAGAGAGAAGTGGACAGCAAATTGCAGATAGTGTTGCTCCTGCTTCCTGGGTCTCCAACCCAGCCGCCAGCGAGACTATAGTGGTGTGACTCCCCTATCTATGGCTCGGTGGCCTCACCATGTCCTGCGTTCTTATGTGGGGAGTGGGGCCAGAGACCCCGCATGACACCCTGCATGACACTTGTTTATCTCTGAGTCCCTAAAATAGCTGGCACAAAGGAGCATTCAGTGAACATATACTAAATAAGTGAATGAATTTTGAAGATTAAATGAGATGACATATTTGCACAGCATGTGGCAAATATTAGATTCTGTGGTGGCAATTTGACAATATATATTAAAAGCTTGAAAAACACACAGTTCTTTTGACCCAACAATTCCATTTCTGGACTTAATCCTAATAACTTTAATAATGAAGATAATGAATTAATAATTATGACAATCTTAATTATTCAGATAATTAGTAATTAAAAATGCACCAAAAATTTACCTACAAGAATGCTTCTGGAAAAACGCCTAAATGTCCACCATTTTTTGGTAAGGAATCTGTATGTGTGACACAGACTTTTTATTAAGGAAACACCATATTTTAATTTTGATACAGATTCGATGTCAAGAGAAAATAAAAGCACTATTCAAACATCATAAGGATTCTAAAAAGGTGCCAAAAGTCATGCAATTCCCTTTTTTTCTGAGAGCTAATAAACACTGAGAATTTACTTTGTGAAAATGTCTTTTGGTCTCAAACATCTTTTGTGGCAAGCACTAATATTATTCCCATTTTTCAGATGAGGTAATAGGCGTAGAGAGGAAAGGTAATTCGTCCATGATCACACAGATAACTAGTAGCAGAGCTGGGATTTTGCTCTCTTTTATTATTTTTTTCACTCTTATCCTCACTTTATTTTTTAAATTTATTTTTCAATTTAGAAAGACTTTATAAGGCTACGCTAAGGCCGTGGTCCTTGTTCCCTTGGTCACCT